>NC_058132.1:599023706-599227502 GCF_016433145.1 Gracilinanus agilis | reverse complement strand
TTCATTACTCTCCCCTTCTTTCATTTTAGCCAATCTGCTAGGTGTGAGGTGATACCTCAGAGTTGTTTTGATTTGCATTTCTCTAATTATTAGAGATTTGGAACACTTTCTCATGTGCTTATTGATACTTTTGATTTCTTTACCTGAAAATTGCCTATTCATGTCTCTTGCCCATTTATCAATTGGGGAATGGCTTGATGTTTTATACAATTGCTTTAACTCCTTGTATATTTGAGTGATTAGACCCCTGTCAGAGTTTTTCGTTATAAAGATTTTTTCCCAATTTGTTGTTTCCCTTCTGATTTTGACTACATTGTTTTTGTTTGTACAAAAGCTTTTTAGCTTAATATAATCAAAACCATTAAATTTACATTTTGTAATTTTCCCTAACTCTTGCTTGGTTTTAAAATCTTTCCTTTTGCAGAGATCTGTCAAGTATACTATTCTGTGTTCACTTAACTTATTTATAGTTTCCCTCTTTATATTCAAGTCATTCACCCATTCTGAATTTATCTTGGTGTAGGGTGTGAGATGTTGATCTAAACCTAATCTCTCCCATATTGTTTTCCAAATTTCCCAGCAGTTTTTGTCAAATAGTGGATTCATGTCCCAAAAGTTGGGCTCTTTGGGTTTATCATACACTGTCTTGCTGATGTCATTTATCCCCAGTCTATTCCATTGATCCTCCTCTCTATCTCTTAGCCAGTACCATATTGTTTTGATGACTGCTGCTTTATAGTATAGTTTAATATCTGGTACTGCCAGGCCCCCTTCCTTCACATTTTTTTTTCATTATTTCCCTTGATATTCTTGATCTTTTGTTATTCCAAATGAAATTTGTTATAGTTTTTTCTAATTCAGTAAAGAAGTTTTTGGGTAGCTTGATAGGTATGGCACTAAATAGGTAAATTAAGAATATTTTAAAAGACTTTTGAAGTCAATAAACCCCTTTGGATCACTAAAAATTTTGTATAATTTCCAGAATACAACTGACTGATCTTTTCCTTTTATTTAAATCTAGGTTCCCTGTACTGTCTATCCAGCTTCATATACAATAACTGTACAACTAGTTTGGTTCATACCTAATGATTCTTTGCAACTTGAACTCATTACTCATTCTGTTCATTTACATGCTATTGGTAAGTTCTTGAGGAAGAGGAGATGATGTTTTCAATGGATATAAAGGTATCCTAAAAATGCCAAATATGGAATAAGGAAGTAAAGATATCATCAAGAAGCCAAAAGACTAGATAGATAATACAAGTCCTGGCTCTAAAAGCTAGTAATCTATACCATATTACTGTAAAGATGGGTCCAGCTGGCAATGGTATAAAGCTGCTAGCAATAGCAGAGGGGAGGGGAATGAGTGGTTAGAATTCTTTCTCCTCCCACTACTGGGCAGTTGTTTGTCCAGAATAACAGTTATAACAGAAACCCTTGTAGACAAGGAATGGAGACTATATTAACTTGAATATCTCGGGGCTAATTAGATGACAAATAGGGAATTATCCCACAGAAATTAACAGCTTCCACTGTAGGAAGATTATTCCCAAAACCCCAGGTAGATAAAGTGCTCAGAATGACTTCAAACAGCTGTCTTGCCCTCTGGATTACAGCTATGCTCAGAGCTTGCCTGGCTGAACATTGGCTTTGGTAATGTATGGATTGGGTTGGCAAAGCCTATAAATATAACTTCACACAACCCACAAACTTAACAAGGGAAGGGATTTATTAATTAAAAAAACAGGGAAGGAAGGATAATTTCTAGGATGGAGGTGGAAGGTGAGGTAAAATTATCTAGTATATTGACAGAAATGGCAATCCCCCTGAGGGGAATGTCTCTGAGTAACTTATTCCCCTAACTTCCTCACAAACTAAACTTTTTTTGAATCTAATGTTACCTAGTTAAGATGGTGAAGGTAATTTTGATCGTAGATCTATATTGTTTAGAGATTAGCTGGGATACTGCATATAGGCATTTTCACAGTGCTTACAACCTGGTTTAGTCTGTATGGAGTAAACAGCAAAGAATCACCCTGCTCCCTGAGGTCAGAGATAAGCTATCAGAGAAGTAAAATCCTATCCCTCCCAAGCCACCCAGCTCCCCCAAAGAGAGTCCTTGCCAAGCTGCGTGTCCTGCTTTTATACCCACATTCTTAACTATCCCAACTACCCCCTCTCCTGGTGTTCTGGTGGGGTACTGTGGAATTCTATGAGGCAGTTCACTCTACTTAAGATCATGCATGTTATATGGCTCTAAAAGCTAGTAATCTATACCATATTAACTAGATGTATTTTTTTTCTCATTTAAAGGAATAGAACAGTTGAAATAGATGATGTCCAAACTCCCTTATACTTCCCAAACTGAATGGTTCTAAGGGGATGAAGCAAGAGGAAAATGGAAGAGATAAACTTATATAATTTGGTAACCCAGAAAATGAAAGCATTAATTAACAAGCAGGTGTTTGGTAACAGACAAAAAATTACAGGGTAAGGATTGATGAATCCAAAATCCCAATCTTTAACCCCAATAAGTTTTTTAAAAAGCTTTGGCTTAGATCAAATGGAGAGAATTTCAAATATGTTGGGTTTCTACCATCATACCCTCAAATCACAGTATGATAGCTTTTTAAATTTCTATCATAAATACACCTAGAATCAAAGCCTCACATTCTATATCTATTCATAGAATTCAGTGAGGGTTGTATTTGTGCTTGGGTAAAAAGAAAAGAACTGAAAATAAAAATTACAATTTTCAGAAAGGCAAATTTCAACCTAGTATAAAAAATTTTTCTAACAAGTTAGCTCTATCTGAATGTAGTCAGTAAATCAATAAGCATTTATTAAACACCTACTATGTGCCAAGCACTATACTAAGTACTGTAGAATAAAGAAAGAGAAAACAATTCCTGCCCTCAAGGAGGTCACAATATAAATAAAATGGGCACCTTTGCTAAGGAACTGGTTTCCTTTCTTTAAATGTCTAACAACACAGTTGTAATTATCATTTGCCAAGATTATTTTACAGGAGTAATATAAGGATGTTACACTAGAATATAAAACTGATAGGTGTTTCTCTTTCAATTCTGAGATTCAGGATCAATTTTCCCATTTTATTTTAATTTGCACTAACACTTTCTCACATATTATACCTTAAACATTGAGGAAGTTGATCCAAAATGTGGTATTTCTACTATAAATAATCTTTGATTACCTTTTGCAGACAAATTTCTATATTTGGTAAGATCATATTGTTGTTGACTACTGTGATTTGGGGGACTTTAACATTCTTTAGACCTTTTTAAAAAATTAAATTGTGATGACCAGAATCTATTTCTTTACCTTTGTCCCTGCAAGACATGGCACTTAAGTTGACAACTAAAATTCTCTACTCCATTGAGGCTGCTGTACTAGGAAAAAGCACCCTTTTCAATTAAATTAACTATAATTTTCTTGCATATCATAAGCATTAATACTAAATGTATTCATAAACAATTCTCATAAAGATTGCCTAGAGATGAGTCTATAGGGGATGGGCATGTAGCTAAAGTCTTCTAAGAATCGAATGAGAGGGTAAAAATACCATCTGTTATTTTTTTCAATTATCTATGAATCTTCTTTCTTTAGATATATTTTAAAAATTAGTCTGAGAGTATATACTTTTTATAGTACACAACTTCTTTAGGCAGGTCAAGTAGGAAGTCAAGAAATAAGTATCTTTTCATTAATTTTATTTATGCTAATCTGATATTTATCTTTACCTTTGTGGTAACTACTTGATAATATGATTACACAAAGATACCTGATTCTAAGTATATTGGAAGCCTAGATCCATTACTGAAAGCCATTAATTTAGCATATATTAAGATACATTTGGGGCAGTTACATGACTGAATGGATAGAATCAGACCTGGTCTTAGGTCAAATCTGGCCTCAGATACTTCCTAGCTGTGTGACCTTGGGCAAGTCACTTACCTGCCACTGTCTAGCCCTTATCTCTCTTTTCCATTGGAACCAGTTCTTAGTATTGATTCTAAAGTAGGAGTTAAAATAAAATACATTTGATGCCTATTTTTGATACATTGTTTAGTGCTCACCAAATCTAAAATTTTTTTTGTAAAAAAAGTATACATGATGTAAAAGTTACTTTCTTTTCTTTCAATTCATGACTGATTTAATATTCTGATTTTTAATTTAGTTTTTGTTAAAAATAAAATTAACTTAATATTTCTTGCCCACCTTAACAGTGAAGTCATCATGTATAAGGATACACACACATACTTTTTGGAGTATCTCATCAAATTTTTCATATAATTTCTCTTCAATCTCTGCTAAACATGTTGACACATAAACTGAAACAATGTTCATGATAGACTATTTGATTATATTTAATATGAAAATTAAAAGGCAAAGTGTCCAAATGTCCCATGAAATTGTGTTCATTGCTGCCTGTGGGTGCATAAGGAATCTAAATTCATATTTATTTGTTTTTCTTTAAAGAATCTATAAACTACCTTTCCAGCTTTCTATGTTTTCTGATTTAATTTGTAGCAAGGATGTCAAAATGGATGTTGTTCAAGTCATTGGTTATTGGGTCAATGTAGCAAATTGTGTACCAATAATTAAATTATTTATAGACTATGTTGTGTATGTGACTGTTAGCTTCCTCATTCCCCCTACTTCACCACTGTCATTGTCACTATGGAAACACAAAAAGAGCCTGAAGTAAATTAAATACTGCTATGTACTTCTATCTGATTCATGAATCACCATGACCAACTTGTTTCCATCTTGTGACTAAACTCCTAGTGATGGACAAGCTAAAGCTTAGACAACAGACATAGTTTATCACTGGCCATACACCTAAAGCCTTTTCAATGTGACAGACCCTGAAGAGTTTACATATTAATGGTATAATCTTTGAAAAGTAAAGGGTGACTCCATTTCATGATTTGGTATCTGAAAAGTAATCATCCCTATTTTCTCTTGTTCTTTTGGGCATTATGAAAATTCAATACATGAGCTGCTACTACTCTTTTTGCAATCTTTTTTGCAGTCATTAAGATATTTTCCACCCAGCTGTCTTCTCTATCACTCATACCCATCATGCATAGTTCCATTGTCTTTTGGGTTACTTGTAAGGTTAATTATTCTATAATTATTCTTTTCTAAGGAAGCCAGACAGGCAGCATCACTGGAAATGCCACTGTATTGAAGAAAGGGGATTTGCAATATCCAGTAGTCTGGAATAATGAGAAGCAGATAAAAATTTCCCAATTCTGGGCTCAGTTAATAAGAACAGAAAAGGCAAAATAGGTAATCAAGATAATATAACATGGAAAAGTTTTACCAGTGCAGATAAAAGAAGGAAAGATATATGTTGGGAGAAAATGTTATCATTAACTATCTAAGATAAAGTTCTTACCTGAAAAAAAATCTATAGGAAACTGACAAATATATAAAATTAAGAGCCAGTCTTCCATTCATAAATGAGATATGGACAAAGTTCTTCAAATATGACACACAAACCATCAATAACCACCCCAAAATAATCAAAATCATTAATAATCAAAAGAAATATAAATGAAATTGATTCTGGGCTACTGCTTAGCAAGGGTGAGAAAAACAATGGAAAACTCATTGTAGGAGGGGATTTGTGAAGACAGATAAGTTAAATCATTGCTAGGAAAGCTCTATGTTCATTTATGGAAATCATTTTTAAATTACACAAGAAAAATAACTTAATTGTTCATGCTTTTTGACCTAGGCCTAAATTATTCATACCCTTTAACATTACCCTTGAAAATACAAAGAACTCTGACAACCAGAAAATATCCCAAAGAGCAAAATGGTTTACAGAATCATTACTTGAAATAACACATCTGTTCAAATAATTGAGGAATCCTCTGGACAATCTATTTAATATGGGGATGTAGAGCAGCCATGCTTAGAAAATAGGAAAGAGGGTGGCACTGACCCTAAAGAAAAAGAAAGAGCAAAGGATTTTAATTAGCATTGGAGAATCTTAGCTAAAAATATACTTCAAGGTACTTATATTTGGATTCTATCCTGAGAAAGGTAATTGGAACTAATTAAATAAAATGAGACAATTTCTAAATACTAAGGGACCCAAAAGTCACTGCAAGTTTTAAGGATATAAAATTTTATCCAAAAGGAATAGTTCTTGATTTATGCATTAAAAAGGTTTTGCAGATGTATTGCAAAATGAACGTATCAACTCAATGAAAAGCTAAACATATATGACAGTTTAAATGAAAATAATCTAGTGGCAATTTCTTTGGAAATACAATTATTAAGGATTGACACAGAATGTAATAATGAAACCTTGTTTCCAATTTAATTTTCACAAAACACAGTTTTATTTCACTTTGCACAATCGATATGCTTCTGATAAGTTTTATTTTAAAGTGAAATGTGTCCATCTGTGAACAGCCAATGATTAATCTAGAAATATACTTCTTTGAACTTCCTGTGTTCTCAAAGACTCCAAGACAGATAGCTCTGAAGAACATTTGGAATATCTAAATCAATTCCGTTTTAGAAATTAGGAAACTAGGGGCAGTTAGGTGGCTAAGTAGATATAGTTCCAGTCCTATAATCTGGTTGGCCTCAAACACTTCCTAGCTGCATGACCCTGGACAAGTCGCTTAACCCCAATTGCCTAGCCCTTACCACTGTTCTACCATGAAAAATATATTTGCATAGATTCTAAGACAGAATTTTTAAAAAGTTTTTTTTTTAAAAAAAGAAAGAAATCAGGAAATGGAGTCCTAGAGACATGGAATGACTTGTACAAAATTTCACAGGAAATTTCTGACTCAAAATCTAGTGCTGGGTGAATGAAATTTGGAAGGCATTTTTCCACTGAAACAAGTCAAAAAGACCAGAGTTCAAATTTTATCCTAGACCCTATATAATCTTGTGCAAATCACTTACTTTCACTCAGCTTCAGGTTCAACATCTGTAAAATGAGGATGATAATAATACCTACTTTATAGTGCTATTATGAGGATCAGTGAGATAACCCAGGTAAAGATTTTAGTATACCTTAAAGTACTATATAAATTCTAACAATTATTGTTGTTGGTTTTAGATTCCCAATTCACAAAAGATTATTTAACCTAAAGTGTAGTAGATCAATAATATTAATATAATACTATGTTTGAATAATTAATTCATTTTAAGCCTCAGAGCAATATAATGGCCTTTTAGGTACAAATAATTCTCTCTTCTATAGCTTTGGGGACTTTAAATTAAAAGAAAAGGTAAGAATACAAGCACAATTGCTCTGAGTACCAAATTAGAAAAATTCCTACTATTTAGGCAGAGGTTTTGCCACCCACCTTAATTTGCATTTATATTTATCTCTTGCTAAACTCCTACCCCCTTCAGGTATGAGTTAAATTCCAATTACTAGAAATGCTGGAGTAAAGAAGCAGTAAAATGTTGACAGGTTAGACCTTTTCTTAAAACTTTCCTGCATCTTTGACAAGAGTTATCCTGAGACTTTTGCTTCAAGACACTGAAAACCCAATGGATTAGCATTAATTCCCATTTCCCTGTATCTCCACCCTGGCATATTTTATAGGAAAAGATCCTATCTGTTCCCTGTTGCCAAAGAGGGAAAATGTGAATTCTTCCATTGTTCTAGTTGGGAGACAAGAGCTATAATACCAGCAGTCAGAGTATAACAGTTGCTGAAGCTGTTTTACTTAGGCAGCCTCTGGGAAGCAGTCCTAAGGACTCCAGAACCAAGATGTTCAGGTTTAACAGGAAGGAGCCAGTATCCATTTTTTAGGGGCTGCTTGTAAATTGAATTCTTACGTGAAAGAATGCTCAAAGTATAAACATGCCTTAAGTAAGATAATACCTATCTAAATGCATATGTATACCGTTCCTTACACATCCTTTTCATACTTTCTCAATCACTTTTATCCATTAAAAATTATTGGTTTGTTAACTGAATTACATCTTTCTAGTAATCCTAAATAAGCAGTATATTAACTAAGAGCTGAAGGGACCCTAGAGATTTAGTCAAATTACTTCATTTTAGTCCATATGAATTACTTGAATACCAGTAATAATCCCTCTTATTTATACTGTTAAAATTTTCCTAGGTTGCCAACATTTATCAAAGAGAATGACCTTTCTTCTGCTAACTGAATCCATCCCTTATTCAAGATTTTTATCAATCCTGTATTTTGGTAATTCTATATAGCAAATTTATATAACTTAAATTTTATTTAATTTCACACAATTTTAAGTTAACTCAATTCTATATAACTTAAATATTTGAAAACTTATGGAGTTTCAAACTGGAATATATCTACTGCAACTTCTTCTGACACATCCCACTTTCTTTGTGAGAGGTGTCAGAGGGAGAATAAAAGAGGAGAGAAGCTCGGGTTTTGTCATCGTTTTTCCCCTAGACCGAGGTGGAGGGCTTTGGTCTCTGCCTAACTGCCTCTGGCTTTCTTAAACTTTCCCTTCTTAACCCTAAATAAACCTACCTAACTTTCCCCAGATTCTAGCCTGATTTAATCTGCTCCCTAGCCTACCTACAAAAAACCCTGGTCAATTTTCCTACCTCCAGAGGAGGGGAAAGGGGGATGGATTCAGCTACCTTCCTTCCCTTCCTTTCCCCTACCTTTCCCTCCTTTTTTCCATACCTCATGTCCAAGGAAACTATAAAACTGTAGCCTTATACATATTAGAAATTTTTCTAATGGAAAAAAGAGGAAAACCAAGTTTGGGGAGAAAGTATTAAGGACATGGGTATATAAAACTCTTTGAAAGCATGAACTGTTTCAATTTTATTAATTTAGCTTAACACCTAGAACTGTACTTAATGTATATTTGTTGAATAATGTAGTACTTTAAGGTTTTACATATATTCTCTCATTTTATCTTGTGAGTTACATACTTTATTATTTCCATTTTACAGATAATTCAAGAAAGTGAAGGGTACAGTAGGGATCTCTAGAACGAGAGAATGAAGTTAGACAATGTTTAAAAGCTTAATAAAAAATAATCCATGGAAACCTCTGATACATACTCCCAAAACAAAGCTGCAGTCAACACCTAAAAAGTAAGATAGGAAAGGACACACACCAGAGACACCTGGGCATGAAGCTAAAAAGGCTCGAGTGTGATATTTTCCAAGCCAAAGCATCAATTTATAAAGGATAAGAGTAATGCCAAAACCTGACTTTCCTTATACCAAGTTCTCACACATCAAGTATGGAGAAAATATCAGGTCTTTTAAAGGGAGAGGAGAGTGTTGCTCAGGCATAGCCAGGTGTTTTCTTACCTGTGATTTAAGATGTAATGAAAGCTAAATCAGCAACGTTTTGTGGGCATTGGAAGTATCTAGCTTTGAAAGTTCCTAGCACATTACAGAAAAAAGAGGAGAGAAGCAAGAAAAGAATATGTTTAGAAAAAAAGACAATCTGTTATGGCAAAGAATAGGCCAGAAAAAACACAGTTTCCCCACTCCCACCCAGGTCTCTCACAGTCAATACGCTAGTACTTGTGATATTTGTCTGATGGGAATTTCACTGATTCAGATCATGACTTATGATTTATAATCTTAAGAGAGATGTCTGAGTGTTAGTGAGGTTAACTGACTTTTACTAAATATATGCATTTGGAAAAATAATATTTTAGGATAACTGCTTAGTAAAAAAAATCTTTTTTCTTCAGCATCATTATGGAATGAGGGAAATCTCAAGAAAAATGCACCAGTGGGTAGCTAGGTGGCTCGAGAATCAGACCTAGAAACAGGAGGACCTGGCTTCAAAGGTGGTCTGAGACACTTCCTAGCTGTTTGACCCTGGGCAAATTATTTAACCCCCATTTGACTAGCCCTTACCACACTTTTGCCTTGGAATGAAAACAAAGCAATGAGTATAAGATGAAAGGTAAGGGATGGGGTGGGGGGAGAGCGAGAGAGCTAGAGAGCTAGAGAGAGAGCGAGCGAGCGAGAGAGCGAGAGAGAGCGAGAGAGAGAGAGCGAGAGAGAGAGAGAGAGAGAGAGAGAGAGAGAGAGAGAGATCCACTAGATTTGGTGTCTTTGAAGCTATATTGGAAAACCAAACCAGCTCTGCCATTTACTAGTTACAAGGACTAGGCAAGGCCCTTAATCTCTGGACTTCTGGGTCTTCGCCTACAAAATAAGATTGCCTGAGATGAACTAAGATCTTGCTACAATATTATTTTTAAGATTTTATATCACTTGGGGAAAATATCCAAATTATTAAAATGTGGTGTTGTTACAAGACTTTCTAAAATATTTGTTTAACCAAAGAACTCTAAGCATGATTTAACTTTTATTTGGTTGATTTCAGGCTAATGTTATAAACATTTATTTGCTATGATGTAATAGTAGCTTTTCTATCTTGGTGGTAGGTCAGGAAGTTAACTGTCCCTTTTGCTATTAATGTCTGAGCTCTAGAAATCCTGCCTCTTCTCATTTATAACTTTTAACCTGGTACCATGGGGAAAACCAAATAATCAAGAATATTATATTTCTGCTTTAGGAGTCCAGAAACTAAGTGAGAGCCTGAGGGTGTCTCAACAAAGTGCTTGGGCTATAGTGCCTCACTTTATTTTATTCAACAAGCAAAATACCTACTATGTGCAAAGTACTATGCCACTAGGGACATATGCACAAAATAAACAGTTTCTTTCCTCAGGGAAAATCTGTATTTTTGCTTATAGAATAAAACATGTGCACATATAAGGCTATGAAGATAACTGAAAAGGAAAAGAGTTGACAAAAGAAGCTGTAAATTAAGGGCAAAATTGAAGAGACGAATCTTAAGAAAAAGAAGTTAAAAAAGAATCACATTCAAGGCACAGGAAAAGCGAGTTATTCAAGCTGGCCAGAATCTAGATATTTGTAGAAAGAAACAATCTAAAACAGCTAGAAAGGTAGGTAGGACCCAGATTATGGAAAGCATTAATGCTAAACTAAGACATTTGTATTTTCTCTGATAGGGAATCAGAAGTCACTAGCAGTTTTGAACAAATTAAAGTGAAATGTTATATAGCATGTTCTCAGGGACATGATTTTATGTCTTTCGGAGAGGATAGATTAGAAAAGTAAAGGGAAAGAGCCCATACCAAGTGCCTACTATGTGCTAGAAACTGGGCTAAGCCTTGGGAAGGAAGTGATCTGAATCAGAGAGGATACTCCAAATGAGAGGTGATGAGGACTTTAATGATACTAATGATTCAAACTTGTCCTTAAATCTTCCCATTCTTATTTCATGTCATGAACATTTTTCTAGTGTTTTACTTACATTATGGGATTTTTGCTCATTTAAAGTATCTGGTTATGTTTAGGATGTTGGAAGATATGAAATGTCTTAACTGAATATGTAAGGAGGTAGTCTAATTATTATTCTAGGATAGGTACATTTTTCTTTTGCTAACAATTGATTTTATAACTATCTATAAATTGTCATTTTAAACTTCCACCCCTTTGCTGTTCTTATTGGGTTGCTGCTATATTAAATTAACTTATTTCCTCTGTCAGATTACATATTACACTTTATGAGGACTAGATGCAGGTAAAGGTTATAAGGAATAAGTAATATAAATTAATTCATCCTGAAAACACAATATCCAGTTAGAGGCACAAAATGAAGAGCTATTGGGAAACCATCCCTAAAAAGCTACAAATACAGAGCTGCAGCAGCCCCACTGAAGTCCAAAATAAAAGTAATTTGTTATAGGAGGACACAGTGGCTCCAGGGAAGGTCTGTGATACATATGCAAAGGGCTGCAACCTACAAAATAACTCAGTGACACAATTAAAGGCTCTTCTTGCTGATAAAACTCTAGTCTATAGCTCACCTGAACCAAACCACATTTAACAAACATCATTTTAGTATGCCAAGCATTGCTGAAGGACACCTTATACTTGAAAAACAAAACTACTTTTAATCCCAATATTGCAAAGGCAACATATTTTACTATATCATATAAAGTCAGAAAAAAGTAGTGATCAGTGTGCTCTTTTAAAGGAAAATACATGCAATACATATTTATGAGTAAAAATGAGGGATTAAAAATAAAATGTACAGAAATGACAAAATATGAAGTCAGAAAAGCACATACTGGTAGAAAAATGGAAGCAGAAGAAAACAAAGAACATCTATTTCAATCTTCTTGTTTTGCAGATGACTAAATTGAGGCACCAAAAAGTTAAGTGAATTGTCTAAGGTTACAAAGTCAATTAGTGGTTCAGCCAGCATGACAAGAGAGGTAGAGGACACCATCATCATAATAATGAAAATACTTTATATCAATGAATATATAGCACAGAACAATCTTGTCTTTAAAAGTATTTTTGTATCCATTATCTTTCCTCAAAAAACTACTCTTCTTCCAAACTTTTTTATTAATAATAATAATCATAATAACTAGCATTTAAAAGCTTCTATTATCTGTCAAACACTTTAGAAATTACACTCAGATGTCTTTGAGGTAGATACTATATTATCCCCATTTTATAGCTGAGTAAATGGAGACAAACAGATTCAGTGACTTGTCCAGGGTCCCACTGTAAGTGTCTGAAGCCAAATTTGAATTTAGGTCTTACGGACTACAGGTCTGGTGCTCGATCCACTGTACCATCTAGCTGTCAGTTCTGTAAAAGGCATTACTTTTCTAGTTTCCCATATATGTAAAAACATTGTTATCTTCATTTCCATTATCTTCCTCATTCCAATCAGTTGCCAAATTTTGCCATCTCTACTTCCACATTTCTTTTTCCTGCTACCTCCCCATTCATAGCTGCCACTTTGGTTTGTCCTTATCAGCTCTTACCTAAGCAATTTTTTTTCCTTTTAATCCCATATATTTTATTTTATGCATTTTTAAATAGTTTTTATTTTTTAGAAAAGTTAACCTGGTCACATGATTCATGCGCTTACTTTCCCCTTCACCCCCCATCTTCTCCCCCACCATAGCCGATGCGCATTTCCACTGGTTTTAACATGTGTCATTGATCAAGACCTATTTCCAAATTGTTGATAGTTGCATTGGTGTGGTAGTTTCCAGTCTACATCCCCAATCATGTCTGCCTCAACCCATGTGTTCAAGCAGTTGCTTTTCTTCTGTGTTTCCACTCCTGCAGTTCTTTCTCTGAATGCGGGTAGCATTCTTTTCCATAAATCCCTCAGAACTGTCCTGTATCATTACATTGCTGCTAGTACAGAAATCCATTACATTCGATTTTACCACACTATATCAGTCTCTGTGTACAATGTTCTTCTGGATCTGCTCATTTCACTCCGCATCAGTTCCTGGAGGTCTCTCCAGTTCACATGGAATTCCTCCAGTTTATTATTTCTTTGAGCATAGTAGTATTCCATCACCAGCATATACCACAATTTGTTCAGCCATTCCCTAATTGAAGGACATACCCTCATTTTCCAGTTTTGCCACCACAAAAAGCACAGCTATAAATATTTTCATATAAGTCTGTTTATCTATGATCTCTTTGGGGTACAAACCCAACAATGGTATGGCTGGATCAAAGGGCATTGCCTAAGCAATTTTGATGATTCCTTAATTAGACTCCCTGATTTAACCCTCTCCCCACTCCAAACTACCCCACAAAGACCTAGAAAAATGATTTTTCCCAAGCACGGATGTGACCTTGTCATTCTGCTACTGAATAAACTCCAGTGACTCCTTCTTGCCTCTTCAATCAAATAGAAACTCTATTTTTCTTTTAAAGACCTTTACAACCTGTCCCCAATCTAACTCTGAAGCTTTGATATACTCCTCTCCCTATATCCAAGGGTCCAGCAAAACTAGCCTTTTCTTTCTTACTTACACTGTGGTCTCTGTGGCTTTGCACTGGACATTAGCCATCCCGGAATGCCCTCCTTCACCTCTACCTAAGAGAAATCTTCTCTTCCTTCAAAACACAGTTCAAGCATCACCTACGTAAAGCCTTTCTTACTTCATAATTCAGTGTGCCTTTGCTCTTAACTACTGGTATTTATTATATATTTAATTTTCTTATACTTACATATGTACATGTTTTCTCTCTTGATAGATTATGAACAGTTTGAGAGTAGAGAGCATTTTATTTTATTTTAGTTTTTATATCTCTATCCTCCAGCATCTAGAAGAGTTCTTGACACATACTAGGCACTAAAATTAAATTTTTATTAATTACCATTGTAATGATTATATGTATTGCTAACCTCTTATACATATGATGAAACTGAGAGCTTTATTAGGTTAGATGACTTGCACAAGGTCAAAAATAATAATAAGTGATGGAGAGAGAACTCTAACTCAAGTTTTAGGAGGTTCAGGTGAAATGGCTCTTTCCACAATACCACAACTTCCTATCTGGCTGATAAAACTAAAATTCTACAATTAAACAATTCTTTCCAGAGGCACTGTCATTAGGAAACTCGGAAATTTCAGTTTTTCTCTTTCTTGTGACAATTGAATATTAATTCTCTTATCATTGTCCTGGTTGCCAAAATGTCTTCTGTATACAAGTTGGCAACATTAAGGGAGTTGACTTCTTCCTTCTCTTTCCAATGCTGAGCATTTGTAGCCAAAAGCTTCTTTGTTGCTCAAATAGTCCATGCCATCTGCCAGCAGTCTCTCTAGCTCACAGTGCCATCTGCCAGTCTCTCTGCTTTAGAGTTCTTTCAGTTTTGATGCCATGTTGCCAATATACCGTGTTTCAAAGTGCTCTTTCACCAGAATAGAGAGAGCAGAACATCACCTTTCAAATTTAGCTACAGTTGGTACCAATCCCAAATGCTATCCCCTGAGCAGATTGGTTCTAAAGAGGGGACCGACCACAGCAATTTGAACATGGACAATTTATTTTGATTTGTTCCGGCTCCAGTAACAAGTTAGACACATACAGATTGTGAAAGCAACCAGTCATAAACATATTACATGTCTTCAACAGCTGTCTTTTCTTCATTTCTAAATTTTAGTATATGTTTGTGTGCTTTATTATATTTAAATTTTCAGGATACAGTAGCACAAAAGAACTTCTTTCTGCAGCTAATTCCACTGATTTCAAAAGCAAGTCTGTTAAGAATTAATAATTCATTTGGACATTATTAACAGTATAATATTAACTTTATGCTATACTACTCTTTTCTTCATTTTAATCTGTTTAAAATTCCTGACTTTAAAGCAGGAACAACAAGGACTGCATAAGGTTTTTTTTTTCTTAACGAGGTTAAACTTAAAGAGTTCCATTAATATCCTCCCTTAGGGCCACCAGGAAATTCCTTAAAGCAAGAGAGTTTTAGGCTTTGCTGTGGATTATACTCCAGGGCATTTCTTTTCAAGCTTGTTACTACAGTGAGTTTATCTAATGTCTACATCAGTGCCTCAGCTTCTTAGGGAGAGGCCTTTTTTCCTAGTTATTTGTCAGAAGTCCCAGGGTATAACTGAACTACCAGAAAATCTGGAAGCCAGCAGCCTGAGCAATTTTGGTACCAAACTTAAATTAGCATTTAACTTAATGTTGGGGATCAAATTCACTCAACAAGAAATGATGCTATTCATTTGACCCATATTCTATATATATAAAACATTTTTAAACCTGGGGTATCCTAATCTTTAAGAAACAGATGGCCATGTTCTATATAGGTATACCTACTCCTTATAAAAGTCAGATGGTACTTTTATTTTAGTGCTACTTCTATTTCCTCTTAAATCATTCAGCTCATAAGCCACAATGCTCAATGTCAAAGCAGATGGCTATTTTCATCAGCAATACTATGCTCATAAAAAACAAAATATCTTTAATAAAATAATAACTTTGCATCCCTATCATGATTAACTTAGCACAAAACTTTCTAAATTGTCCAAGGAAACCCATATATAGACAGAAATGATGGTGAACTTCAGGAAAAGTCAAAGAACTTTATTTCAAGCACAATGAAGGCATACCAGACAGCAATGGAATACTTTGTACAATAATATATGATGTGAAACCAACTTCATGTTTAATAGCAACCTTGAGATGTTAGACCAGCCCATCCCAACCATAATGTCCTGAACTCTCTCCTCTAGTTCCGGATGGTTCTAGTTCTTTCCCCCTATTCCATATCAAATCACTTTTCTTCTCTGCTTGCTCAAATCTACAGGGTTAAAATGGCTTGGAATTTTATAGACTACACAAAAGGTATGACCAAGTTACCTCAATCAATATCAACAATTTCCTATGAACTATTCCTCTGGTTGATTAAGGATTCCTCCCTCTCTCATAATACTTAAACAAAGCCTAAAATTGGTTTCAGTAGAGAACAACTCTCATCTAGTTAAGGCTCACTTAATATAATATCACTTGAACTAAGTTGGTGACTTGATTGATCTAAGGTGACTTGACTGATTTATTCAATCACCTCCCACCCTTACACACATGGAGATTTTGGATATGTTTTAACATATTAACATGTTGTACTATGAAAAATATAGAAGGTTCATAGCCCCACTTCAAAGCAAAAGTCACTCAATTAAGATCATATTCTTATTCTCTACTCCAGAACACTAAAGAGAAAGATATGTACTTAAAATAAAATTTAAAAACCCCAAATGCTAAGTAATGCTTAATATCAGCATCCTGTGGACTAGTTGATGCACTTCTAATGATTCCAATGTGCTTTCTTTCCCAAACATACTGTCAAGTGAACTCTGACTTTGAATTCAATTAAAAGTACAACCTTGATTATCCACTGCTAGAGTGTTCCATACACTCAATTTGCCAGAATAGATATAAATCCAAAAGCAAAAGTTGATGCCACTGACTGAGAGCTGTTACAAAAATAATCAAGAACAACAAAATACACATATTATTTGTAAACTTGATGTGTCAGCTGAGTTCACCAACAGGAAAGAAAGAGCACTCTGACAACTAGAGTTACAAAATGTCAAACCCTGGGAGCACTAAAGCTGAGGAGCATAAAAGGAGGAGAAAAATAAGAAAACACTAGAAAAAGAGAAAGAAAGAGACAGAGGGATGAAAGGAATATATAGCTGAAGAGGCAGTCAGAAATGACATTGGATTACAACTGTGACTGAAAACTAACAGAGGATCCAGGGACAGCAGAGAGAAATGATGTTGAAAATTAGGATGAGCCAGATGACTTTATTTCAAAATAGAGCACAGTAAATGTATACCAGACAGCAAAGGAATACTTTGTACAATAATACATGATATGAAAACAACTTCATTTCAGTCGCATCCTTGAGATGTGAGATCATCCTGTCATAACCATAATGTTCTGAACTCCCTGCTCCAAGCCAGGATGGATATAATTCCTGCTCCCTACACTATTTCAAGTCAGCTCCTGCCACCTATTCCCTACCTTGGTCCCCAGTGCTGCTCCATTCAGTAGGGACAATTCACAACTTTGGAACTATGGACCTCAATCAGCATCATTTCTCTTTCTCAGGAGCTGTCATCACAAAGGTCTGTTGATGGGTGTAGCATCTTTGTTAGACAGGTGGCTCATCAGGTACTAAGCTGGTCTGTTTCAAGGCTGGACTGCCTTCCTATTACAACACAACCCTGCTGAGCTGGTCCACTCAATTGTTTGATAAATCAGTCACTCCTCTACTGTAGGGCTAATTTGCTCTTCTGCTGCTGGACAAGGTTTCTTCACTGCATAGGAAACAGAGTGGTTCAGGGTTAGAGCAGGGACACTTGGCTTGGAACTTGGAAGTTTCTTCAATTGCTCCACCTTGACTGAATTGTTAGAGGTATTTTATTCCTACCCAACAAGTACAAAGATGTATGGCCATTCTTTTGTCCACCACATCGTTCAGGAATGAAGTGATATTACAGGGAGCTATAGCCTCTTTTTCACCAAACCCAGGAATTAAGTGGCAGTGTAGAGAGCTATAGCTTCTCATCTACCAGGCTCTTCAGTGAGCCTTAAACAACTAATCTCATATTCCTTTTCTTTGAATCATTTCTCTTGTTCAAAGCTGGGATCACTTAGTGAGAAATCTCATTCTAGACTATGCTAATTAACCAATACATTTATTAAACCTTTTTTTTTGGTAGGAAAAAGTAATAATAAAACATTGTGCAATTGTTTGGTGCTTATAAAACAATTTTAGGATTCAGGGTTAAACAGTTATAAATTCTAAACTCTTCTTGACTGTCTTCAGTCAAGTAAGTAGATTGGGAAAGAAGCCACTTAGGCAATTCTTCATCTCAGGAAATTCTCTGTAATAATTTGTTTGTTTTGTTTAAATGAAACATTTAGCTGTGAACTGATATAACCATTCTAGAGAGCAAGTTGGAACAACACCCAAAGGGCCATAAAACTGTGCATACCCTTTGACCCTGCAAAACTACTATTAGGTCTATATCCCAAAGAAATCAAAGAAAGGTGGAAAGAACCATCTCTTACCAAAATACATATAGCAGCTGTTTTTGTAGTTGGAAAGAAACAGAAATTGAAGAGATACCCATCATTCAAGGAATGATTGAAAAAAATTGTGACATATGATGGTAATGGAATACTATTGTGCCATAAGAAATAATGAACAAGATGATCACCAAAAAAAACCCATCTTGTTATGAAGTGATGCAAAGTAAAGTGAGCAGAGCAAGAGGAATTTTATACACACTAATAGCCACAAAGTACAATGATCAATTGTGAATGACTTGACAATAATCAGCAAGGCAAAGACCAGGTACAACTCCAAGGGACTGATGATGGAAAAAGCTAACCACCTCCATAGAAAGAACTGATATAGTCTGAATGCAGACTGAACCACACCATATTTTGTTTTATATCCAACATATATTTTTCTCTAGTATAAGTGATAAGTATATTCTTTTACAGCATGACAAACATGAAATTATGTATTCCATGAGAGCACATGTATAACATATATCATGTTATCTACCATTTTGGAAGGAGAGAATATGTTTCATAAAATTTCAGAAAATAATTATTAAAATCATATCTTATGTGTAATTTAGAAAAATATGAAAAATAAATGAATGAATGAAAAAGTCCCCATTTGTCTTGGCAATTCTGTTACCTTAAAAAGGCAAAATATGAAAGTTACAAAAAGTTATATACCAGGAGCTTTATGAATATTTGTTGAATTGAATTAAAAAGCATTTTCTCAAAGAAAGTGGTACAAATGGCGATAGAACTACATAGCTCTAGTGAGGCCTTATTTGGGATGCACCATGGATTAATATACATTTGTGGGATGAAATGAAAACATAGCTACTGTTTATACTATTGTTTCCACTGGGTACTATCTTAAAGATTCCAAGAAACAAACTTATAAATTAATCTTTGGAACAAAATTCATCATGCTTCATAAATTTTAGTACCTTACTGTTTTAGTAATCTACTACTTAATAAAAAAGACAACTTTTTATGAATGTTAAAATCCTATGCCATGGATTCCAGACTTACTCTCTTGAAAGTCCAAAGGCTTACTAGGTTAATAAAAAAGAAATGGTAAAATAGTGATGGATAAGTAGAATAATAATTCTTCTCTGTTATATGGGACCAAGATTAGCTTAGAAAAGGCAGATCATAAAATTCTTTACAGATTCCACATTGACCAAAACTGCAGAGCAGTGTTATACAGGGATATGGTTAAATCAAAGCATTTGAAGTAGGTTTTATAGTCTGATTCTCAGTGAAATCATCATAGGGAGTCTCTATCTCTGCCTGAATATTAACTGAAAAGACAGACCTTTAGGAACATAATTTGTATGTGTCTTCTGATGGGTTGTTGGGAATTTCAAACTGAGATATCTTTTATAAGATTAGCTAAACCTATTAAAACTAAACTGTTGATTCAGTAATATCACTATTAGGTTTATTTCCTAAGGTGACCAAGGAAAAGGAACTATATGTTCTAAAATATTTATTGCAGCTTATTTGTGGTGGCAAAGAACCAGAAACTGAAGGGATGTCCATCACTTAAGGAATGGATGAATAAGTTGTAGTATATTATTGTAATGAAGTATTATTGTGCCATAATTAATGAAAAAAGATGATCACAAAAAATATGGACTTACATGAAATGATACAAAGTGAAGAGAACAGAACCTGAAGAACATTGTACACAGTAATAACAATAATTTATGATGATCAACCGTAAATAACTTAACTATTATCAACAAGGCAGTGATCCAGTATAACCTGAAGGGACTAATGGCAAAAAATGATATCCATCACCATAGAAGGAAAAGGAGGAGTCTGAATACAGATTGAAATATACCATTCTTCACTTGATTTCCTCGGTGAATTTTTCTCTAGTGTAAGCAATATGTGTCATTTCACAACATAATGAACAGGGACATATTTATTATATGTACATATACATATATATACATATATGTACAACCTATATCATATTATTTGCCTTCTTTGGAGGAGGAGGAGGAGAGAAGGAAGGAAAAATTAAAATTAATTAAAAGTAAATTTTAAAACTAAACTATGACACTAAAGCACAATTTTCTAGCTTCAGAGAGAACTCATTTTTTAACACAATGTACTCCCTGAATAGATTTACAACTTAATATTTTCCCCATTCCCATCCCAACCAATCAACCAATCCCTACATTCAAATATTAATCAAATATTTGGCTTTAGTTTTATAACATAATAAAACTCTCTCAGTCTCTTACCAAGATATTCAACTTCCATTGCATACACTACCTTATAATTGACATACATTCTTTTGTTTGTATACAATGTAACTGATCGTTCGTAACAATTATTTATTCAATGTTTAAGACATTTTCATTTCTTTTAGTCTAGTTTATGGTTGATCAAATTGAATATCTTAAATTGTTAATTTTTATTAGACAATAGTAGCACCTATTTCAAAAAATATTAGGCATTGAAAAGACTTTGAGGATATCTTGGTTAACCATATCTATACAGAAATCCCCTCTTCAACACCCTGAAAAAAAAGAATTCACCTAGAAAACTTCTAATGAATGGAAAGGAACTACCTCTGAAACAGTGTCCACTTTTAAATTTTTCTAATTGATGAGAAGTTTTCTCTTCCATCAGGCTTAAATCTGTATGTGTGTATATATAAATTTTATGTGTGTGTGTGTGTGTGTATATATGTGTGTGTGTGTACATATATGCATATATAAAATCTTAGTTCTATACTGTGCATAAACAATACCTAGTTGCTGTTGATCAGTTCTCACTCAATTTGGGGAGTTTATTTCTTAGCAAACATACGGAAGTTTGCCATTTCCTTCTCCAGTTCATTTTATAGATGAGGAACTGAGGCAAATGGCTAAGTGACATGCCCAGGGTCACACATCTAGATGGTATCTGAAGACAGATTTGAACTCAGTCTTCCTGATCAAGCCCATTGCTCTATCCTCTGAGCCACCTAGCTACCAATAAACACCTAACATATCTTTATAAGCAGCTTGACAATCAGTAAGTGCTTAAGGTTGAACATGGTGACAATGGAAACAAACAAACAAACAAAAAAAGATGCTAAAATCTAGGAATAAGAAGCCTTGCATTTAAGTCCCTGCCATGTATTAGCCATATGAGCATGTGAAATGGAGCTTCAGGGAAGAAAGAGAAGGAAGAAATAATTTGTAAAAAAAAACAACTTGTCCTGTGCAAGCCACTGTGTGTGCTAAGAACTTTACAAATATCATCTCATTTGCTTTTTACATCAACTGTGTGAGGGAGATTCTATTATCATCTCCATTCCTCAGTTGAGGAAACTGAGGTAGACAGAATGGTCACATATATCAAGTGTCAGAGGATAGATTTGAACTCGAGTCTTGTTGACTCTAGATCTTGACCAGTTGAAACATTATTTCTAAAATCCCTTGTAGCTCTACATCTATGTTTCCTGTATTTATACAAAATAAGGAAAAAGATAAGCAGAGAGCCTATCCAGCTCACACACATACAAACATGACTAATCAACTAGTGTTAAGACCTATGTAGGTACTAGAGAGTCCCCTGAAAACAGGAGAGGGATTATTCAGTACAGCACTATAATCTGGGATTCAAATAAAGACAAAATACTTGGAGATTCTCTTGACTGAAAAGGGCCAGTGAGAGGGCAGCCAATAGGGCAAAACATTGTTGATTGGATCTTCAAATGAGATAACTAATAACAACATCATATACAACACCTTCTTTCCATTTCTAAGCACTAAAATTTCAGCTGAATTATTGGACTTTTAAAGCTTAAATAAATTAGTACTTAAAATAGAATAATTAGAACTGCTTTGTAATTAAGAAGGAAGACACTACAGCAGTGCATTTTTCTACAGAATTACTGCATGCCTCAGTATATTAAGGCACCAGTTAGAGGCAAAGTTTCTTAGTCTCCTGGGAAATGCCATAATCCCTAGAAATCCACTTCTTAAGGCATGTCACTGCTAATGTATCTGCTTTTTTAACATTTAAAAATAAACTTTTAGCAAGAAATGTGTTGCTTTATACTAATTTATTTTAGGGGAAAATAACAGGATATGTTCAGGCTTTTTATATTAAGTAGAAGTTTTAAAATTGAACAAAAGGCATGACAGATTTTTATATACTCACTGGAAGCTTTATTATAAAATTACCCTTTCATATTATGCTAGTTAAGTGTAGCACAAACTTTAAATTGAACCTTCCCCTTTACAGGAGACCACTTTCTATTCTGTAAAAATAAAATTATGAAATCTAAAGACTACATTATCTCAGTGCATATAAAAGCCAAGGAGCTACACAAAAATGCCAGTGAGAAGAGTAGCTTCAAAGATGTCAATGAGCAAAAAAAGCTGTCATGGGAAGCATTAAAAAATAATAATAACAATGATTACTCCTAAAATGTGTTAAAGGGTAAAAACTATTATATAATACTCTCCACACAAAAACACACATACATACCTATGCATGCATAACATTTCATCATTTTATTTTACCATATAGTACCATATTATTTTCTAACACCTCTTCTTATTATCCATTAAAGTCATTATGGAGATTTCCTATTCAGATCATCCCATCAATGTATTTAAATCAGTTTCCTATGGAGAAAATGAGATAGTTCCAGAGCTTTGCCCATGCCATTTTGTCATTTCTCTTAAGATTATCAGCATGGAGGGCACTTATAAAAGGCAATGTAATGTAGTGGAGAGAAAACTAGAATTGGTGGCAGAGCAGCTGGACTTCGGATCTCTCAGGTTCTAAGAATCAGAAAACTGCTACTTACTACCTGTGTGTCACTGAAAAGGTGACAAATTCATTAGGTCTCAATTTCTCTACAGGTAAAATGAAGGGGTTGGATAATATCTCTAAATCCCATTGTACCTTTAAAATCATTTGAACTATTTTAAGGTGACTATTTAACAGAACCCTGAAGAAAACTGACTACCCCAATTTACTTTTGTAAAAATCTTTGAAATACAAATATTAATGATTAGTTATCACAAGTCCATCATTTCATCTATTTAAAACACCTGGTGACAAAGTTAAGCTAGGATTAAAATGTTATTAGATAGGAGATTTCTGTGACTCCTCAAGTCTCATTTCCAAAACTATTTACATATTATCTATAACAGTCAGGTACTGAATTCTTTTGGAAGCCTTTATAAAAATTGTCTTGAAATATATTGGCCAGAAAAGCTAGCTAGTTGATTCTAGAAGTCCATTTCATTCCATATAAATGGGCCCTTCCTAATGCTTATCAAAGTCAAGATCTTACATCTTTATGGTTCTGCGATTCTAAAACAGAAAAATTTCCATTTTGCATCCCTTCTTGTGGTGTATCCAAGCTACAAAAGATGAAAAAGATACACGTCACTGACTAGTATGAGAAAATGAGAAGAAAGACTTAAAATCTAGAAAATCAGCAATGAATATTACCCTGCTTAAATTCAATCTCCCAGGTTTAGGTAGGAATACCTTCAGTACCAAAGAGAGAAGAAGGCTTTCAGAAATTTCTTCCCTCTTCCAAAGAGGATTGAAATTAGCACTTCATTTAGATAGCCTCAGTCTATTATATAAGCCCCATCTACCACTTTTTACTATAATAAAATATATGTTAGTACCCTCCTTCACTGAGCAATAATCTACAGGGTATCCCTAAAGTCTTAGTTCAATTTTAAGTTAACAGTTTTAAAACAGAACCACCTGTATATAAGAAGCATTATCAGTGATTAATTCCTATTTCTGCTGCTATAATGAACAGTTCAGTAGACATCGGTCAGGAAGTATTTACTTCTGATTCTGTTAAAGAACATGGAAGATAAGCTTAGTATAGTTCACTTAATTTGTCTCTGCCTCAGTTTCTATAAAATGAGAGGACTGGATTACATCAGAAGTTACAAACTGGCAATACTTGTATACCTCCCAAGCCAGATTAAAATATGATTGGCATATGTCTAATAAAATAAAAATAATATAACACAGGGTTAATTTAAGTTTTTAAGTCAATATGCAGCATCAGAGATCTATTTCTACATAAGTTTGACATCATTGGACTAGAAGGTCTATAAGGATACCTTCCTGTCCCACATCTATGACTCTCATCTATAAAATTGGGATAATGCGATATGGATTATTTGTTCAGTTATGGTTTGGACTAGACATCCAATGGAGAGCTTTCCAACTCTAAGCTGCAATTTCTGTGGGGTAGAAAATCATAGTAGTTTCCGAACTGCAAAATTTAAAGGAGACCCAGTGATTTCAATTGCTTCTTTTGTGCAGGCAAAAGAAATTCAATAATGGTAATGGATTTTTGCTCACCGAAGGTAGCTGTTATTTTCAGGGTGAAAATAATACAGAGGGAAAAGTTAGTTAAAAGAATGAAAATCACTCTAACAAATTAAATACATGATAGTGAATGCACTAAAGAAAAAAAAGGTTGAGAAAAAATGTATATTCAACTTCAAGTAGTTACTCTGCATGTGAACCAATTATTGGAATTTGGCCAAAGTAAACCAGAGAGAACTGGACTGTGAGCTGATTTTGTGTGGGACTGATATTCCACATGTGCCTGCTGAGAAAAGGTTTCAGCACCAACAGGACCAAGGCAGTAGTTTTTGGGAAGATGTATGCCAATGATTTTCTCTTTTATAAAGACTACTTGTTAGCTCTATTTGCTACCTCATGCCACCATTTCTAGGACACTAAAAATAAATAATTTCCAATTATCTATACAAATAATACATTGCAGGTCCAGTCCCTAAAAAATATTTTAGTCTAGGAGAAAACAAAGAGCAGGACTGGTTTAAGTACAATATACAATATGGTCTAGTAGGAAAAAGTTGCCTGGAGAGAGAACTTTTTGGTTTAAATTTTATTTCTAATATTTATTGCCTGAATGAACTTGGATGTCACTAATTTTCATAGGTATCAGTTTCCTCATCTTCAAAAGAAGCAGTTGGACTTAATAGCTTCTAAAGTCCCTTCCAAAATGCTAGATCTACTCTGTTATCTTTTGATTCTATTGCTGGATGGTGTTGACAACCTAATAATTCGACGCATTCAAATTCTCTTCAGAGCTTTCAAAATACATACACAATCAGTCTTTTTCATGCCTATATTGGCTAATATTTATAGTAGCAGGCTACTGAAGTTTAAAGAATTGTTAACACAGATTAATTTCCTAATCCATTACTACCCTAATGATTTCATAAAAAGTCTTAACCTAAAGTTTTCCTAATAAATTCTATCTATCCCAAAATCAAACCTGACTCAAAATGTGGTCTAGTGATTTAAGAAATCAAGGGGAAACTTACAACCTAAGAATAACTGAAAGAAAAATGATGCCAGTCCTGTTTTGCCCAATACATGGAGCAATCCATGGAAAAAACAACACAATGAAAGAAATATCAGTTAGAATCATACACACACAAAGGGAGTAACATCTACTAGATTCTTTACCATGTAGAATTTCTCCCCTAAAAAGCAAAGAAGCCATCTTGAGACTTCACTGGTTTGGGGCCACAATTTCCCAGTCACCCTAAGACATACCCAGTCCAAATGATTTAAGCCTCTTAGACTTAAGAGATGTCCCAATGGCATACAAGTCAACACTTCCCTGAGTGGGGAATCTGAACCAGTACCACATTCTGGCTAAGTGTCTTTTCCATGCTATTGTGAAGAAAACTTTTTCCTCTTAACTATAAATGTCTCATTTTGTTCTAATCTGAAGGTGGAAATACTAGATGGTTCTGAGTCAGGGTAGATTCAAAACAAGATGGCTAGGACAGAGGCTTCCAAAGGACTTCTATTACCTGTATTAAGCATTCTGCAAAACCTTAAAGTGATGTATTAGTGCTAGTTATTATTATTAATTATGATTATTGTTATTTATGACCTTCCCAATATATAGAACCAGAAAACTACTTTTGTGGCTTTATACACTATCTCTGCCTTCCTTGGAAGTAAAACTACTAATCCGATCACCAACATCAACCTTCACTGTTAGGCTGTTTAATCAGCCCTACTCTTAATGTTACCATAGGGATTCTTTGGGAGTAGGTATCTCCAGATGCTAACCAACCCTTATTGCACTTAGGTACTAGAGCCTTCCCTCACTATGAGTTGTCCTTGAAAGGAGTGTCAGTTCTAAGCACCAGTTTCTTTATTGTCATCATCTAGCTCTTAAATGGTTCTATTACCTGCATGGCCTCAGGCAATTTTTTTACCTTCTTTCCCTTTAATTTCTTATGTAGAATGAGGATGTTGTATTTACTGGCCTCACTGGTCCCCTTACCTCCACTGTGTCCAGAGCTCTTGGTGTACATATTCCAAGGCTGTCTTAGGAACAGGGTATCAAGACTCCTGTCTTTTTCAGTATCCCTTTTCCAAGTGATGGCAACTCCCGTGAGTCAGTGGATAAAGCAAAGTGGATAGAGCACTGAATTTGGAAAAAGGAAGATCTGGATTAAATCTCACCTCAAAAATAGTCAGTTCTGCTGTAGCCCTTATAATACCCTTCCAATGCCCATTTCCACAAGTGAACTTGAGGGCTTCTCCTAAGGCAAATTGCCATATTTACTGTATAACTTCTAGTTCAGGAGGAGCTGTAGGTAGAAGAGAGATGGTCCACACTCACTCTACCTTCCCAATACCTCCATTTTGGCCATAGTCTCTAGGTTTTAGAGTTTCAGCCCACTGAGACCATCCTTTTATAGATAGCAGCTGACTTTGTCAGATCTGACCCATTTGATAGTACATCACTGAACATAACCTCTAATAACTTTGGTATTTACATATTTCTTGACCATGTAACATATATAATACTCTGCTGCCATTTCTATCAGGTTCCTGTCTTTTTTAGGTGTTACTGATGAAGTTTTTGAGTTTTATAACCCTAACCCCATTTTTCTCATAAGCCATGTATTTTTTAACTGCTCCATATTGAAAAACATGGTAAGTTTTAGGAATGTATATGCCACATTACTGTAAATTTCATTTGTACTTACTAGATGTATGTACCTGGGTGACTTAATTTATCCCAGTTTTCTCATTTCCCAAATGAGGTGTTTAGTTTTAATGATCTTTAAAATACCTTCCAGTTCTAAAATCTGACTTTCTTGTCTATGGCATTATCTAATAAGACTGAATATATGTTCAAATGGTATCTTAAAAGTTATTTTAAAAACTTGTTTGGTATGGAAGTATTTTTCAAAAATTGAAATTCCATGAAAATATATACAAGTATATAGCAAAGAGCTGGCACCTCATTATTCCTCAAACGCAGAGAAAATTATTTGTGTACTTAAAACTTCAGCCCCTCAAACTATCCTTCTTTAAAAGTTTCCAATGAAGAGAGTAAGCAATCTAAGCATATGCTGGTACATCAGTGCACTTAGACCAGGTTTACAAGTCTTAATTAGAAATATATTTACAAGAAGAGTTTGCATATATGAGGAAAATGTATACAGTAACTTGTGAATTAGACATAATCATAACCATCAAGAGACTCAATATGTCCTACTAAGGACTTATTTCTTTAACAGTCTGAAAAATGATGGCATTCTAATTATTCTGTCAAGGTTAACAGGCTCCAAATTTGGTAACCATGCTTTTTTACAATAGCCATACAATGCATCATAACAACATTTCTTCCCTCCCACACCAAAGTTAAATGTTTCAATTATTATTTCCCTCCCCCCAAAACTCTTGCCAACACTTTAGCTACATAAATACTATAATTAAAGGAAAAATGAAAGCAGGACAACCAGTTTTGAGATTAAGTCTCTGAAGAAGTCTTCTAAAATTGGCCTTAGGTAGTTCTTCAATAATGAACTTAGAACATAGTATAATATAACAAAGTGAGATTAATTTAATATTAAGGAAATGATCTTAAATTCTATGATATTGATCATTCCTTCCATCTCTCCCAGTGACAAGAGAATATGACATATAAAATAAAGAATTTTCTTGTGAATTAGAAAATTAGAAATATTCTAGGCAGACAGAATACTCAGCGTAGAATTCCCAGAGCAGTTTCTCCTTGGCAGCAAAGGAAGAAGGCCATCAAAAGAAACAGGTTGGGTTCTTGGATAAGAGCCATTCAAATTAATTAATACTTATTAAGCATCTATTGTGAGCATGGTACAGCGCTTGATACAGAAGATACAAAGACCTTACAACATAATGAAGGTCAGGGAAGGAGGGACAAGCACACAAATAGCTATGAAACAAGGAAGAATGAGATAAATCCAAATTAGAGGTCCCTGAAAAGTGCTATGAGAAAGTTTTAAAAGAAATCATCTTCCCTTGAGAGGAAAAGGGAGAGGAAGAAGGTATAGAAATGAAGAAAAATTTCATGGATGAATGGCATATAAATTGAAGATTGAAGGAAGGGAGAAATGTCAACCAACAAACAGGAGAGGAGTCAACCTAAGCATCCTCTGATACTGCACCTACCTCCCTTGCCTTAGCTGCTGCAATAGCCTGAGGGAGTGGGGTGAGGGGTTGAAGGGGAGATAATCCTTCCCTCCAGTTTCCTTCTAGTCTTGTACATCCTACACTCAGATGCCAAATTTATCTTGCTGAAGAACAAGATTGACCATAATCTGCAAGTCCATACCTCCTTCCCATTCAATAAACTCAAATGAGTCCCTCTTGCCTAGAGAATCATATGTAAAAATTTCTGTTGGGCTTTTATAGTCCTCAACACCTTCCCAAATTCTGCTACTTTTCGCCCCTTCACATACTCAGTGATTTTGTGACACTGGCCTCTGTGTTGGTCCTCACACTTGACATGATATCTCTTTACTCCCATCATTTTTACTGGCTATCCCTGTGCCTGGCATGCTTTTCCTTATCTTCTCTCCCAAATGGCTTCCTTCAAGTGCCAAGTAAAATCCCACATTCTGCAAGAAGTTTCTCCAACCCCTCTTAATCAGAGCCCCTTTTCTAAGGTGATTAACTTGATTTGTATATATCTTGATTATACAATTGTTTGATTCTTGTCTTCCATGTTAAACTATAAAATACTTGAGATCAGAGACTGTCTTATCTTTCTTCATATCTGTACCCTGATCTTAGAATACACAAAGTGTGTTCTCATGGTAAGCACAAAGTAGATATTTAACCTATGCTTGTTGACTGTCTGCAAATTTAAAGTAATGGAAGAGGGCATTGAGAAGTATAGTTTAGTTAGTGCACAGAGCTTGTGAGGGAGGCTGGATAGATTACAGTAATATTGGATATCAGAAATGAAAAAAAATGGAAGAGAAAAATATTCTAAGTAAAGCTAACTAAAAGTAGAAGGGATTGTGATTTTGGGAGGTGCTGGTTTCCGCTTACTTGATGTCTCCAAGTAGAAATTAAATTGCCAGTTGCTACTCACGGAGAACAAAGATCATTTTTAATTTTGATTTTTGTATCCTTGGATCATAGCAGAATGCCTTTTTACATATTCAAGTGGTTATGGGGGGCTTGCTGGATTGGATCACTGCATGTTATATATATAACATGCAGTGATCCAATATATATATATATATATATATGTATATATATAAAATGATCCTTAGTCTGATACTACTTGGTCAAAAAAGGCTCTTTCAACTTGGAAATTTTGTGACAGGTTGGTTGGAACCAACTCTGGTCTTCAATGCCAGAGTAAAGGATTTATATTTTATTCCATAGGCAGTGGGAAGCCACTGAAAGTTTTGTTTAAATAGAGGAATTGCATGAATATTGTAAATTATCAGGGAGATCATTTAGGAAGAAAAGAGTATTGAGGATGAGTTGACAACAGAATGGAGGCAAGGAGAGTAATAAGATTTTTGCAATGGAAGTGAGAAGTGATAAGGACCTAAACCACAGTACTACTGGTGGAGAAAGGGAAGGAGGGAGGGAGAGAGAGGGAGAAAGTGAGGAGAAATAGAGTAGGGAGAAGGAAAGGGAGAAAAGCAGACAGACAGGTAGAGAGATAACCAATACATATTTAACATGGTAAAATTAATAGTATTTGGCAACTGATGGGACATGTAAAGAGAAAGAAAGTCAAAGATCTGGGATAGTAGTAGAGCCATTACCAAAAATAGAGAAATCGGGCTGTAGTAAAAGATTAGAAAGAATTAATTTTTGTACTGTTGAGCTTGTCTAGCTGCCACCATTTCATTGAATTTAAATGTTAGTATGATATTTCTATCACAAACAGGCCATGCAAAGAATTTTTGTCAGAATCTAGTTTACAACCATTATCTCCTAGAACTGATATTTTTAGGGCTATCAGAGATATCTTAATTGCTCACACCCACAACCTATTCTCAGGGCTCATACTTTCGGACTTCTTGACCATCCCCTCCTTGCTCCTGATACATTCTCCTCCAAAAATTTTATCTGTTTCCTCATGCTGGAATCAAGAGTGCTAGATTTGAGAACAAAAAATCTAGGTTCAAATCACTGATGGTACCATAATAGAAATAACTACCTATACATAATTTAACTGCTTTGGGTCTCAATATTGTCAATATTTTTAAAATGAGGGAATGAAGTAGGTGATTTTGTTTTCAGAGGTTCTTTTAGCTCTAACTCTATGAACCCATCTATGATCCCTCCAACCGTCCCTTTTCTCTATTTTTTGCTGGATCACTTTTCATGGCCTTCTGTTTAAATGTTGGTCTTCTAGAAAGTTCTGTAATGAATCCACTTCTCTTCTCCCTATGTATAATTTGCATTGGTGTTCTCATCTGCCAAAAATTCAATTATCTCTTTTGAGATGACTAATTCACCTAAATATCCAGCACTCCTCTCTCTCTTATGCTTTTTCCTATATCACCCCTTAGACATCTCTAACTGCATGTTTCATAAATATCTAAAATTCAACAAATCTAGTATACAACTTTTTTATCTTCCCTCCTAAAATGCAGTTCTTTGAGACTTTCCTATTTTTTATTTAGAATTCCAAATCCTTCTGACAAGACAGTGTTATAACCTAAGAGTCATTTTCCACTCTCTTTTTCTTCAAATTCCCTCCAATTTCTAATTAGGTCTAATCTTATCAATTATATTTCTATATATCCCTGAGCATCTATCACTTGTTTATAAAAATGATTGGCTAATTGGAATCACAGACATCTGGTCAGTCATTCAGTCTATCTCAGTCCCTCTCTGTCTCTTGGCCTACCTGATATTCCCTCTATTAGAAACTAAATATCCCACATTCCTACCTTTGCCAGGTTGCTATCAAATCAGTTATATATTCTTTCTTTTCTCTTCTCTCAAGGCTCAGTGAAGGTACAGTCTACAGTGGAGAGCCTTTTTTGATCTCCATAGTTATTTTTTTTAGGAGAACTTTAAATATTTTATTTGCAGTAAGTATTTTTTTTTGTTTTGTTTTTTAAACCCTTGTACTTCGGTGTATTGTCTCATAGGTGGAAGACTGGTAAGGGTGGGCAATGGGGGTCAAGTGACTTGCCCAGGGTCACACAGCTGGGAAGTGGCTGAGGCCGGCTTTGAACCTAGGACCTCCTGTCTCTAGGCCTGGCTCTCACTCCACTGAGCTACCCAGCTGCCCCCTAGCAGTAAGTATTTTTAAAAAGAAATTTTATTTTCCCAATTACATATAATAGCAACTTTCAACATGTTTTCCAATAATATAAGATCTAAACTGTCTCTTCTCCCATCCTGCCCTCCTTACCCTCTCTGAGATGGTAAGCAATTTGATCTGGGTTATACAGGCATTACCAAGCAAAACATATTTCCATACTGGTCACTGTTGTGTGAGAATATTCATCTCAAACTAAAACTCCAAAATAAAAACATAAACAAATGTGAAAAATCATATTGTATGATCTTCATTCTAACTCCAACAATTCTTCCTCTGAAGGTGGATAACATTATTTGTCATAAATCCTTCAGAATTGTCTTGGACTTGATCCCCAGTTATAAACGCAGCTTCCTCAAATTTTCACCCAGGTTAATTTCTTTACATATTGCATTTCCCAGCAGAATACAGATTGCTTGGAGGTAAGTTTGTTATTCATTGTTATATTTGTATCTCCAGAGCCTTGCTTCATGTTTTTGTACATAGTAGATATCTGAACTGAATCTTGCAGGAAGGATTAGATTTGTGAGAGCCTACCAAACATGTTCCTATAATTAAATCAAGATGTATGGGATAGAGTAGTTACAAGTATCTTTGCATGTATTTTCAATATAATTTTCAATTCCTACATTGATTATACAGTATTCTCAGATTTCTAACTATTTTAACAATTTTAAATAAATACTAATTTTTAAAATAATAATTGATCATAATTTGATACACCAAGTAGGAAGTCACACAGATGTGTTGTGCAATTTAAGAAAATGAGACATCTGATGGAAATTATACCACATTTTTTCTATGTTAAGACATAACTCTTTGACAAAGACTATTTGATTGTATAACTTTGAAATGACTATTACAGGAATATTCACTGCTAATCTAGGTATATAAGGACTATAGTTCTGTACAACATAAAATCACTACCTAAAAATGATTTATTGATTTATCTCCTTGAATCCCTTTGAATGTATAAAAAAGCATTTGGAGCTTTCCTTCTGAAATGGAAAAAGAAAACCCAAGTCAAATCCCATGGACTATTAATACTGATAAGCAATCTTCATAAGCAGTCCCTACTCGTGTGATGATATTTTATATTGTAAAGGATATACCATCTCACAGGGTTGTTGTGAGGAGCATGTCATATAAACCATAAAACCCAATATAAATATGAGCTATTACAATTATTGTGGTGTAACAGAAGGATGCAGCTAAAGTAATTTGTGGTGTCTATCATTCCTTTTGGACATTGATGCTAGTATCTGTCAGATTCCATTGTACTAGATTTTCCCACATTTACTTGGAATTCAGAACATTTCCTTCCAATTGCAATAGATGTAATCTTCACTCATTCCCTTTAGAAACCACACTGAACTACAGGTGCCTCCTGATATACAAATACAGTTGTTTATAAAAAGGAGGAATACAAGCTGAGTCCAAATCAGAAACGCTTAAAAAAAAACAACTAGGAAAGTAGTTTCCAGGGGAGAAAAATCAAAGCTCCATCATGCCACTATTATGACTCAACTCAGAAATGCAGCAATCCCTGTCACAGATGTTTAATGGGAAGTAGGCAAGTGAAAAAATATTAATAATATTGCTCAAAGAAAGTCTAAAAGTAAAAATTAATAAAATGGCAATTCTAAGGTTTTTTTGGCTGGCCTGGTGAAAGATGAAATAGTGATAACATTTGTGTATAGTCCACATTATTAGTCATTTTTAAAGCCTACTAAAATATGACTGGAAGGAACTGATTTTCCTCATTTAGACACTTGATTCCATATTTTATAAAGAAAGATTTTCTTAAGGAAAGTTTCTTAATGGTGTGATACCCACAAAATTTGCCCTAATAAAACTTTAGTAATTTAAAAGAATAACATATGCCCTATCAAGTGATTTTTTAAAAAAGTCAAATACCCCTCTCATCTAAGTTTCCTCATCTGTAAAACGAGGTAGTTGGATTAAGTGACCTCTAAAGATCCTTCTAGCACTAAACTAATTGATTTTACTTAGAGATCTTTTGAATTAAATAATTCTTCAATGTAAGCCAAAGAAAATATTAATTTACTTTTAAAATTATGCAAAGAATATAGCAGTATGAATGGCCTGCCTAATCACTTCAATCAGTTTTATAAAAACATGGAGTTAAGTACCATAACTTAAGAGAAGACGGTTGGGTACGGGATTATACAAACAAAATAAATTTCAGTTGCAAATTCACAGTTACAAGATATAATCTCATCCATGGTGCTTACTAGGCAATTCTTCATTCAGGAGAAATTTCTGTCCTATAGCCCGATTCTCCTGACTGAAGTCTCCTCTCACAGACGTTTATTTAAGGAAAAAGCCCAGTTCCATCAAGTATCTCCTTTCTCTGTCACTTTCTCCATTTCCTTTGAAATCTTGATCAAGTCAACTCTGAAACCTTTCCAAGAGAGAAGTATATCAATCTATACATATCTGGCCCTTCTTAACATCCCTGTAACATTCCAAACCAAAGTTCAGTTAGTAAACTAATTTTTACAAAGTATCTACTACATACCACTATGCTTAGTTAGCATTGAGAATGAAAAGAAAGTAAAAATAAACAGAAAAATCCAGTCCTTGATCTCAAAGATCACAGTGTCTAATAGAGGATAAAACAGAAAAATGACTATTTACAAACAAGATATATACAGGATAAACTGAGAGTATTTACAGAAGGGAGGCACTAAGACTTGTTATGAGAAGAAAGAGGCTAAAGATGCTAGCAATGGTTGCTCAAATAGGAGAGAGACCCTGACCACAGCTAGATGTGAATATAGAATTTGTTCCCACACCAGCTGGGCTAAGCCTCCTTTAAGACTCAAGATTCTTTGCTAAACCACAAAGCCTTAGAAACCAATCCAGGCAGGCATTTGGTAGGAGTATCCAGGAAGTAGAATGCATATTCCTGTAACCCTAGGTTGAAATTAAGGATTAGCACTGGCTTTGAAATGATATAGCCAGCTAAAGATGTTACTTGGATCTGACTGCTTGAAACTAGTTACTGTTTCTAAGGTAGGAAGTTGGCTTTCAAAGATTATTTAGGCTTTAGGATCAAACTGGGTTTATTGATATCAAACTGAGGGTAGGTAAGAGGGAGAAGGAAAGTGGGTGATAGAAACCTAAATGATCTTGCCTAAGTAATAAGATTAAATAAATATTAAAACATAAGTTGTTCCCTAAGATGCACAATATGGGAAGACCTTGGGGGTCTCTCCCCAACTCTGTTGCTATTTGTTGCTGAGCCCAGAGGCTAACAAGCCCCTGGGTCAGATGCTGTTGTATTCTTGAAATTAGGTGTTCACTCTTGTTTGATTTAAAGGTTGTTGGCTATGCCAATAAGGTATGGATTTGGCTAGTAATGAAGGATGCCTAATCAATCTCCCCAACCTCCTGGGGTCCAGTTTGGCACCACCTCCCTAATCCAAGGAGGTGAGAGAAAGAAGTGAAGTCACAGGGGTTTGTAGACCTCAATTTATACCCTGTCCTTAACTGTCACCTTGGTACATGCTCTAGGGTGCTTTGCCAGGTTCTGTGTTCCAAAGTGGCAAACTGCTATTTTGTGCCTACAGAAAATGGCTGCCCATTTCAGCATATCACAGTAAAGAGGACTGAGAAAATTTTCTTGCAGAATGTGGAATTTGAGCTGAACCTTAAGGAAGCCAAGAAAGCTAGGAAGCAGAGATAAGGAGAAAGAAGGTTCTGGTTATGGAGGATAGCCTGAGAAAACACTTCTGCCATAGTTCAAGGATTAAGAAAGCCAGTGTCACTGGATCAAAGAGTATGTTGAAAAGACTAAGACTGAAAAGAAAGGAAGGAAAGAAGGAAGTTATGAAGGGGTTTAAAAATAAGGGAAGTAATTACCTGGAAGTACTGAATGAGAAGGGGGTAAGGAGTGACACAATTAGACTTATACTTTAGGAAGATTAATTTGATAGCTGAGTATAGATAAGCTGGTAAGAGGAATGACTATTTCAATTATTCAAGCATGAGGTAATGAAGGTCTTCACCAGGAAGATGCAATGTGAGAAGAGAGAATGGCAAATATTCAAAAGATGTTATGAAGGCCGAAATTAAAGGACTTGATGATTGAATATGAGTGGTGGTAAGAGAGAGTGAGAAGTAAAGAATAACACCTAGGCTACAACCTGGTTGACTGGAATGAGATAGTACTCTCAACAATAATTTTTAAAAGTTAGGAATAGAGGAGGGCTTAGGGGAGGAAAATAGTATATTCTCTTTTGAACATGCTCACTTCAAGATGTCTATGAGACATTCATTTGAAATGTCCAAAAAAGGCTGTTGGAGATGCAAGCCAGCAAAGAGATTAATGCAGGACAAAGAAGTCTGAAAGTCACCTACAAAGGGATAAGCATTGAAACATTTAGTGCAGTGACTCCCAAAGTGGGCGCCACCACCCCCTGGTGGGTGCTGCAGCTATCTAGCAGAGCGGTGATGGCCACAGGTGCATTTATCTTTCCTATTAATTGTTATTAAATTTTTAAAAAAATATTTACAGGGGGCAAAGTAATATTTTTTCTGGAAAGGGGACGGTAGGCCAAAAAAGTTTGGGAACCACTGATTTAATGTTAATCAGATAACCAGATGAAATGGGATAGAGGGAGAAGGGAAGAGGGACAAACACACAACTTTAGAGAACCAGGAGAATCTGAAGCTAAAGATCCAGCAAAGGAGACAGAGGAGTGGTCAAAAAAAGTCAGGAAAATGCAGAGAACCAGATACTTGACACTGTCAAATGCTACAAAGATCAAAGGAAGAGAAATGAGAATAAGCCATTAGATCGGGCAATTTAGAGATCATTAGTAATTCTGGAGAGAGCAACTTTGGTTGAATGATGATCTTGAAAACCAGAAAGGAAAGAGCTGAAAAGAGAATGAGAGAAACAGGAATGGAGGCTCCCCCTTCCCTGGCTGCCACAATTTTTTGTCTGGAATTTTTAGAATGTAATCTCTAAGGCTCTTCTGCCTTTGAACCAAGGGGATTTTTATGTTTGTTTATTTTAAGGGAGAAGTGAGGCAACAAGGTGGCTCAGTGGATAGAGAGTGTGGCAGGTCTTGGGTTCAAATCTAGATTCACGCTCTTCCTAACTCTATGAGATCCAAAATCATTTTACCCCAGTGTTCTTGCCTGCCTTGGAACTAATACTTGTATCTATTCTAAGATAGAAAAAACATTTTGTTTTATTTTTTAAAGAATATAAACTCCAAGAGGACAAGATATATCTTTGCTTTTTGTATTTGTATTGCTTGCTGTTAGTATATGATTGACACATAATAATAAGCACTTAATAAAAACTTCTGTAGTCTTAAGTTTAAGTTGTATTCAACAATGAAAACACAGGCAATAGATAATAACAAATCACAGATACAAGTGAATGATTAAAAACTTTCATGAAGAATTGCAAATATATTATAAATTTATCAGTCTTCTCTTTTAGGCAGACTACTCTTGTGATGGCAAATACTTTTATGGAGGCACAAGTTGAATGAATTACCACAAGACAGTACAAAAATTTTTTTAATATCAAAGAAGTGTCTTGGATACCAACTATGTATAATGTTGCAAAATTACCTTAAAGATGTTTTATATAATAAATAAAATTACCCTTTCGATATATTATTTAATAAATTATATCTGTTTATAGTCATAAGAGTTACAGAGGAGCCAGGAGGATGTGGTTCAAATCTGACCACTGATGGTTACTCTCTTTGACCTTAGACAAATCTCTTCAATCCTTTATACCTCAATTACCTAATCTGTAAAATGAGGGGGTAGACTTGATGGCCTCAAGGGCCTTCCTAACTCTAGATCTATTATCCTATAAATCATATATTTTTAAAATCATAAAAAATTCCCTCTGTACCTATTTTATATTCCCCTCCCACCTCCATTCTCTGAGGCAATCTGGAATAGAGGATCTGCTATGTCACTGCTCATATGCATTAATATAACATTTTTGGTTATGAATAATTTTATACATGTGGAATACATCTATTAAATAATAAAGGAGTTGTTGAAGTCTGTTAAAAGAGGTAATGGTATCTGAAAATGATTTCTATGGAATCTGAAATTTTTAATAAAAATTCCAAGAACTCTGGGGGCTTTGGGACAGTATGCATACACTCACAGGTAAAAACTAGTGTTCTCAGGACATAGGAATTCTAAGAATAAAAATCTCTGAAACTGATACCTTGCTTAGCCAACAGATTCTACATAACACAAAACAGTCTGTTTTTTCATATGTCATAAATTAACTGTCATATATTTGTGTGTCTATACGTGAATTTAAAGAGAAAAAGTATACTATTTTCCAAGAAAATCTTCAGTCACTCAGGAATTGCCTCTTCTTTAAAGAACTGGATGAGAATCACATATGGCAGATTGATCTGTATATTGCTCAAAACCTGAGTCAAATCCAATATGGGGCTGAAGTTTGAAGCCCCAGTTTTGAATCCCAGTTGTCGCTTTCTATGTGACCTTTAAAAAGTCGCTTCAATCCTTTGATTTTTAATTCATTTTGCTTTGAGCATTGAATTAGATGGTTTCTCCTGGATCCAAATTTTATGATATACTGGCCCCTTACTTTCCATATGCAACAATAAACTGTGTTTACATATGGCAATTAGACATTCTTGAAATAACAGTCATTTTTTACATACAAAACTAAAACAAAATATATGAGGCAGGGGAGCAGTAAGGTGGCTCAGTGGATAGGGTGCCAGGCCTGGAGGTGGGAGGTCCTTGGTTCAAATTTGACCTCAGATACTTCCTAGCTATGTGATCCTGAACAAGTCACAACGCCCATTGCCTAACCCTTTCCACTCTTCTGCCTTGGAACCAATAAAAAGAAGTGATTCTAAGACGGAAAGTAAGGACATATAAGGATATGGCAGGGATGACATTTTTCAAATTCTTAGCAGAGGATTTCTTAATAATCTAAGAAACAAAATAGATCATTAGGTTATAATAGTGGAATAAAAAACTCTTCTCTCTTTAGAAATCATTGACATCACTGACATGACTTTCAATAAAATTTTCTGTGATTTTTCAATGACAATTCATATGCATTTGGTCAAGGATTTGGGGCTGCTGCTCACTATTAGGTGTCCATCCACAATATAAATTTTGATGGTGAGCTCTTTGAGTTGCCCAATCAATTATTACCATAATCAAGACAATATGCATTCTTCAATTGTCTTCTCTATGGCCCTATAAACACATAGTTTAAAGAAAATTTTCAGAAGGCTCAAATATTTGGGGCACGAAGTCACCTGAAAACAGGAATTCCTCATCATCTGTGGGGAAAATTTTTCAACTTGGTCTTTGAGATGGGCTTCCTATAGGACAGAAGTGAACTCCTTTAGCACAAATAGCAACTTGTTTTTATGTGTCACTTGAAATGGATAATCAGAAACTTGTAACAAGTTTATCTCTCATGTAATATTTTAAATAAACTGATATAATTTCAACAAATGGATAAAATAATTTGTTCAAGGTATCTTTAAGGTAATATTTTATTATTTTGTTTTGGTGAATAAAATGTTTCTTTAAAAATAATCAATAGACAATAAGTACAAGCAAATCTTTTGTTTTCTATCTTTAATCAATAGTATGATGGTGATGATGTGTCCCAAAGTGTAATATTACTCGTGAAAGCCTGCCTATCCCCTTCAGATACCTTCATCAGTGATGTCTTTGAAATAAATGAGAGTAATTATAGAATCATAAAATTGAGTTATTAATACTCAGCCTTTTTTGTCAAAACAATGGGGCCTATATATTTTACATGGCTTAGGTATCTTTACTTTCTTCAGATACCATTAGAATTAATTCTTCAATATCTTCAAGCATGAAACTCTTCTGTATAGGCATAGTCTCAATACATATGGTTTAGTTAAACTGCTTTCCCTCTTCATTTTTCTTCATTGTTATTTTCACTTTCTTTAGACCCATATCTGGGATTATAATGATGTTAAAAGTGATGGCTTTATAGTCCTGGATGGTGAACTGAGTTTATTATTTAAAAAACAACTCTTTGCAGATCTTTTCCATATTTCATCTGATTGATGATATCCTTCCAGTTGCAATGTGATGATTCTGCTCAGTTGGGTTCTCTCATCAAGCTTTTCTTTTGGCCAGTTCAAGAGTGATATTACTTATAATCTCTCATCATATTTCTCTATAAGACTTTGCATACCAACTTTTATTCTAAACCAGTGTTGTCTTCTCTCTGCTTTTTTCAAGTAGGCTAAATGTTTCCTGAATATGGGGTCCTCCAGTTTCCTCACTATGACAACTGATTTATGTAGGTTTAATGTCTGCAGGAAATTGTTATAACTGGTATCAATGTAATCCAGTACATTAAATCATTTAAATCATATAATCATATTCTCTAAGACAAACTTCCCATAGCCAGAGGGATTTCCATTTTAAAAAGTCACTAACTTATCTCACACAAATTCATTATTAAGTAGCAAGTTAGGGAAAATAGGCTGAAAAGATGTTTTTAGTTCCTCTGGGTTAAAAAAAATCTGAAAACATAATTAATGAATATTTAAATACTTTCAATAACTATATGAATATGGAATGAGAGTTTTTATTTCTATTTTAGATATTAGTGATTCCTTCTTAAACCTGTATTTCTCTGAGATGATGCCATGATGCTAAATTCCTTTCCACCTACTCTATGCATTTTCATTGAGAATTAAATATATCATGTGTACTAAGACTAGACCAATTCTTAAGGTTTGTAATTTTTTAATTATAGTTGAGTGTGGTATAAAACACCTATGATTATTTAGTTTATAGGAACAGTTTCATAATCATGAGGTTTTTCTTTTTTTTTTGCCTGTTTGTTTAATTTTGTATTCTGATTTTCATTCTCTCTCTCCCTCTTTCCCACACTCTCTCTCTGTGTCCATCCATCCATCTGTCTCTCTGTTCTCTCTCGCCACCCCAACCTATGAATTTGCTATATGGAACTCTGGGTGAGATCTACCATCTGGGACATCTACCAATTCAGATCAGTACCTCCTTCACAGCTTGTCTATATCAGATTTGTCTATATCAGATTCAAATACAACCTGAATCAGATTAAAATGTAATTCAGAAATATTTTTTAAAATATATAAAAATATAATAGAACACAGATAATGCTAATATGTGGGTTTTCAAACTGCCTAATACTTTATTTTATTTTTTTCTAGATTAGGGCAAGGTTTTGGAAAGAATAGAAAGGTATAAAATATCAGTTATTGATGGTGAAGATGTGGCCTAATATAGAATAACTAATAAAGAACATTATCAATCTAACTTTTATATGGGGCTTTATGTTAATTAAAGTGATATATATTATATTATAATCTTTTTTGATTAGATAAGACTGGGCTTCTTGAACACAGGAACTCTCTTTTACATCCCTAGAATAATGTCTGACAAGTCAGCAAAAGGCTTTTTCAATAATACATAGAAAAGTCTTCACCCTAGAAACTCTTATTCCATCCCTTGGACTACTTCTCACATTAGAATCACTCTCCTCCTCTCAGAGGCTCACTTTCTAATTGGTTGGCACCTTCCAGAGCCTCCAATTTAAGGAAAAAGACCAGAGCAAAAATATTCTCATAAATTTCCAGATTGTGTTGATATCTCAACACAGAACTCTCCCCACCATTTTCCTGGCCGTGTACTGTTTCCCTCCACCCACCCTCCACTTTTCAGCTTCCTTTTATTTGTTATCTTTCCCTAATCAGAATGTAAGCTTCTTGAGGATTGGAGCTGTCTTTCTTTCTGCTTCTATTTGTATGCCCTGCATTTAGCACAATGCTTTGCACAGTCATAGAGAGAGAATTTAATGTTTGTTAGCTGACTGCTTCATATAGAAGGTGCTTAATAAATGTTTGTTCATTGAATTATTATATTTGTTGTCTATTTGAACTTCCTTTGAAGATAATATTCATCTTTTCCAAAATGCCATGTTTCCCCAGTTCCCAATAAAATGAACAGTGAGAGGATAAGAGACTTACCCAAGAAAGCACCCCTCAAGAAATTAGGAGGTGACTATATTCCTACTGGTGAAACCTCCTGTTTGGAAGAGTGAGGAAGTGTGAACACCAGTACAAGGCCATATGATAAATACTAGCTTAGCTCTGCTAGACAGTACTACTGTTCTTTTAATAGTGAGGGTAGTCTGTGAGGGTAAAATTAAGAGTTATGTTTTCTTCCTATTTCCCTCCTCCCCCACCAAGCCCATTTGTTTACTATTCCCAATAGGGAACAAAAACCATTTTCCTCCTCTGTGGAGATCTTGAAAAACAGTTTTAACCTGGTTCAGTTACATGATTTCAGGCGCATTTTTGAAATATAACTACTATATATTTTTTCTCATATTAAAATTGTTTTCCCTTCAACACTGATACATACTATCACAAATATAACTCTTCATAGCAGCCAATGTAATAATAGCTTCACTTTTTAAACTATTTTATCTAATTTGTTTCATTTGAGAGAACATTACTACTTTTAAGAAAAAGAAAATGAGAGCAGTCAAAACTACCTTAATTCCACAGCATATAAATTCAATATGACCATTTTTCTTCCTCCCACCACCACCCATCTACCTCATGCTGGTGTTAACACATCTAATATTTAGTAGCCATCTGGGAGTTCTATTTCACCTCAATTTAGAGCTAGAAAAAATAGAGAAGTGCCTGAAAGATCTTGCTGGGAAAAACAAATTCAACTTCTAAAAATATTTCTGAGAAAAAAATAGTTAGGGATAGAACAAAAGGAAAACATATCTTTAAAAAAATAAAATTTCAAATTATTTGCCAAAGCATTGTGAATAATTCAGATATTTAATTTTCTCAGATGTGAGTGTGGCTCTCTAGAAAAGTACCATTTTAAATTTCATTAACTCATTTAAACTTATCTAAATTCAGTTGCTACTACCATACTTCATGCATTATTTCTTTCTTTCCAAAATGTAAAAAAATCATTTCTGAAAAGTTATTTTAACTTTGATTATTTCAGAAGTGGCATCCTACTGCACATTTAAAGAAGAAATTTAATTTTGCAAAGTTTCAGCTTATTAATATAATATAATACAATATTAATGACTTGCATTTCATATAATGCTCCTTTCAGAGAGCTTGAAGTGCTTCCCAAGTGTTACTGAAATTATATTAAAACTGCTGATAAAGCATGGGCAAGGATGATAATCCTAATTTTATGACTGAAGAATTTGAAGTAAAAAAAAAAAGATACATAACATGCCTCTATCACACTGTGAATGAATGGCAGAACGGAGGTGACCATGGAGTATACTTTTCCTAATTAAAGGAGTTATATAGCCTTTATTTTAAAATCATAGAAATAGACATAAGGGCTGAATTATATAACACTAGCTTTGGAGGGTATATTTGAATATATTTGTATATTTGAATGAATGATATTAAATGTTGCACCTATTGATATAAACAACAAAATATAGCTGGCATACAATGTGCTATATAACTAAAAATATAGCATAATACTAAATATGCTAGTAGCGGTATTTAATATTTTTTAAAACAAGGTGTTTTCCCAAAAATTACAAGTCCAGATTTAAAAATAACCAAAAGCAAACACCAGGCCTCCCTCTAAAAAGTATATATAAACAAATATGGCGAAACCTCACATAACACCAATTCAACAAAGATTACTTTCTATATAAACAGAATTTTTTATTGAGTAACATTTATATGCTGGATAAATAAAATGTTCACACCAGTTTCATACAAGCACGTCATTCCTCTCTATTTAGTAATATATTGTAATGATACTGATAATAATATTAATAATAATAGTAAGAACATTTTAGATTTGCTTTCTAGTCCTTTCATATCTGGATGTAAAACTGGCCATCATATTTTATAGAACAATTTTTATCTAGGATTCCCTATAAAAAGAGAAACAATACTACAGAAAGTGAGAAGGAAATATCTTCATTCTTACTGATATCTCTGCTCCTTTTAAACAATCAATCTCTTCATGTTTCCACCTTTTTCTGTCTCTCTGTATCTGTCTCCTTCCTTCCCTTTGTCTCTTTTTCTCTCTAACTTCCTTCTACTTTTCTGATTGTTCCTCAGTCTCCTTTGTTGTACCAAAATTTATTTTCATAGTTGTTACACATTGGTGCTGCCATAGGCTCCATATTGAGCCTTTTTTATCTCTAAAATATCTCCTTTGTTAATTATATCACTCTCACTAATCAATTACCACATCTATGCTAAAGTTGCTTTCCTGAACATCAATTCTAACTGCCCTTTGCTTTCTTGACATCTTCCATTAATATACATCAGAATTGATATCTCAAAATCAACATGTAAAAAATAACTCATTATCTTCTCCCTCTAAAACCATACTTCTTCTATAATTACCTATTGCTGTTGAATGCAACAATATCCTTCTTCCACATAGGTTCATAATTTTGGAGTCAATTCTTCACTCTCCCTAATCCCCTCCATGTCCAATCAGTTGATAAATCTTGTTGATTTTTACCTTCACAAATCAGTTGTTGCCTTCACCCTCTTATCTCTACATACACCCTCTTATCTCTACATACAGATGTCACTAGCTCAAATCTTCAAGATGTATTGTCTGTATTACTGCAATAACATCTTAAAGGGTCTCTTTGCTTCCAAACTTATCCTTTTTGATCAATCCTCAACAGAGTTGCCAAATTTCTGCTCTTGAAACATTAGTCTGATGATACCTTTCTTTCGCTCACAAAGATTGAGTGGCTCTCTGTTATCTCTAAAATTAAAAAAAAAACTTGCCTTAAAAAAAAACAAACTACTAAAGCCCTTCACAATTCTACTCTTTCTAGTTGTTTCTACTACCCACTTCCTTTCTAGTTGTTTCATATTATTTTTACATAAGGTCCTCTTTCTTCACACTTTCCTCTTCCATGAAAGTGACCATCTTTATCATCATCTATACCTCTTAGAATACCTTGGTTCCTTATAATTCAAGGCTGAGCTCTGATGAGGTACTAAAACAAAGAGAAATCTTTCCAAATCTTCCTCCCAACAACCTTCACTCCCTACCACACCTCTCTCACTCCTCAAATTATCATGTACATAGTTGTCTGCATTCATATTGTATACTCCTCCATAGTCGAGAGCAGGAAGAGGTTCATCTTATCTTTGAGTCCCTATTTCTAGCAGGTTTAGTGAACTGAATTAAATAAATGACAAGTTTAATGAAGAATAGAAACAAAATACATTCTGTTACAGGAGTAAATGTATTTGTCCAATTAGTGGTATGAATGAAGTTACAGATGCTTCCATGCAAAAAAAAATAAAAAGCATCTAACATGGGTACCATTTAGGCTTCAGAAATACTGCCCCCATCTGAGATCTACAACAAGACTGGGTCATACTGTGATTTGGCTGGGCTTGCTTCAGGACTATACTCTGTCTCCTCCAGCAGCTAACTCTGCGGGCCAAGTTCTATATCATTCCAGGATTTCTTTGGCAGCCTGGTGACTTTGCCAGGGCTTCAAAGTTCCCTATCCAGCCATCTAGTAATGGTCCTATGCTGGGCTTCCTGCCGAATGTCATCCCTAATTCAGATATTTCATCTGTAGGTATGTGTAAGGTAATTCTAGAGCCAGATTCCATCCAGGACCACTTGGGGTGTCTAAAGAACAAAATAATGTCGAGAAAAGTGAAACTGATGCCAATGGCACTGGGAGCTGATGTCACTGATGTGTGTGGGGGTCAGGGGAGAGATTTCTGTATGTACAGCAGCTATTTGAGCCCTATGGCCCAAGCACAAAACTGTGTTTCTATAATTACTCCTGTTTTCAACATATATGAATCTTCCTTCTATAATGCATTTACCTTCATTTTAAATTAATCCTTCAACTGCACTAATGCAGAAGGACAAGACCTCCTAACACATAATACAGTACTGGCCAGTAATGTGGCATTTCCAAATGGAATAGAAGGAGACAAGACAGCTGCTTCCCCACAATAAAATGCATACTTTCATCCAGACTTGAAAACCTACTTTTTCTCATTCATCATTGGGTTTATATGATTTTTAACAGTGGCAGCTATTTTGAGAACAGCAAAATACAAATAAAGAATCCTTTTTATTCCTTTTTTTAAATAATTGGTATCCACCCAAGTAGAATACATAACTAGCTATTAGAAAAGTAGTTCTTACCAGAGTCCGTGAAATTATGAGTTCTTTATAGTAGGGACAGTGTGTCCCCATACTAAAACAAAATCCTGGGTCCTTGTGGTTTATCCACAAATATATTAGTGTTAGCAACATACAAAATTACTTAGAGCAGTAAAGGTGATCTTCTTACACATACAATTGCCCAACAAGTGGTTTATATTTTAAAGTATTGCTAATTCTTGAAAATTTATTCTATTTTTAAAAATGATATTAAACTTAAAGGATAATAAAGGTTACATGTAGTAGCTGTCAAGAAAAAGCCCTAACAAGATTAAAATTTTTTATTATGCTAATTTGTGAAAAACATATTGTTTCACTTTCAACAAGGTCTTCTGCATTGATACTCATGTTAGATAGGGAAACAGTCTTTTAAGCTCCTTTAAAAATTAGATTTGCCATGTCAAGAATAAATGATTATTTTTATTTTAAGCAATAAACTCAAAAAACTATATAAAATGGATGCTTTTTATAACAAGAGAAACTGTATCAGATTTGACTATTTAGCACATCATGGAGTTTGAAAAAACTAGGGGAAAAAGGTTATCTGTTAAAAATAAAGATTTACTCATATTCTAAGTTTTTGTTATCTTTAAAAAGAACTGAATCACCTTCAAAAATCAATGTCATCATTGATTGTGCCTTAGAATCTTACTTTGCTAAACCTTCAGACTATAGTACAACTAATGTTAATTCCCATTCAAAGAAAATATAACCCAAATGCAATTATTAAGTGCTCATATGTGCCAGTTTTGAATGGGAATTCAAAGAAAAACAAATACAGCTTCTACCCTCAAGGGCTTCGCATTCTAATTTAAAAAAGAGTATCATCTTAGAAATGCTAAAAATTACTGAATGTTGGATTTGTTTGTTTTATTTTTAACACATGAGAATCATTGGAGGGCAAGGGAAGGTGGAATATTCTCTCAAGGCATGTCATTGATATTGGCAATATATTGCCAACTACAGGAAATCTATCACTTTATGTTTTTTGAAGCTAAACTATAAGCATATCTATGTACATATGCACTATCTTTTTTATGTGATATTTATAAATATGGTTTCAAGAGTTTTGTGATTTGAAAAGTAGATTTACAAACTAAAAGATAATACCAATAGAATTATTAGCAAATAGTTAATTGGTACCAATAGCTTAAATTATTTTGAAATTATAATATATAAGATTTCTTTGATCCTTAACTTCTACATAGTAACTATGAGAAAATATTTCATAAACAGTTCCATTATAGTCAGATTTTCTTTTAAATAGTATAAAGATATTTTTTCTTAATGGTTTTAAATTGTGAGTCTTTTACAGAGCTTTTTTAGCCACAGGGCTCTAAAACAAAGAGTTTTGTTAAAGAGTAATTTTAAATTAGTCTAAGGCAGAATAACACAAAACCTGGAGTTTCAATGAAAGTATAAGATAGGATTTCCTTCTCCTTATGTTTCTCCTAATTTAGGGTCTGAGCTTTCCCTCATACAAATGAAGAATTTACATCTTAACCAGTAACATATATGACAATGATACTAATTTTGAAGTTTTGCATTTCCACTAGGAAAAGAATGACACACTATACAAAAGTCTTTAGTTTAAAGGAATTGCATATACATATACACAGTTAACCTTAATAAGTGAATGAAGTTCTAGGGAAAAAGTCTTTAGTTTGAAAGAATTTTATCTATTTGTTGTTGTTGTTAAATTTAACATGTAGGGTATTTTCCAGTTTTTTAGGATTTTTTTCCCCTCACACAGGGCAACTTTATGAAAACAAACAAAATATAAGATAAAGGTTGCCTGTGTGCAGCATTATCTTCAAACAAGATAATCTAACCTCAACTGAGGATAACTAATCTTAAGAGTAGAGGGACTAACCAGGTATCAAAAAAGAATACTGGGAAAATGTATTTTGATAGATCAGAATTAAATATTTAAAAGAGGAAAATATAATTTAATTTAGACTACAGGTACTGATCTAGGCAGAGGACAAAAACAAATGTCAAATTAAATACAATTGTTAAGATGCTTGACTCAGGAGTCAGCGGGGTAGCTCAGTGGATTGAGAGCCAGGCCGACAGATGGGAGGTCCTGGGTTCAAATATGGCCTCAGACACTTCCCAACTGTGTGACCGTGGGCAAGTCACTTGAGCCCATTGCCTAGCCCTTACCACTCTTCTACTTTGGAGCCAATACACAGTATTGAGTCCAAGACAAAAAGTAAGGGTTCTGGATTAATTTGAAATAATACAAGTCCAAGTTTTTACCATCCATCAATCTATAGAGTTCTTTCTTCAAAATAACCAAGTATATTTGGTACAAGTAATACATTCCAAATTATACAAGTGAGGAAACTGAGACTTAAGAAAGTAAATGATTTATTCAATATCATGTAGTCAAGTAAATGGGACAGATGGAACTTGAAATTCTCTAATTCCGGTGACTTTCCATTATGCCACATATTCAGTAATTCAGCTTCTACTCCAAGTTGTCCATCCATTGTCTATGGTTCCTCTAATGTTCCACAGCAAAGCAAAAGTTGAAAGCTAAAGCAATTTGATTTGGAAATGGACATTTCCAGGATATTCGCCCAATCAAAAATTTCCATTCATAAAATAACAAAAGAAATGAATTTTCATCTAACATTTTTCAAGATTGTCTACTTATCAGGCATCTGAGTTTATCATGTTTATTGATTAACTTGAATATGCATATAATTATTTCCTATTTTAACTATTGCAGATCTCGGTAGTATTTTTCTTTTTGACTAGGGTCTTCATAATTATTTTTTGACCAAGAAAATTGAGGGGGTTTGGGGGGAATAGTTACCAAAATATCAATTTATGCAAGAATTGTACGATTTCAGAATCAAAATTAAGCAGAACAGAACAGCGATTCAAAGTAGTATCTTCATAGTATCTGGTCTGAAGCCACCAGGAAGTACTTAAAAATTGAAAAGAAGAACTCAAAGCAGGCAACCTCTAACTCTTCAGGAGTCAGTGAATAAGATAGGAACAAGTACGTACAATAAATTCTAACTGGATGGTGAAATCAATGCTTAATTTATAATGATAAATATTCATGCTCACTTCTGATAATGAAGCACAAATTTCTGATGACATCTACCAAATTTAATATGGCACTATCCCTGGAAAACTCAACTGCTACCAATTAAGTAAAGCCCTCAAGAGAAAGCTCTATGACAAACCTCTCTTTTTGTAAGACAAAGTGGTGGTCTTCTATAAGACCTCAACACAAATAAAAGCAAACATTCAGTGAGAGAACAGGAAAAAACATTGGAGTCTAAGAATCAGATAACAGTATAGGAAGAAAAAAAGCCTATAAAAAGCATAGTACTTTAGAGATACAGTGAAAGGTATTTCTGAAAATATTTTATGGTTAAAGGTAAAATATTTCTGTGACAGTTTTAGATGGTTAGGAGTGAGGGAGAATAAACTCAAACTAGATTAATTTGAAGACAGATATACATGATTGGAATTTTTAAAAAAATCTAACCATTTTATAAACATGAAATTTTCACTTGTGACATAAGAAAATCATGAGCTTTAGTCACTGAGCCAATGTACAACCTGCTGGCAAAAGAAAAATCACCCCCATTGGTGGCTTTTCTACTTTAGTGAAATAGTTCAAAGCCTACTGTTATATGAATCTTTTAGTATGGATACCAGTGGAGAAGACATTAAATTAAGAAGTAGGCAGAGAAAGAGAGAGAACAAATACAAGATTCACTTAGAAAATGTCTTTTTCATATTTATTTAATGATGTCTTGGTTTTACTGTTTTGTTGAAGGGGAAAAAAAGGCAAAAACTAGAGGCCAGCATGTTACATAACGGGCTATCAGTTTAAAGAAAGGTTTGTGTCGAAGAAGAAGAAAGGGTAAAGGAAAAAAGTTAAGTAAAATCATGACAAATATATGTAGATTGTTTTACAATGTTAACATATAGGGGTAAAAACCAAACTATCAAAAAAATTTCTGGCTTATATTCTTCAAAAAATGAATAATAGAAACAGAGAGACCCATGTAATTTCAATGGTATTAGAATGGTTTTTAAATCATTTTAATGTTCATGTTTAAAATGCCTTTTTATTTAAATGACTCCATTTTTTCCTCAATGGAATACCAAAAATGAACACAAGCATCAGCATGAAACTTACCAAAAAAGTGAATTTTGATAAATATATCATCAATAAATATAGGGGAAAATTTTCAGTGACCACTTATCATTTCTCTGTTTTAGGTTAAAATTCAACTTGTCCACCAAGAGGTCTGATGATTTTCCTCTCCGCCAAGTTTTCCCATGGATATTGTGTAACTCTGCATTAGCTACATCATTTAATTAGCTGCATAAATACAAGAAGTTATTATAAATATGGCAACTTTTATGGCAAATAATTAATTTTTGGAAAATTTCCTAAGAATTATGTCAAAATGAAATGTAGAATATGTAAGAAAGACAAATGGCCTGTATTAATAGGCATCTGAGCTTTACTTTTAGGTTCTTAATCACTCTTCCAAAATTCAGTGGTAAGATGTAGACAGTTTGTCTAAAGATGCAGATCAGAACCCATCTGTGTTATCCTATCAAGTGACTCTCTTGTTCTTCTCCTCTCTATACATCTACCCATGGTGGGTCCTAGCCAATATTCAGGAGGTCCTCTAGTTCTCACTGCATTGCTTGAATATGAATGGAGCCCACGGATCATTAGTTTTCTGTGGCTATCACACATGACTTCCAACCTTCTTCTCTGTTCTTGTATCACTCTGAGAGTATTCTTTACATTTCTTCCCCTGTTTAATTCTCAGATGGTAATGTGTGTTTGTATATATATGCATGCATAAACATGCAGACATCACTTCCAAAAAATGTGTGATATCCCTTTTTCCTACTCAAGAAGTCTTCTATCATTTTGTTATTATTACTACAACAACCTACTGTGATATATTTTCTCTAGGCTTATTTTCCTTATCTGGAAAATAAAGGGGTTGAGATAGATAAGGGTTTCTCATTCTGGATTCATTGAGCCCTAAGATGTCCATGGCTGGACTACAGGGAATGTGTGGACTTGGATAGAAAAAATTACATCTTTATTTTCATTAATTGCAAACTGAAATTAAGAATTCCCTTCAATCATAATTTTTTTTAATTTTCTAAGAAGAGTTCCATAGGATTCATCAGGATTCCAAATGGGAACACAAAAGATGCTAATAATACCTTCTCTAGAAGATCTCTTTACTCACTCTTATCTCAAAATACTCTATATTCACAAAGCACTATCTTTCATTGGTTAAAACGTTAGGAGAGTTCCTCCAAAGGCTTTTAAAAACAAGTAAGTATGATATAGCACTTTAAAATGAACATAAATTAATACTATAACATCGATAAAGTACTTTAAGGTTTAAAAACATTTAAATACATTATCTCTTTTGATAATTATATTAATATTAATAATAAAAGTAGTGGTAGCATTTGAAAACTAATCTAAGGTTTATAAAATACTTTTAAAATATCTTATTTTTTTCCTTACAACTGTGGCAAGGAGGTATTATTATTACCACAATTTTATAGACAACGAAGCTAAGATAGGCAAAGGTTAAATGACTTGCTCAGGGTCATGTACTTATCAAATGTCTGAGAAAAGACTCTTGGTTTTTAGCAATAATTTTACTGTTTAAACCTTTTAAATGTATCCTTTTTTCAATAATTCTCTTGTATTTATGTTTGATTAGCTCCCAATATTAATTGAGAAAAGTATAGTTTGATTTTTCTTTTACCATAATGAAATTCTGACTTTTAAGAGATTCATGGCAAGTTAAACTGATTTCTGATTTCCATTTTTTATATTACTAGGCTGAAAGATAAGGCAAATGCTACAGCACAGCAAAAGGGGTTGAGGGCAGAGATCTTGATTTTAGCAAAGGATCTGACAAGGGCTCCCATGATGATATCCTTAGAGACAAAATGGAGTGATGTGAACTAGATGATCTATACAGATGAATTCATAAGAGCCAAACAACAATACACTCTTGATTAACAATAGTTCAATAAAAACTTGACGGGTGGCCTCTAACCAGCTCTGTCCTTGATCCTAACCTATTTAAAATTCTAATCATCAACCTCAAGGAAAACAAGAAGCTGTACTTATCAAAACTGAAGATCACACAAAGTTGGCAGGAATAACAAATATATATATATATATATATATAATGATAGAATTAGAGTTTGTTCATATTCTCCTTAGATGAAGAGATTGCTTAATAAAAGGTTAGGTGAAAAATGAATTGGTAGTTTTAGGAAGCCAGAGGTTCTAAATGAATTAATTGTGAGATGTTTTTTAATGTAGCCTCAAATCTGTTTTATTGTTGTTTTTTAAAGCTACATTATAAGTATGGTGACCAAATAATGTAATAATAATGTAATAATGCCCCATTCTCCATGTCAACAGGAACACATCTAAAATATTTTGTTCAGATAAGTTTCCCACAGTATAAGAGGGATACTGAAGTGTCTCCTAAATAGCTTGCAAGCTGGTAAATATTATATAATCCATGCTACATGAGACACTGTTTAAGGAAAGAGGATGTTTAGCCTAGAAAGGAAATGACTTGAGTGAAGAAGAGAGCATCATTGCAGAGCTTTCACATAATTCAAGAGCCTTTATAGAAGAACTAAAGGGAGTCTTGTATGTCATTTCTGTTTCCTTATTGGTAATGTCTCTTTTTTTTGTAAATGTAATTTTAATAATTATTTTCTGATATATTTCTCCTTTACCCCCTCTCTTGAGACAGCAGGTAATATGGTAGAAGTTGTACATGTGGTATCATGCAATTTATATTTCCATGCTCATTTTGTTGTGAAAGAAAACATATATTATTTATACTAGAGAAAATTCAGGAAGAAAATAAAGCGAATAATGGCCTATTTCAATATGCATTTAGAAACCATCAGTTCCCTCTATGGAGATAGAAAATCTTTTTCATCATGAGTCCTTGGAGTTGTCCTGGATCTTTGTCTTATTGAAAATAGTTAAATCATTCACAATTAAGCATGTAATAAGGGAATCTAGGATGTAATAAGGGAATATTTCAGCAAGGTAATAAGGGCTTAGGTTATAGGTAGTAGCTGGTTGGAATAGAGGATAGGCACTGTAGATAGGAGTTTGTGAATTCCTAAGGCAATATAGTAGATGAGGAAGGTACAATGATGAAGGTTCATAGTTGAGGAGGTAGGAGAAATAAGGGAATGTCCGAGTTTAGGAAATATAAACACTGAGGTACCAAGAGTTACAAGGAAGAGGATGAGTTAATCTAAGGCAAGGCAGGCAACGACAGCAGGGAAACACAGACTGGGATCCAGGTTAGAGAGCAAAACACTGAAGGGAAATAGACTGAGCCCTTCGAGTAAAAGGGACACTTTACAGAGCCAGGTTAGAGCCAGCCAAGAACGGCTTGAAACTGACTTGAAGCTTCTAGTCAGTTTCACAGGAAGGTACTGGAAGGAAGTATTAAAGTTACACTTCCTCCAAAATGGATACCTTCAGCTTCCCTCAAACTCCAGAGAGTATGTTATTCCTCTCTCTCCTCCTCCTTCTCTTATTAATCAACTAATGAAGTAGCCAAAGGGTTTTGATTAAAGACAAACTGGGTTTATTGTCTTCTAGGGTAGATTGGCAGAGTAGAGGATACAAGGTAGCCCTAACAGCTGCTTAGAGAAAGCTTCAGGTGGGGGAAGGGAGGCAGGAACATGAGACTGAGTAGGACCAGCCTACTCAGCCCAGAGATGGTTTGTAGTCAAAAGGGATAGGAAATCTGGATACAATGATTCAATAGGTAAATTGTAACAAGGTTAAACCCTATTTGACTAAACTATCACAGATTTGAACTAACTGTGAGATCTACTCTCCTTTCCAAACTTCTCAGACATTCACATAGGGAAAATGATGGTGGGAATAAGGTAGGGTAGGGAGATTCAAAGGAATTAGCTAAATCAACAATTTAAAAAAGAAAAGCTGCAAAATATAGACCAGGCTTCAATCTCAAGAAGGAGCTCAGATTGGCCCTGATACCCTCCACGAGTTCCCAGGACCAACTGCCCTCTTCCCAAGATTCTAAAACCCTCCTTAACTGACAGAAGAATTCTGCAAAGCAGTTATGCCCCCTCTCTGCACCACAGCATCATACATTACTGCTGTTATTGTAATCATTAGTCTTCCCTAGTTGTGCTCATGTACTTCACTTTGAATTATGTAAGTTATAGGTTGTTTTTTTTTGTTTGTGAACATCTTGTTTTTCATTTCTAATGGAGCAATAGTTTTCAATTACAATCACACACCATAATTTGTTCGACTTGTCAGCCCAAAAAAGCTGAGATATATATATATATATATATATATATATATATATATATATATATATAAATTAGGACTGTTTTCCCTTTCTTTCATCTCTTTGGGATACAAACCAAATATTGGTATTACTGGGTCAATGTGTAGGCACAGTTTTATGGCTTTTGGGGAATGGTCCCAAATTCCTCTCCAGAATGTTTGTATCAGTTCACAGTTCTATCAACAGTGTATTATTGTCCCTATTTTCCCACATTCCCTCCAACATTTAGCATTTTCCTTTTTTGCCTTATTAGCCAATCTGATAGGTATGAAGTGGTACCTCAGAATTGTTTTACTTTGCACTCTTTAATTAATAGTGATTTGAAACTCTTTTGCATATAACTAAGGACAGCTTTAATTTCTTCCTCTAAGAACTGCCTGTTCATATCCTTTGACTACTTGTCAACTAGAGGAATGCCTTGCATTCTTACAAATTTTGACTCAATTTTCTATATATTTGAGAAATGAGGCCTTTGTTACAGATACTTAGTATAATTTCCCCCAGTTTATTTTTTGTCTTTTAATGTTAGTTCCACTGGTTTTGTTTGTGCAAAACTTCTTAAAATTAATGTAACAAAGTTATCTATTTTTCATCTTATAACGTTCCTATGTATTATTTGATCATAAATTCTTCCCTTTTCCATAGATTTGAAAGGTAAACTACTTTGTGCTCTCCTAAATTATTTATGGTATCGCCCTTTATTTCTAAATCACATATTAGGCTGAATTTTTGTTAATATACGGAGTGAGGTGCTGGTCTATGACTTATTCTAGTTTTTCAAGAAGTATTTGTCAAATAGTGAATTCTTCCAAAACTAGGGTCTTTTATTTAAGCTTATTTACCATCAACAATTCTCCTGATGCACTACTTTTTTTTAGTCATTTGTTTTGATAGCTGCCACTTCATAATGCAATTTGAGATCCAGTACAGGTAAGCCATTCTTCCTTCATATTTAAAAAAATTAATTCCCTTGATATTTGTGGCATTTTATTTTTTCCAGATAAATTTTATTATTATGTTTTCTAGCTCTATGAAATAATTTTTGGGTAGTTTTATTTCATTGTGAAGGATACAATCAAAAGTTATTCGTGGAAGTTACAAGTAGGTAAATTTTTGGCTTAGGGAAAAAGAAGAATTTTCCAACAACTCAGAACTGCCTAACAATAGAATGGAGTGGCTCAAAAAGTCCCAAGCTCTCTATTATTGCAAGTAGTTAAGCAAAAGATATATAACTAATTGGATATAAATGCAATGTATATAAAAGTTGGAGAAGTTCACCAGATGGTCTCTAAAATTCCTTCTAGTTTTCAAATTCTGATGCTTCTGTCCTCTAGCAGGGTGAGCATAAGTTTCACTCACCAATCTTAGTTATCAAGTTAAGCAAACTCAGTATTAACAAAAGTTTAATTGGATCTGAAGTAGGAGGCACAACTAAGAAAAATGTCTCATAAAGCCACTGACTTGCATTAGCTGAACCTAACTTTTAAAAAAATAAACCAAAGAAATATCGTTTATATGTCTAGGATGACAAATTTGATTTCTAAGTACTTAAAAGAAAAATCTGATTCCTTTAATGACAAAATAGTAAAAATTTTAATGAATTCACTAATATTAAATACTAAAAATTTGAACCATGTTTTCAAAGAAGTCAGAATCCTTATATAGATATACTAATTATGAATAATTATGGGGTCCCTTCATTATTATCACTATTACTAGAAAATATGTTGTACAAAAATAATTTATATAGAAGTATGAGACATCAGGGGGCCAATCATAAGCCGTAGGCTATTAATTAAATGCCTCATATTGTTGAAGGTAAAATACTTCACAGTGTACCAAATGTGTGATTTTTTTTTAAATTGCAGGAATTTACTTTATTGGATTCCTACTACAGAAATATTAATAAATTTTAATGTGTAGTTTCTTTCTTTTTTTAATAAAAATCCCCTATATTCCATCTTAGAATCAATACTGAGTACCATTTCAAGACAGAAGAGAAATAAGGGCTAGCTACGCATTGGGGGTTTACGGACTTGTCCATGGTCACACAGCTGGCAAGTGTCTCAGGCCAAATTTGAATGCAGAACCTCTATTAAAGATGTTTTAGTATGCCATTTTTTAAAAAATAGAAAATAATGCATATGGGGCAGCGAGGTAGCCCAATGGATAGAGCACCAGGCCTGTAGTTGGGAAGACCTGGGTTCAAATCTGAATTCAAACATATCCTAATTGTGTGATCCTGAGTAAGTCACTTAATACTAACTGCCTACCCCTTTCTGGTCTTCTATCTTAGGACTGATACTGATAAAGTAAGGAGTTGTAAAAAGAAAAAGAAGAAAAAATTAGTGTGTGTAAAGAAAACCTCCATTTGATTATAGCATTAAAAGGGATTTAGTAGTTATTTAACCACCAACCCTCTCATTTTACAGATAGGTTATGTTATTTGTCCAAGGTCATATAGCTCTTAAGTGGCAGGGCTAGTTTTTCAACCTGGCTCTTTAACTGAAATCCACCATTCTGCATTGCTTCGCATGACTAAGTATTTTTTGCATGTTTCTTATAGGAAGCAATTTTTAAAAATTAATTTTCATCCTCATTGTTCAAGGTGGTAATGAGGAACTGTGCTTCTTTTCCATTATCTGTGATGGCTATCCCTGCCTTCTCTCAAATGCTTTTGATCATAGCAACTATTCTCAGAGAGAAAAGTGTCATCTTCTTTTGAAGTTCTACCTTCTAATCCTCTTAATTTTTCTACTGATACTTAAATGCAAAAAAAAATTGAAATAACCCATATTCTGAAAAACCTGAGCAGTTTGAATAGATTCTGAAAAGGAAAGCAAATTGGGACATCTTAGGTATCAAAATTCTGTTAATCTCCTAATATTAAAGTCTATAGTATTATCAGTAAAATAAGTTAATGAGAAACCTAATTATTCACTTATAATTAAACAAAGCTATGTAATATGTACTTAAATAAGTATGATACAAAATAGAATATAATGGGGATGAAAAAGAGGTTAAGAAAAACTACTTTAAGGCAATTGGCAGAGAACTAAGATCAGTTTCATCATTGGGAGGGAGGTGATGAGATAAGACCTTGATCTGGACTTTGAAAGCATGGACACAAGGCAGTCATGACAAAACCAGGCAACAGCTCTCAATCCAATTTGGCTAGAATGAACAAGATATGAAAGAGAGTAATGTGAAATGAAGCTGGAAATGTAATTCAGAATCGAATGATAGAAAGCCTCAAATACCTGGATAATGAATGTGTAGTTTATCCTATAGGATAGGTGATGGGGAGCCACTGAAGGCTTTTAGGAAAGCAATAACATCAGATCTGAGCAACAAGAAGATCATTCTGACAGCCAGGTGAAGCAAGGACAGCTCAGACAAGAGAGGGGCTTAAGGAAGATAGAGAGCTATTACAATAGTCCTGGGGTTTGGTGATAAGGATGTGAATGACATTAGTGGAAAGGAAAGGATGGAAGCTAGACATACAAGTTGATAAACTAGCAGATTAATCAGATATATTGTTGATAAAATCAGGATTCCAACAGACTGGACATGATGGGTAAGGGAGAAAAAAGATTCAAAGAGGAAGGATTAGAGCTTGGAGAAGAGATGGGTAAAGGTTAAGAAAGTAAATGTACCTGTTACCTCTATAAAGGTAAGGAATGATAGGCTAGGTACAGGTACATTTGCCAATAGAGAGCATAAGAAGACAAAAAAAAGAAAGCCAAGTACAGGGAACACACACAATTAATGAGTATGAGAACAATGAACCAGTAAAAAGTTATTAGAGAGGTAGGAGATCAATATCACTGAAGTCAAGGGAGGTAGGAGTATCTAGATACTCCATTTAGATCACTTGTAACAATGGCTCCTGAAAAGCAGAGAAACAGGAAGTCAAGAAACAGGCATTAAATTTCAATTAAGATGTCAATGATGACTTTGGAAGAAGCACATTTCTGAAGTGGTAGATGTGGAAGCCAAATTGCATTGTGTTTCAGTAAAGAAGTAGAAACAGGAGTCATTAAGTGAAGAACTTCCTAGGATTTTAATAAAAACTGAGCATTTCCTTCATATAAGGAATAAATCACCCAGAAAATTTAACTAGAAAAAAGGAAAACATCTATTTTTAAGCCAAATTGAATATTTATTTCCAATGACCAAAAATGTATATATTCCTAGGGTCATAAAGATCCATCCAGATAACATATGATCTTCTTTTAGGAAATATTTCATAAGACTGGCAGGGTTCCATTATCAAGAAGAAAATTGAATATAATTTAAGGACCCTGGCTTCTAAGGCCAGATCCAATACTTCACTAGTTGTTAAGACCATGGACTTGTTACTTTAACCAACCTCTGCCTCAGTTTATTCATCTGTAAATTGGGGAAAATCTTTGCACCAGCTACCCAGATATTCCAGAATGATCAAAAATAAGATTGGAACATCAAATTGCTAAGTATACTAAACTAAATTGTCTCCTTGAGTTGACATGGTCCTGGACTATGTCACTGATAATCTAAAGTATCTAGAATGGTTGCAGTTTATTTTCCTTAGGATGAATGAAAATTGGCCTCCAGAGAAAGAAACAGGACAACATTCATCATTAAATTAGATTCTATTTTCATTCATTCACACAATAAATATTGGTACTAATATGGAGAACAAATTTTAAAATCTTGTAATTAGGGCATAAATCAAATGTATATTCTCATATAAATTTTCACTTGCATTTTAAAACTTCAGTATAATAAATTTAAGATACTTTTTCAAATGCTTTTAATTAGTTATGATATTTTTCAAACAAAGGCATGTTGATTGTGATCTAGTTGTTTTTTCTAATAATCTACCAGCTTCCACATGTCTAAACTTCACTAAAATCTAATTTTATCATCTCAAGAGTATCAAAGTAAGGGGTGCTTAGGAATTAGTACATTTATGTTCCTAATGTAAATTTCAACTTTGAAGTCACTAGTTAACAAAAGAGAAGGGCAGTTCCTTGTAATGAAGCATGAACTCTCTTCCTACTTGTTATAACTTCCACTGACATTTTTACTGAACTCTCTAAGGAAAGCAATTAAATTAATATTTTCATTGTAATAAATGAATAAGTTCTACTTCTGTCATCAGCTTCTCACCCTATCATACAATACACATATTAAATTCCCCACATACTTTGTGCATTTCTACCTACTTTATGAATTTATCCAAAATCTGCCAAAGAACATAGAAAGACCAAGCTAATATTGGATTGCTAACATTAGTTCAATATGCAATGATATTTCAACAGCTATGAGTATGGATCATTGCTTTATTCAAATTTATATATAAATTACAACAGTCACATTCCTTAGCTTTTGTTTATTTCCTGGGAATAAATAAACACTTAAAGCCTGTCACTGAGAAAGTCAATGAGCCACACAAGTATAATGCAACCACTATGAGGTATGGGAATTGAAGTTTCCGACAAATGAAATGAAAATTAAATCCATTCCTTTAATTTTATCAAGTATTTGCTCTCTTCTAGGTAATATGTGGAAATGGGTTCAAGAACAAAGAAAATTATTTTCTACTTCCAAGGAAGAAAAAATATTAACCATCAATCACTATTATTAGACAAAATAACATGTTTATGTATTTTTCATATGGAGAACAAAATTAACCTTTTAAATCCTAAGGTAGTGAATGTGGGGTATAAAAAAGAAATCTTACTTATTCAGAACTGTTTCTGAAGATGTTTACCCTTGATAGATGATCTCTTGTAGTTAAGAAAAAAACAAAGGACTTTCCATTCATCCTTGCTGTCATATTCTTACATTAGGACTTAAATTTCAGGGATTCCTGGAAAGAATGTGATGATGATGACTGTGATGATAAAAGATCAAATTCTCAGAGAACATTTGTCTGCTCAAATGCTTTTAATTATCAACTCTAAGATAAAGACCCCCAGATCTCTAGTTCAAACCCCATTCCCTCTCCTAAGCTTCAGTCTCATACCATTTTACTACCTATCAGTCATTTCAAATCGGTTATACTGTGGATGTCTCAAACTAATTTTGTCCAAAACTTTTCCCCAAACTTATGCTTATTCTGAATATCCCTATTTTTGTCAAAGGAATTTTCATCCTTTTAGCCACCCATATTTCCAACCTTGGTGTCATCCTTAACTCCTTTTCCACACCACATATTAAATCGGTTACAGAACTGCATCATTTCTACCTCCACGATATCTCTCCCATGAGTTCCCTTCTCTTCTTATAAAGTCTCATTCTAGTTCAGGAGCTTATAACTTCTATTTCAGACAATTCAAGTCTCCAAATTGCTATCTCTGACTCCCTTTTCCATTCCTTTCCATCTGTAATACAGCTGCTAAAGTAATTTCCTTAAATCTTAGGTCTGACCATATCACTTCCAAATTTGATAAATTAATATGGTCTTCTAGTTACTTTATGATCAAATATAAATGCCTCTGTTTGGTATTCAAAGGTCTTCATGACAAAGACCCCAATGTAATTTCTGAGCATTATTACACAGTACTCATCTTAGTGCATTTTTTAAGGTCCAGGTAAACTACCCTTACAATATCTCATTCATGACACCTCATACTCACTGCATTGCCTTCCATGTTGGAGATCAGTTGAAGGAGGCATCCATAATGGGAAGTGTTGAGCAGATGCCATATTATATATATATATATATATATATATATATATATATAATTAGTTTAAGGAAGAAAGATGACTTTTAAAAAGACTTTTAAAAGACAACTTTTTAAAAAATGAAACAAAAGTTAATAGGCTGCCCCTGGAGCTAATAGGTTGGATACTGTTTACCAAAAGTCTTCAAAAATTGCCTTGATAGTTTCGATCTTTCCAAGTTGTACTCTGGACATTCTCAATTTTATTCAAGAAACCTCTTCATCCTGTAAGCCCATTTCAGCCCCAAAATACACTTTGCTAGTAATCTCACACTGACTAACTGGCTCCTTCCACAGCATCCATTGAAGAAGTTACCCTGAATGCTAGCCATGTCTCATTCCTATATAGGATTCATGCCAGACTTTCTCCAATATTCCTTTTGCTAAGTACTTTTGGACAACAGCCCCTTTTCACTGTCCTTTTAAGTGCTTATGTCTTACTCTTTTTATACTTTCATATAGCAAAATAGATCTTTTCCCCTGTTACTTGAAGAATATGAGAAAAGAGTAAAAAATCAAGAAGGTAAGAGAATATACCTAAACGACTCATTCCACAACCAAACAGCAGATGTACACAGGGATAATTGCTATGCAGTTGCTGTAAAATTCGTTCATTAGGAAAATGTCTTTTTTTTAGCTTCAGCCTACCCTCTCACCCTTGTTAGAGAGCTACCTTACTGAACCTCAGGGCCACAGAGCATACAATTGCTCTAATGCATCACCAATCATGACAAATAAGACAATGGAATTCTGTTGGCAAATGTTATCAATTCATGAACTATTCACAACTGCAGTAGCTTTGAATTACAATGAGTTGCTAAAATGAAAAATAACAATTTTGCATGATATATTAGAATATGTGCCAGGAAAAATAATATTTATAGTTTATTAGATGTTGCTAAAACATGGTACAACAAATAGAATTTTATTTTACATAGGTTTCATTCATTCAAAATTTATTATAGGAATTACAAAGCATATTTAATTATTTTAAGTCAGTCCAGTAAATTGGTTAGTTAACAATGCAAACTAGTAGCTAATTCTGTAAGTATAGCTCACAGTGTCTTTCAATGTAACCCAAATCTTCTCCTTTGTTTCTAGGAAGGTTATTTTACATTTTGGTAGTATTGAACAAAATAAACAAGTCTAAGGTAGATGTTCCCACAAAAAACAGTCCAATTTTAAGTCAGTTGTATATTGGAAAAAGGCTATATAGACATGGAGTCACTGGTCCTAATAGCTATGGGCCATGAACAAGTCATTGAAGTTCTCCAAACTTATGTTTCTTAATCTATAAAATAAGTAATAGAGTATATATTGTATGTATTATGGTATATATAATATAATATAGTAAAAATAAGTAAAATAGCAATTGCAGTATTTATGTTTCAAGGCAGTGGTAAGGAAAAAACGAATAATAAACATAAAATGATGTATAAAATTTAAAGTGCTAAATAAATTAAAGTTATTATTGCAAAACTATGAACAAGTCATTTAACCATTCTGAAACTCATTGTTCTCATCTGTAAAATAGAAAAGCCTTACCTAAAAAGGACATTGCTGTGAAGTATTATTTAAATATGAAAGTGCAATATACATATGAGTCATTATTATCATCATTCTAAAATAACAATCCCATAGTGGCACACTGTCTCTGGGTAACTAGTTATTGTGATTCAAAAATGTGACTTTAACAGACCCAACGGCAGCAAATCTAGCCAAACAAATTATACCTATACATACAGTGTTTAAGATGTCAATAGTTTTCTGTACTGATGACTAGCATCTTAGATAATCACAATCTACATAGCTCAGGAGAGCTCATAATGATGGTGATCTATTTAATGATTTATGAGATCACAGGAAACTAAGAAAAACAAGATAGTTTTAAGATGATGTACGCAACATCCCTCAGCAAAGAGCATTAAGAGTTCCTCTTTAGAGAAGAAGTGAACAATACTGAAATGACATATAAAACTGAAAGGGGAAAATTACTCAGTATGCAGCTAGCATTCTATTAAAATAAATGGAAGAGGTTAGAACCCCCAAAGGAATTTTCGAATAGTAAGCAAAGTATATTCCTAAACATCCTATTAAAAGATACAAACATTTTTTCCAGAGTATAAGCTGTCCCTCAATCAAGAAAGCTAAAAACAAAAATATGTTCCAAATGAATTATTATTATTGCTATTATTATTTGCATGGCACGACTCCTTAATGAACATTAGATGAAGCCAACAGCAAATAAACTTGAAGAGATTGAAAAGTCAACTCTACAACCACAGCAGGACACACAGAGGCATAAAAGGGAGGCCTCTCATACAATGAGAACCAAAGGTCATTAATGAAATCTTCCCACTGATGGCTCAATTTACACAAACAATACATACAAGTCTAACACAGGAAGGTTTAAATTTTGAGAAGAAACTAACATTGAAAGATTTCTTTATACAACTTGGCTCTTGAGTTATTTTGTTGAGTCTAAGTTAGAAGAAACAGGGTGCTAAGTTAAGGCTGAAATATTCACCCAGCCCTTTATAGTTCTCTAAGGGTAGGAAATAATTGGATGTCACACCTATTAATTCAGCTTCATTCTGATAATTATTCTCTAGTAATATTTTCCAGATTTCTCTTCACCACTGCATTTAGAACAGTATTAATATATGCAATGATAAAATTATTTTGAGAAATATAGATTACATAATAATAATTACTATATGAACATCCCAGTAGAATTATCAGAATATTCTAACAAATTTCAGATCATTACAAATAATGTTTCATAACAACTAGTCTTCTAAGACACTTTGAACCCTTTATGAAAACCTTATTAAAAGATAAGTTAAGCAGTTTGCATATTAAAAATAATTTTATGAATGAAAAATCCATAAAGCAAAGTACTTTGAGAACTCAAAATGAACTGCAATACTATTTTATTATTCTGTAACATACTATAAAATGACATGAATATATCTGATATTTTGCTATTTTGGGTTCCCAAATTCACCTTTTGCCTTTTAAACATTGAAACTGCCTTATAGAAAATCTTCAATTCCTTCTTTTATGACATCTATTCTTCCCAAACTCTCTATCCTATTTTACCCATATAGTAAAATTTCAATGATATTTCATTCTTGGGAAATGATCTTTTCTGTATAAGTAATTTTTCAAGACAGCTGAACCCTTCTCAATGCTGATTTTTTTATTACAACCATTTGGGAAGGGGAACTTTCCTAAAATTTATTACATATTTTCATGTCTTCTTAAACCAAGTATACTCAATATGATTCAAACTTTTCTTGATTCAATTCAATAAACATTTATTCTTAATGGCTAAGGATCAGAATAATGAAAATCAATAATTGACCTATACAGTAATAGAGGGATGCCCTCAGAGGTTAATGAGGCATATAAGGACTATTTGCTCTATTCTAGTTTATTTTTATGGATTTTTGCCTATGTCTGATAGCTCTTTTTCAAACTTTGTCCAGTGTGAAATAAGATGTCAACCACAATTTTTCATTATTATCAAGGAACCTACATCTAGTCACTTCCTTCCTCCATACTTCTAATTTGTTGTATCCAATATCATGTGGGTCAGGAAACCTGATAACTAAGGATGTTAGAAATATGTTTTGATAAGAACAAATAGGCTCAGAGTGAGTGAATAACTACCATGGAGTGAAGTTCCTGAACTTTAGTACATAAGTTTTAACACATCTCAACCACCCAATAGCCTTTTCTTTAAGTTCTAAGATAATGTCTATAAATAGAGTGTGGAATATATTCCTTAGGTAGCATGGAGGATTGTTTGCAGAGAGAAGGGCCCAGAAGCAGGAAAATCATTTAATCAGGAATTCTAATAGTTTAGGTGAGAAGAATGGAGGGCTTCAATTAAGTGATGGAAGCAACAGTTGGGTTGGTGGTTGGTGTTTAGTTGCTGGAATATTGTAAAGGTGGGCCTGAGCTTACTGAGAGGGCTTTTTGGCTTTGGGTATTTTGGGCTTTTGCTTTGGGCTGTTAAGTTTTTTTTTCCTTTCTTGAACCTTTTGAGAGGTGGCTGGTCAAGCTGACAGACCTAATTGGGGTTGGATTAAACACTGATTGGGTTGGTTTTGATTGGGCTGGATTGGGTTGGAACTCTGTGGTTGTTAGTTATAGGTAGATATAGACAGTTTTAGGTAGTAATTATAGGTAGTCATAGGTTAACTAATATAGACATTAGTAAATTTTCTTTACCTCTTTTCTATATTTTTCTCCTTTACTATATTTATTTTACTATAGTCTCTTACTATCTTTATTTTAATTAAGCTAAATTGTTAATTGTTAAAAGCTGCTAAAAGTTTTCTTTCCTCTGGCTTAAAGTGATAATATTAATTTATAACTCTACAATATTCTCATTAAACTTAAATTATTAAAAGCCGCTCTCTTATTTTGTCAAAACTCCTTATTTAATCCTTACAGCTTCTGTACTAAGTCATATGGATGGTTATTATTTGCATATTGGCAAAAAGGGTTCCTACTCCAGGAGTTTCTTCCAATGGTCAATACATTTGTGTAGTACCTCATCATTTTCACAATGCTCTCATCATCACTATTTCATCCCTTCCTCACATCAACAGTGTGAAACAGACTGGGCAAGAACCATTCAACAATCTACTATATCAGGCACTGAGGACACATGTGCCAAGATACAACCATTTCTGTCCTCTAGGGGAAACACACACACACACACACACACACACACAAAACTATCTATCTATCTATCTATCTATCTATCTATCTATCTATCTATCTANAACTATCTATCTATCTATCTATCTATCTATCTATCTATCTATCTATCTATCTATCTATCTATCTACATATATATAACTATCAATAGTTATGGATATATAGATATATATCTGGAACATAAAATGCACTAAGGGGAGTAATGTGCATAAATCTGGAAAACTTGGCTAGAGTTTGATTGTGATTGTTTAATACCAAAAGGAGGAGTTTGTATTTTATATTACAGTACACTAGGAGTCATGAGAGCAAACTTCTGCTTTGAGAATATCAATTAGGCATCTTTGTGGAGACAGAGTAGAGTGGGGAGAAATGAGGGAGGCCAAGTAGAAAGCTATGGCCATAGTCCAGTAAAAGAGGGTAATAAGGGCTTAAAAAAAGGTGTTAGTCATGTGAGAAGGGCAAAGGAGACATAAGTAAAAAAATACTGTGGAAGTAGAATTGACTGAACTCGTTAACAGATTAAGGGGAGGGGAAAGCATGGAATAGTTGAAAATGACTTTAATCTATGTGCCATACGTAGGGCTAATTACTCAGCTGTGAAATGGGATGACTGGAAGAATGGTAGTGCCCTTAAAAGAAATAATGGAAATTAAGAAGAAAGGAGGCTTTGAGGGAAAGATGAGTTCTGTTTTATACACACTGAATTTGAGATGCCTAAGTGACCTCCAGCTGAAAGTGTCCAATGGGGAGTTGTTGAAGTGGTCCTGGAATGCAGAAGAGAGATCTATTATTTTTTTACAACTCTGCTTCTCAGATTTATAGTCTCAGTGAAGCTTTTGCTAAGATAATTTTTCCATTCCTCATTTTTGGATGCTAAGCTTGTCCATCCAATGCTAATTTTCCACAGTTGTCCTAAGGTATGCCTCATTACTGGCCACAGCTAATACAAGAATGCTCTTCAACTTACTAACCAGGATTGGGAAAATTCAGCATTTTCTTTGCTTTTCTCCCCAACTATAGTTAAATATATACATATAAACCATATGACTGTTGCTGGGCAAAACTGTTGAGGAAGAAGCCAATAAGGCCAAGTCACAGAAACTGTACAAAGTGTAAAGAATTAGATAAGTATTATTTTGGGCATCAAGTGTGAAGGCAGCTGAAGGAAGGTGAAAAACAACCAATTTGCTAAAAAATCTTTTAGGGACCAATAACCTGGACAGAAAAAATAAAAGTGAAGTAGGATGAGGTAATCAATTAAATTGTCAAAATTTCTGCAGGTGCATTTCATTTTCAGAACTTTTATTTTATTGTTTCTAATTACTTGAATGTTACTCTTAATATTTTATCAGTGTTTCCCTTTTGATATGTGATTTTAAAACACTCCATTTCTCTGTGATTCTATTTCATTTGGGAGCCAATATTTTTCTCAGTAAAAATCATCTTCAATTTCATAATGAAATTCAATTCAAAAACAAGATCACTAAATAGATTTACTTCACCATAAACTTTGCTGGAATGCATCTCTTTAAATGCATTATAACTGTATGGGGTGTGCTAAGAAAGTAAACTAAACATTTTACACAAGACCAGCTGGAGAAAATTCCAATTGATGTTCAACTGTAGATATAGCCAAAATGAATTCTGCCATTAAGGCTATAGATATAAAAATCCTTTTTTTTTAGAAATTACACACAGTATAATGTTTAGCCAGAAGAAAAACAGAAGTCTGAGGATGCTAAATTTAAGATGTCATAATTGATCAGGGGTCAACAAATGCACAAGATGGGAGTTCAAAGTTCTTTAGAGAAGGACAGAGCTCATGGGAAGAAAAAGAACTTAAAAATAAGGTTAAAGAAAAAAGGCAGTGATAGAAAAGAATTAGAGAAAAGATAAGGCAAAAAGACAGACATTTATCTAGCATTTCAGATCCTCCACAATCAGTCCCTGTAAGTTATTTTCCCAGCCTTATGTCACATTGCTTACCTACATATATTATTTATTTCAACCAAAAAGATTATGAAGCCTTTCTCAATCATGCTCTTTGCCTTGCCCTACCTTTATTCATTTATACATGTTGTACCCCATTCATAAACTCTATGTAATTGCTTCCTCATCTTCAATCTTCAATGTTCAGCTCAGAAATGTCATCTCTTTCATCTTCCCTGATTAAGTCTAGTTAGGCAAAATATCTATATCTCTCATTTGCCCCTAACGTTCTACCTTGAATTATTATCTGTGTATATACACCCTAATTCACTGAAAATTTTTCAGCTTTACAGCCTGAACTCCCTTGCACATAGTGGGTTCTTAATGAATACCAATTAACTCCAATTAAAGATGAACTAAAATAAAGAGGTAGAAGTGGGGGAGATACAGTTGTCAGCAGGGAATGGTGGGAAGGAGAAAGGGAAAGTAAAGAACTGAAGCATTAGGAGGGATCAAAATACCTGTGAGAAAATGCAATGAGGGAAAATTTAGAAGCAAAGTAGCCCAGGGGAATAAGGATAGGAAGTACTGACCAAAACCATTAGAGTTGTCTTCAGATCCCCAGCTCTGCCACAGAAGTGTGACCTCAGACAAGACACTTGATCTTGGGAAATGGGGGAGTAATTCCACACTCTCAATCTATGCTCATACAATTAAGTCCCTCCTCTATGCTGAACTCTCTTAGGGAAATGGAAGAAACCAGTGTCAATGAATATACATTTTTGATGGGGAGATGGAAACAGGAATTCAAATAATACCTCCTGAATACAGTTTGTAGGGTTCAGTACAGTTTCTGATCACAGTGACAAGGAGAGCAGTCATGAAGTTTGAAAGTGCTTTTAAACTTAAATTTCCACACAGTTGAGTCTAAAATGCACAGAAAACACAGGGAACTTGGAGAGTACACACACATTGCAAATTATTCCTTAGGAAATAGACCATATAAGTTATACTAAGAAAGCCAGTTTATTTCCATCCAAATACTGGAAAAGAGGATTGAGCTCCCCACTCAAAAAAAAAAACCTCAAACAAAACATCTCAGTATGAATAAGATTTTTGAACTTATGTCAAACACAAGATTAAAAAAATATCTACTTGAAGAGTATAAATCATTTCTATGAGACTAAAATTTTAACACTTCTTGCAAAAATATGGAAATGTAGAGGTGTTTTTGCTCTCCCTGAATATAGTGAGTTTTCCCAAGAGACTTACATTAATTTTAAAGAAGACCTTTTCTCTCTTTAAGTCACCTAAAGAAATAGATTTAAAATCATATAAAGCACTTCTCTTATCTCTGTAGGCCAATGGCATTCTTCCAGAAAAGCTCTTCCATTTTAAGCACCTCTGATATGGCAATAAACTACATTAAATAACAGCAAGTGTTTTTTTTAATGCTTCACATGTGGAGGTGAAATATATTTATTTCATAATTGAGTTGTCCAGTAACATACAAATGACAAAGGCATAGTAAAGAACTAATGCATTTTTATTCATAGGTCAACTAATTCTAAAATGTGTTTTCCAATCTTTCTCTTATTACCAACTATTTTTACTATAATTTTCTAATCTGAATAATTTCCTATCTTCATTGACATTTTATGCTATATTTGTTTTAATAACTACAACATATCAGAGTAACAACATGGCATAACAAAAGTTTTAAAAGATAACAAATACATAGGTCTCAATATAGCTCAAAAATCTTTAAAAACTTATTATGCTTTCTCTAAAGTAATAAATATGTGTTACAACAAAATGTGAAAATTCATTCTGGAAGTCTCTCCAAATAACAGAGCAAAGCATTCTACCCACTGCCTCACTGCTGTATTGCTTCATAATGGAAAACCCATTCTTTTCAATATTTCCTAACTTCAAGGTATGTTTATAAATTATTAATAAGGTTATCAAAAACAGCTTTTTTCTAAGAAATAGAGATTACATCTCTACAATGTAAGATTTTAAAAATCTAAATGATGTTTTTAAATGGTGAGAAAACCTATTTAAAAACATATATACTGTGATCCAGATGATTGAGACTAATGAGGGTCATAGGATTTAGGGCTTAAAAGGGCCATTAAAGGTCTTTCATTTGCTTAAGATATAAATAGCAATTAGACTAGACAAGAAATAATGAAGAGTACTACTTTAGTATACTCATCACTAACAGGCATCCAGGAAGTAGATGGTTAAGGAAATGGAAATGTACACAATTTCAAACCTGCTTGTCCTTACAGTACCAAGTGCTTGTAAGATAAAGGAGTAGAGAATAGTTCAGTAAATTATTGTAAAGTTAGTCTCACAAAGAACCACAAAATAATAACCAATGTCTACACATATTTTAAGAGGTATTGTGAACAATTCCAGAACTAGAAACAATAAGTAGATAAAAGATGTTTATGTTGCTTTTCTTTACAGTTATAAGAAATTATCATTACTTCAGTCCTTGTTCCAATGGCAGACAGCATTTTTATCAATCAAAATTTGTGATTTTCTCACCTCTTATGTGCCAGGTAGTTTATAGGGTTGATACTGATACAAAGAATAAAGCAATCTCTACTCACAAGGGACATGTCCTTCTAATAGAGGAGACTGTAGCATAAGTATTCACAGAAAAAGATAAAGAATAAAAATGTTTGTTAAATAAAGGGCTGTTTGGGAGGGAGGGCACTAACAGTTTGGAAGGTTAAGAAAGGCTCCTTGAAGAAGGTGGTTTTTTTGATCTGAGTCTTAAAATCCCATATATAAATTCCATACTATAAATGGTATGGCATTCCAACATGCAGATAATACAAAAAGATACTTTTTCTGATGGTGAATGACAAAATGAGGGTCCAAAAAGATTTTGAAAAGTGCTCTGCCAATTCCTAAAACACTATATAAATGCTAGCCATTATCATGACAATGAGCCAAATCTATGAAGAGGAAACATAACAGGGATAAGTGTTAAGACGTGGGTTCATTTTTTTTGAAAACTTGTGTTTAAATTTATTACCAGAATAACATAAATAAAAAATTTAAAAAAAGAAACTCATTTGAAACATAAAGACTCAAATTAAATGAAAAGTTTTAGAAAAATACATTATGCTTTAGCTGAACACAAAAAAGTTGGAGTTATGATTATGATTTCAGACAGCAACAGCAAAAATAGAGAAAGAGGGTAATCATATTTTTTTAAAATTTTAAAATTTATTAATATTCATTTTTAACATGGTTACATGATTCATGCTCCTACTTTCCCCTTCGCCCCCCCCCCCGCATTCCCCCCAACCATGGCCAACACACATTTCCACTGGTTTTATCATGTGTCCTTGCGTGGGTTCATTTTCTTTTTAAAATGAACACCTCACAACATAGAGGATGGGAGAAGTAGAAAGTAGGTCCTTTGTAAAATAGGAGGTTGAATGGAATATAAGTTTAATATGAGTCAAAGGTCAGGCATTAATTACCCTATCTCCTTTATCTTCATATGTGTGGTATAGACTCATAAATTTCCATAATGGTAAATTAGGAGGAAACCTCTCACTTAAAAAATAACAAAATGGTCAAATTGAGCTTTGGTTACACTACAGGAGATATAGTATCCAGAAAAGATAAGTAATTATCTTAGTATTCTGGGATGAACTCACCCATTAAATGGAAGCAAATATTAGAGTGAATTAAAAAACAGAATCATACTATATGTTGTTTACAAGAAACACATTTCAGGCAGGGTGACACACACAGATTCAAGGTAAAAGGCTGGAGCAGAATTTATTATGCATCATCTAAAGTAAAAAAAGCAGGAGTAGCAATCATGATATCAGACAAAGCTAAAGTAGAAATTGATCTGATTAAAAGAGATAGGGAAGGAAATAACATTGTTAAAGGGTATTATCTTAGTATTCTATTATCCATCTGGTCAGACCATATCTGATGCTATATTTTTAGAAAGAACACTGGCAAACCATGTCATACAAAGGAATATCTAAAGAAAATGAGGATATTTACCCCTAGAGAAAAACTAGAGAAAAGAGGATGGCCATCTCCAGTAATTTGAAAGAGGCCAGAACCAGAAGCCACAGGCAGGTAAAAGAGGCACATTTAGGCATGAAAAGAGAAAACTTACAATTATGTCTCATATTTCAACAGTTCTCCAAGTTTTGCAAAGTGCTTTAACATGCATTTACACAGGGTGTAGAAGTGTACAGGGGACATAACTAGTTTTGGAAAGGTAGTACTAGGGATGACCTAAGTTTGGAAATTCTGAGCTGCCACAGGGCTACGGCTTATTAATATTAACACTAAGTCCAACAGCAATATGGTGAGACCTGAGGAGTGGAGACCCACCAGTCTGCCTAAGGATAAGCAACTGTCAGAAAAACAGAGCAGGGGAAAGCAGATGCCCATAAGTAGTTAGATCAGCCCAAGAATAGCTGTCATATTTGAAACAGGGAGACCCAAACTCCAAAACACAAAGACAAAAATATGCATTTTCAGTCCATCTTCAGAACCTCCTGTCAGCAGGTACTACAGATAATATGTTGCCTGTTTTATATGTGAAGAAACTGAGGTTCACAGTTGAAGCAATTTACCCAGTCACAGAACTTGTAGCTATCTAAGATGGAACTCAAACCCAGAGTTCTCTTGACTCCAAATGACCAAAAGGTAAAAGAGCTTTCTCAGAAAACTTTCAAAAACTTCAAATCACTGGAAATCTTTAAGCAGAAATAACTAGATAACCAATTGTCAGACATGATAGAGGAAATTCCCTTTTAGGTACATTTCAGACTAGATCTTCTCCAAGTTTTCTACAATTCTGCTGGAATGAAAGTGACAACTTTCCCCACTCTCACCTTATCTAAATAGGAAGCTTCAGGAGCCTCTGATTATTCACTTTCCCTCTGTACTAATACAGTGTAAATACTTGATTTTATTTAGAAGTCTTTCAGTGTTTATGGTTCACATTTGTACATTCTCTAAATATTTGTCAGTGAAAGAAATGCTATCTTTCTGAGATTATAAATTCCTCAAGGACAGGGGCACATATGTCTCCCTAACTTTACCTAGAGCCTAGCAGAGTGGCATATGCAAATAGATGCCTAATAAATGTTTCATAATGATGATGTTGATGATGATAAATTATAATGAGAGTTGGCTGCTCGGATGTTAGAAATGCTATCTGATGAAATGCAGAGGCTCAAAATTGTAAATTTCTTCTTCTACCCTAACTCCATAAATAAGAAAGGCAATTGAGCTAAGAGAATTGGGAAGAACAGACTATTTACAACTGGTCTCCTTTAAGGTCACACCTATATTTAAGGATACCTAGCTAAAATAAGTTAAGCTCTCTTATAAGCACATGACAGAAAAGACAAACTATCTTTTATAAAAACTACTTATATAAACAATAAGTTTAAAGAAACCTACTTCATTATTCTGGAATTCTTTTTTTTTCAACTTCCCTAAACAATGACAAGTTCCCTTTATTATACTGCATTTGCAGAGATTTGTCTTAAATGGAAGACTGACTTAGAATCTCTATAAGAAGGTCTGACCTTCAGATAGGGTAGTGGCAGTACTGCTTTGCTGCTTATCACTAGTGTTTATGAAGCACCAAAGTGTATTTGTAGGGCAGGAGAAGAGGCAAAATGTCAGCAGGCATCAAAACAGTAGAAATGAGTCCCTCTTCCATCTCTCCCCATCTTCAAATAAATTGCTATCACTGTAGTCTTTGCTAAAGAAGGTGGATAACTTGCCATCGCACTATCAGCTTGGAAAAAATCCTACTTGAAATGAGGTACCATGGTGGTCTCTAAATTATCATGCCACAGAACCCAAAACACTTAGCATTCATCACACTAGATGTGAATAGGTCTCTGTGCAAACAGAGTAGACATGAAGAAATAAAGTCACAGAATGTTATTTTGACAAATCTATCACAGACTTAGGGCTAGAGGGGAATTCAGGGGTCATCTAGTCCCACCTCCTAAATTTTCCAGATGATGAAATTGGGTCTCAAAAAAGTTAAACAATTTGCCCTAGGTCAAACAGGTAAATGGTGATAGAGACAACATTCTAATGAGGTCCTCTGACTATCCAGTATTATTTTTACCCTTCCTTGCAGTCTCTGGAAGGAAGAGAGAAAAAGTGAATCCTGATAGAAGACAACGAAGAGGAAAGAGATATAAAAAAGGGTAAAATATGCTTTAGATGTCAGCAGCACAGTCATGCCTGAAGGACTGCCTCACAGCAACCATGGCAGATTTATTCTAGTAAAAAAAAACAAGCAAAAAATACCCAACATCTATTTGATTAATGCTGAAAGAAAAAAAATCACATGTAGGATGTAATTAGGATTTGGGCTGTGTGAGAACTCTGTCAAACTAACTTAGATAGTGGGGAATTGGTGAGCTAACCCCACAAGTTTGGAAACAAAGGAGATGGGGGAATTAATTCCTTTGAAATATATAAAAATATTCTGGATAAAACTAAAATATTGTTTCAATCTAGGAGAAAAGAGCATTAAGTTGGATCAATGAAAGGCTCATATACTGTACAAGCAGAAGTCCCTGTCAAAGACTGTCTGTACTACCACTACAGACTGCTTTTGATCACAAGGGATTAAACAAAAATGAGTCTTCCTTTCCTTTCCTTATTCATGTTCATGACAATCAGAAAAAGCAACCAAAAGAACTCTAAAGGAATGCGAATAATATTCTGTGTGCCACCAGCTGTTTGTGAAGTGTTAAAGACACTCTGGTGATGAGAGGTGCTACAGAAATACAAAGCCTTATTATTATGTTCAGTAACCCAGATTAAGAGAGATGTAGGAGGTAATCAAGCAATTTGTGTATAAGCTGTCTAAAAGGATTAAAATTAGCTGAATCACACCAGGCTGTAAACCATCTATCTGCACTGGAAACTGAAGGCACCTCTAATTGACTCCTCCGGAAAAGATAGGAAAATTTCAGTCCTTTCATGCAAAACAGAAAATGAGGTAATCATTCCCTGGACCACAAAGATGGGGGAATAGGAAGTCTGGATAGGAGTCCCAAAGCTCTGACCCCTCACAAAATGGAATGTATCTGTGTCCAGGTACCTTCCTATCTCTGGGTCACTGCTCACACTTCTCCCTTTACCTAGCTGGGACTCCTCTTTTTTTTTTTCCTGACTTACTTAGAATCCCAGTTAAAATTACATCTTGTATGAGAAGCCTTCCCTGATCTTCCTTAATGCTACTGTCTTCCCTATCATATATCCAATTTATCCTGTATATAGCTAGCTTTTGCATAGCTGTTTCCACATTGTCTCTCTCATTAGAATCAGAAGCTCCCTTGAGAACAATGAATATTTTTTATCTTTCTTTGTATCTTGGTGCTTAGCAGAGTACCTGGCCTAAAGCAGGTGCTTACTAAATGTTTTTATGACTGCCTATAACTCCTCTGCACAGGGAAAACCAAAATTCTAAATTCCTCTTAGTTTCTTCATGGATGAAAAATCAACATTGCCTCAAAGGGGCATTCAGGAAGTTAAATAGTATTATTTCTGATAAAGTACCATATGAAGGCACTGCTCTTTGGTCAATAGAATCTTGGATGGAAATTAAGAATCCTTGATCCTTAATTATTTGTTTTAAGACCTCCAGTTTAAAGCCATTATTGCATTCTCTAACAAGCAATCTAATCGATGCTAGTTCAAAAGGGATGTTTTAAATGTGGTTAGAAAAAAATACAAGTGAAGAAATGTAATGTATCCTGATATTTATGCAATTGTCCATAAAGTTCAGCACACATCTATAACCAATCTCGAGTCTAATAAATGTATATTTGCTTCCTGATTCACTGTTCTGAATTTTTCTATTGACAAAATTGGTAAAATCTTTCTAAATTAGATTTTTAATACCCTCAACTTTTAATATTAGGTATCCCAAAGGCATGAGCCTCAAAATACTTAAAAATAAATGACCAAGTTTTCAGCATCTTTCTGAAACTACATATCATCACACATTTTTGGTAAATATGATTTTTTAAAAATGCTTTAAAGCTTTGTAAAACCATGTTTCAGGATTAGTTTGCTGAAGGACATTAAGAACCAACAATGAAGAAAGATTCATAATGCTCAGGTAATATGTCTGACCAAAGTGGTGTTCTATTAAAGTGTTATTTATATTACATGTGCAAAAAAGCCTAAATAACTTTCCTTTCTCTATTAAAAAAAGACAAAATCTTGGCTGTATGGGAAAGACCCCAGATTATAGACAAAAAGCCAACATTGTATTCCCTATTCTGTCTCTAGCTGGCTTGGTGGCTTTGGAAAAGTCATTAGGCACACAGGAAATTGGATTTAGACCTGGAGGGACATTAAGTCATATCACAGATGAGAATATTGAATGCTATAGAGGCTAGGTGACTTGTTCTAAGGGCCTCAGAAGAACTTCTCTGGTGGCTCAAATTTTCTAAGGAGTCAGTCCTCCCAGGAGGGAAAAGTAAGGCCTGCTGTTTAAATAACAATTAGCTACAGTAATACCATACCTGAGGACCAATTTCTTAATCTGTAAAATGAGAGAATTGTTGTACATGAAACTTCTAATTCTCTTCCAATCTTAACAAGTTATGATTCTAGAATAAAACTGACCTAGGTCCTAAACTCTACTCTGTGACTTTAGGAAAGTCACTGGATAGCCTCATAAGTCTTTAGTTGTGTTTTTGTTCTGATTTGCTTTGCATCTATAAAATAAGAGGGTTAAACTAGAAAAATAAGTTGTAATGTCCTTTCCAAAAGATTCTATGATTCTCTCATTTCCTTTGGATCACAGGCAAGGAAATTCTGTTTTCTTTACAGTAATAAAATGGGAATAATAACAATGATGATGATGATGATGATGCTATTTGGATTAATGAACTTGACCCTACCAGTGGGCTGGGAAATAAATTGCTCATTTGCACTCACTCACTCTTAAATTCCAAGAGAGATATTGTGTAGTAAGAGAAAGAGCACCGGACTGGACCTTCCAAAGGCTCAGGTCGAAACCCTTGGGCTCTCAGTGGCCTCATCTCTAAAATGAGTAACTAGATCAGATGATCTCTAAGGTCCTTTATAGCCCTTAATCATATTCTATAATTTCATAAAATATATTACTTCTTCTAGGGCAACAAAAATGGTAAGTGTTCTGATTTTTAAGAAAGGAAATTGTTCTATAAATCAAGAATGGTTTGCCAAAGGTAATCAAAATGATGAGCCATATTATCACTGCCATGTTCTCTGTGACTACAGGGTATCATGACCCAGACAAAATAAATTAATGTCTGTTTGAAAAGCAAGCAATTTGAACTGACCTTACTATTGAGATCAGGTCCCCGGTTTTCAAGTCCTTTGGGTGGCTAGTGGTTTCCTTCTCTTTGTTTGTTTTGAAGAAAAACATATATATATATGTAAATCACAAAATACTATAACAATGATGATAATGTTTGCATCTTTGGAATATCTTATAATGAAATCCAAAGGAGACTGTGATCAGGTTTGTCTAAAATGCAGAAAAGTTCCCTGCGGGAAAGATGGCCCACCCAATTTTAATCTTCTTCTTAAGTTAACTAAAATTGGGTTTCCAGGCTATCTCCATTTTTTTTTCATATAAAGGGAGGTTTGTTACTACCCCAATAAGATTTGAATCCATCTATAACTTAATAAGAACGGGCTGTCAAAGGCTCAGAGTAATGAAAAATGTTAAGGCAGGATTTGAACCTAGGTTTTCCTTACTACAAATCTAGCCCTCTATGCAATAAATCAAAAAGAAAGAAGGGATCTTACTGATCATCTAGCCAAGGGTGGGAGTCTTAATCATGGACCACCAAGGAATCCATAGATTTTTCAGGTGGTCTGTGAATTTGAATGGGAAAAAATTACATTTTTACTTTAAAAGAAATGATTTTATGTTTATATATTTAAAAAATTTTTGTGAAAAGAGGTCCATAAACTTCACCAGAAGGCCAAAGGGGTTCAGGCACAAAAATGGGAAAGAATCCCTTCGTGAGTTTAATCTGCCTATGTTAGCAATAAGCAAACTGAGAAGGAATTAGAAGAAAATCAGAGACTAGAAACTCAGATCTCTCAATTCCAGGCTGATACTGTGTTTAAGAAATTTTATTGCCTTACTTGACAAAAGTAAAATTCTAAGCACCTCAAACAAAAAAAAGTTTTATTCTTTTAATCAACAAATAACATTTCTTAAACATTTGATATATGACTGGCCCTATGCTAAGCATTGGAGATAGAAAAAGGCAAAAGGCAGTCTCTGCCCACAAGAGTTTATAATCTAGTGGACCATCTTATTCTTTGACAGTTGCATAATTTAAGTATCTACTGACCTTCTAGAGGTTCTATGGCTACTGTACTCATAACTAAAAAAAATAAAGATTTCTTGGCTGAATCTTTTGGGGCTGACCTTCACATTTTTTAATAATCTAATTGATTAGTAAGTCAGACATTGATCTTCAGCAAATAAGAACAGTTTAGTTACTGACCACACTTTGATATTTCTATTGATTTTAGGTTTAATGATTCCTGGAGAGTCAGTGGTACAGCAGAATTGTTGAGAGTTTACATGTTAAATGGAAAAACTGCTTCTGGAATTAGGGAACTGGGTTCAAATACCATCTCTGCGGTTTACTATCTGTCTGAGATTGGGCAAGTCACTAAGCCTCCATGAGTCTCAATTCCTTCATCCATGAAAGTTTGAACCAGATGCTTTCAATGGCCATCTTCCACTATGATTGTATTCTACAACCCAAGTCTCAATCTTGGTTCCATCATTTATTATTCATGTGAGTATTATCAAGTGACTTCCTCTCTGTGAAGGGGGAGTACTTCCAGAACTGAATGAAGATAAAAATAAAATGAGTCAAAAAACTATTTGTTTGTTTTTAAATGAGCGGGTTGGACTAGATGACTGAATTAATCCTAATCCTGGCACTGATTACAATTACAGCTACTTTTCTAGGGTCTTAGAATTTTTCCTAAAAATAAACAGAAGAAATTATGTTTTCATATCATTTTTACTTTCTACATTAGGAGGCAAATGCATCCCCAAATGAGTGATTCTGTGGCAAATAAGAGTTTACAGAGAGTGGGGAAAATAAAGAAAGGACACACAAAATTAACACATCCAAAGGAGATTTAAAGAAACATTTGACTTCATAGAAAAGAAGCCTTTGGATTGCTGAAAAGCTCCCAGTATCCATAGTGACTGGTCAGAAAGCAAGGTGTTATTTGGATCAATTTTGAGTTTTGTAATTATTTGAGGAAGCAAAGGAAAAAAAGAAAAGATATTTGGAAAGAGTCTGGCTCACACAGGGCTAATTTTGAGCCTGCTTTCACAAAGATACAGGATTTGGCTCCCTTAGCTTTTACTGGATTCTCAGAAAGTCTCCCCTATATGGATGGTCATGACTCATTAAAAAAATGTGCCAAATTTTGGTCCTGGCCTAACTCCTAAATGAACTTTTTTCTCTCCTGAATCATTCTCCAGACTCTCAGAGAATACTCTAAGTGCAACAAATAGGTTAATTAATCTGTGCAAAATTCGTAGTTTGGAAATGGTTTATAGGTCTTAACACAAGGAAACCAAGGAATTAAGGCCCCTTCCTTTTCTAAATCTATAAATTACAGTAAATGTTCTCTCCCCTAATGAGAACTCAGATTGATTTATTTTATCATCTTTCTCAATTCTTTATCATATCTTTCCATAAATTCTCCATTGACTATATGCTAAAAGAAGAAGAGGGTCTTTCTCTGATTTTTTTTCTTTTAATATTTCATGACTAACAGCACAGCATTCAGACAGGACACCTGTCCTCCCTTACCTTATTAACCCAAACATATTTAAATCCTTGCAAAATAAACATCAATTTTACAGAAAGTTACCAGTCTTTGAAAACACAACTCAGTGACCTTGCATAAAACAATTTGACCAGGGAACTTTCCATCTGGGAAATTCAATTATATACAGGGAATTTTGCTATTCTTTTTATAGAAAAGTTCATCAAGTCTCTCTGTCAAACATATTAGTTATAAATCACTTTCAAAATGCCTTTTTTCCATTTTGCAGCAATTTGGTTATCATAATAAAAATGCCACTGGTGTCCTTTCCACTATGAGATAATAAACACTGTATCCATTTCCAGTTTTAACAAACACCCAGTCACACAAATAAAACCCATTTTGTCTCTCAGAAAAAGATAGCTCCTCATGAGGCAGAACATGACAGCTGCTTAACAATGCTAAGGAATACTAACATAAGTGAATTTTATGCCAAATTTACCTGAAGCCTACAAAACAAGTAATTCAATTACAAGACATTATAGCAGTAGAAAAATGCATTAAATCAATAATTACTACCTAATGCCTCAAAACTTAATATAGCATTTTGTGCTGAGTACAGTAAATATAACATTTAGTAAACAAAATATCTCTCGGGTACAAAATTATAATTCACCTCTGGAATATACATCCAGAAATCATTTTTCTATTGCTTCTGCTACTACCCCACAAAAGCCTCACTGCGATGCCTGAATGTGAGAAGGATGCTGTATTCTCAAAGGCAGGGACTATCAGATTGAAAAAGTTTTAAATTCCAGTCTGCTGATAGACTGTTTTTCTCCTATCTGAAGACCAGTCTGGCTCACTTAGGAAAAACTCATTGGCAAGATAGTTGCAAACTGGTAAGCTTTTCAGTCATACCAACTACCAACTGGTATATGGGACGGATTTTTGAATCGTTTGAGGAAGAGTCCAGATAGAAAAATTACAGGTGCCTCAACCACTGAAACACTAGGATGATGGAATTCAGAACTAGATATGAGAGGTCATATAAAAATGAGGGATTGGACTAAGGGCTTCTAAGGTCCTATTCAGTTCTAAATCAAAGATGCTGTGACGTACTCAAAGTTTTCATTTTACAGTAAAAAATACTGGTAATAAAAGAGCACAGCCAGTTCTAAGTCAACAAACCTTTATTAAGCACTCACTATGTGCCCATACAATGTTAGATAAGTTCCTTGAGGGTAGAAACTGTCTTTTGCCCTTTTTTGTTCCTAAGAGCTTGGTTTGATGTCTGGTGCATATTAGGCTAATAGTGAATGTTTATGAATGAATGAATGAATGAATGAATGAATACAAATACAAGCAGAAAGACAGCCCCTAACCTCAAAGAACTTACAATCTAATAAAGAAAATAACATATAGGAAGTTGAAGTGGGAGGAGAGGAAATGAATTAACTGAACAGGTCAGGAATAGATTCTTGCCCTCTATCATGGAGGAGTAAGTCCAAAGATCCAATACAAAGAGGAATGAAGACACAGACGGTTGTGCTGGACTGCTCCTTAAAATGAAGGTTCTTGGAGGATACATTCAGTCAGAGGTAGAGATCAAAGGGTATGGGTGACATTTTCACTGTGCAAAGTCCAGGGTAAATATGAGATTCCAGGATAAATGAGTCTTTGTGACATGGTGCACAAAGTCCATAGAGTCAGGAGAGAATTCTGGAGAGAAATTATATTATCTGGTTTCAAATTTAACCCTTTTAAAAATTGCTCTGAGATGTCACAGTTGGAAACATCAAGAAAATGACACAAATTAGAAATATCTTTTTCCCCCAATATGTGATTTAATGTTTCCATAAAATACTTAGAGATGAAGTACAAAGTGGTAGACGGAGAGCCAGTCAGGGCTTGTCTTATTACCTCTGAAACATCCTGGCTTTGTGACCAGAGATGAATTACTTAACCTCTCCATGTCCCCAGGAATGTCTCAAAGATTAAAAATTTCAGGAGAGTTGATTATTTACATTGGTATAGGGAGTTTCTGTACCAGCAAACTACTTATGTCAAGAAAATCCAGAATTTGTTTAAAAAGTTGTTTAACTAGCATTGATATTTTTAGAGCCTCAAATAATAGGAAAGAGAACTATTTGAATAGACAGGACACCTGAGTTCTCATCCCCAAACTTCAATTTAAATTCTCTCATATTAAATCATTTTTTTTCTGTAAAATGTTAGGTTAAATGTTTAAGGTTTTTCCCAGTTTTTCCATTCTATAAGGATCATTACACTACCTCAGGAATTGACTTATCATAAAATGATCCATGTCACTGTGGGTAGTAAACAAATTCCTATCATTTCTGTATCTATTCAATTCTATTTCCTTCCATTTGCATGAAGAAAGAATCTTAATAAACTGTTCCATAAGTCCTTCTCATGTCTTTTCGTAAATTCTTCACCCAAAGAATGGGAGGGCCTTCCTCTGAAATTTTTATTTTCAATTATTTTTCAATTCTTCCCTCACATATTAACACTTGACAGATATCATAGGCAGAAATTGTCATTTGCAATCAACTACTCCTAAAATTTGGGGTCTGTGATAAGTTAAATGAAGAATTCCTGTATTTCTTTCTTCCTTCTACCCACTAGTTCCCTTTTTGAGGAAAATCTTTTTCAAAAGACAATGAAAAGGGGCAGCTGGGTAGCTCAGTGGAGTGAGAGTCAGGCCTAGAGACAGGAGGTCCTAGGTTCAAACCTGGCCTCAGCCACTTCCCAGCTGTGTGACCCTGGGCAAGTCACTTGACCCCCATTGCCCACCCTTACCAATCTTCCACCTATGAGACAATACACCGAAGTACAAGGGTTTAAAAAAAATGTAAAAAAAAAAAGACAATGAAAAAATGCTCATAAGAAGTATGTCCTTACTTGGAATACCTAACTTGCATGCTCATTTTTTTTATACTCCATCTCCACCTAATACATTCAAGGAGTCCCTATTGTCAGACCTATATGGATCAACAAAAATCTTCTATGTTAACCCATCACACTATAGGGATTTGTGTTTTGTTGGGGCATACACTACTTTTTACATTCTTAAACTCTAAGAAAATGAGTCAAGGAAAGGATGTGTGTGTGTCTGTCTGTCAGTGTATGTGTCTGTCTGTTTTACAGCACTGGCCTTAGATTCAGGAGACCTGGGATTTCAAATGAAGGAGTCTCTTAAACTTATTTTACTGTTTGGATTAGACAACCTTACTAAACTTAAATTTCTGAATCTAAAAATAAGGATCATAAAATATTTCCAGAATCCTTCTAATGGTTTGTGATGAGGGAAAGTCTTTTTTAAACTAAAATGTTTTGTAGAGGTCAAAGCTATGAACAACTGATTCATTATGGTTAATATTGAGACCTTTTAAATCTTTTGTCAAAAGCGCCCAATGAATTAGATAAATTACTTTTCATAGTAGGAGGCTCTTATGCCACCTGACTGAAGAAAATTAACCTTGTCCTAAAAACAGCAAAGTATCTATCTGGTTTGAGGTACTCCTAATATGTACCTAACCCTCTAATATTCATATGTGTTTTAGACTCTGACATGCAATCAAACCCTTGCCTGATCTGTTTCCACTCATTTTCTCAACAGGAGAGATTTTTACCACATCTGACTCCAGTAAAAGAAGATGTGCTATTACTAATATCCTCCAAAGTCTCTCACCCTTCTAATTCTTACCATTGGGAGAAGTCTAGAGTACAATATGCTTTCCAGAAGATGGCAGGTAATCACTAATATAAATTGGTGACAAAATTTTATTAGAGAAAAACTGTAATATTAAACAACAACATAGTTTTGAGATATATTATATTCCAATATGATTATCTCCATCAATCCTGAGGCAACCAATGACATGAGAAAATGGCTAATAAGAAACAGACTAGTTAGTGATTTGGCTCCAAGTATCCTAAATTTGGAATACCTGATGGTCCTTTTGGGAAATGACTTCTAAAATAGTGCCATGGAATGGCATCATTTTAAATTTATGGGCAACTTCAAACCAAACTTTAACCCAAAGTTTGTTCTAGAATCCTGGTGGCAACATGGGTTCATAATTTTGGGCAAAATAGGGGCAAACCCAGCAAGTTCCTGTTAATTTTCCTTCTAGCAATCTCCCTCAAGTCTAGTAAGCAATGTCTATCTTTAATCAATTTAGCATACAAGTGCAATCAATGGCTGTTGAGAGGGGGGAGAGGGGAAATTTAGATTGCTCTACAATACACTCAATGCTTTGCAACATCTTTTGCTTAATACAAGCAATACAGTGCTTGTATTAAGATATTCTGTAAGAGAAATTTGGGTGTCCAATGGACTAAAAAACCACAACACAGATTTTTTGTCACTAGAGTTCTAACTCAAAATTCTTTTAGAAGACAATACTGCTGCTACATGTTTCTTAGTTTTATTGATATTTTCTTCTTTATTACATTGTGAATGGGAGCAAATTGCTTGCAATTTTCCCAATATTTGATGCTTAGAGTATCTGTATTATGATGAATATTGTTTTTTCATTGCATTGGCTGTACTGTCATGTAGCATCACTGAAATAACTCTTGTTTTAGACACTGCATTTTGTTATTTGTCTCTGTAAAGAAAATCAATATAGACAATTTAAAGGGGGAAAAAAAGCAGTGCTCTTCAGAAAGCCCCATAAAGCCAAAAGCAATACTAACAAGGGAAAATAAATTGGACAAAAACTTATTAGGTACACTAAATTCCAATGACCCTCCTTTATCCCTGTGAAAAGCTATAAGTTTTCAAATGGTTAGCTTATAATCTTCCAACAAGAGGGAGGGCAGACAATTCAGAACACCACATGGAGTCCAAAGAACATATAGGTCAACATAAGCTCCAGGCTTTAGTGATTCCTGAAAGATGATCTTTTTTTAAAAAAGAAAAGTTAAGGCAATAGAAGGAAAAACTGATATAGGTTTTCCTTGAATAACGGAAATTTACTTGACAGAATTCTGAATGTAAGGATTTAAAAATAAAAGTGATAAATTCAATCCTAGCTCCATGCTTTTACTTATATTGTTAATGAGGAAGGAATTCCTTCCCAAAATATTAGTATCAGTGAGATCTCTATCCATCCTCCTCAAAAAAAAAGCCTTCTGAGAAGGACCATACCACTTTCTATCTCTGTTATGATACAAGTCTAATCTCACAATAAATATATACACGTGTCATGTTTTCCCCGTTAGACTAGAAACTCCATCAGGGAAGAGATTGTATCTTTCCCTTTTCTGGATATCTTATAGCATCAGCACAGGAATAGTGCTTCCATGTGTATATTAAATAAATATTTAATTCAACTGAATCCTCTGTATCCTATTCTCCCATCCCTGACAAACCTGACAATAATCTCTTGTCAAGAAGAATGGGTCTCCTCTAGTTCAAAGCCACTGGTAGTAGAATCTAAGGCTTAGGGATAGAGGATTCACTGGCAAGGATACAGAAAAATTTTGGCAGTACCAAAGGAAAATGCTACTTTTTGAGCTAAGAAACAGGGTTTAAATAGTGGCTCTGTTCCTTACTACTTCCTTTCATCTTTCTTGGCTTCAGTTTTATCTCCTGTAAAATGAAATGGTTAAACTGGATCACCTTTAAGTGCCATTAAGCTCAAAATCTGTGATCTTATAATTAGTGGAGGACAGTGATGACGAGGAAAGGGTGTGAAGCTCTTCATGAAGAGGGTGGTAAAGGTGATGGTAACCCTGATGGTACTGGTGGTAAGTGATAGTAGCGGGAGTAGTGATGATGATGATGATGATGATGAGTAGATGATGATGTGGTAATAGTGGCGGTGGTGATGCTGATGGTGATGATGTGTACTGATAGTGACGATAATGACTGATGAAGACAACATGACTGGTAAAGAGAGGTGTTGGGGCAATGCATATACTTAGTGGGTTGTTCCTCTTATACCAGGCTAAAAAGTATGAATCTTTAAAAAGGGGCAGGGAGAAGAAGCTTCTATTTCCTTCTTACCTTCCTCATTCTTCTTCCCTTCATTCTCAGTACAAATCCCTGCATTTCAGACCTTGCTTCACAATACCAAAAGGCATGGGGGTGAGAGAAGTATAGGGCCATATACTCAGAATAAAACAAGACTTAATAAATGAAATAAAAAGGAGTATCCAGGGGCAACTGGGTGGCTTAGTGGATTGAGAGTCAGACCTAGAGACGGGAGGACTTAGGTTCAAATCTGGCCTCAGACACTTCCCAGCTGTGTGACCCTGGGCAAGTCATTTAACCCCCATTGCCTAGCCCTTACCACTCTTCTGCCTTGGAGCCAAAACTTATGTATTGGCTCCAAGGCAGAAGGTAAGGGTTTTAAAAATAAATAACACAACACAACAACACAACACAACACAACACAACACAACACAACACAACATAACATAACATAAAATAGAATAAAATAAAATAACAAATAAAATAAGATAAAATAAAATAAAATAAAATAAAACAAAACAAAACAAAACAAAACAAAACAAAATAAAATAAAATAGTACCCTAGGTATCAGAAGTGACTTTAAAGATGAAAGGACCTCCTCCAGTAGCAGCAAGGAAGACATTTCCTTCTACATACTAACTAAAAGAAAAAGCTATTAAAATTCTGAATTTTACTCTTAGTATTTGGAGACAATTTTACTCTTTAACCTTTTTTTTATTCTTCTGCATTATTAGCTGTAGTTTTGTTACTTCCAAGGGCCAGACTTCTCTTACTAGTGAAAAAGTCTCTAGTTATACATAGAAAACCAATGGCAAAAATGCTGTTCGTTTAATAGAAATTTGTTGTACTATAAATTAACCAATCAATAGGATTTATTGAAGGCTTACTATGGTGCCAGGCACTGAACTACTCAGGATCCATAGGAAAAAATAAACCAAAAAAAAACAAAAAGAAGAAAATCCTACATCAAAGTATTTATTCTGGCAGGTAAGACTGCAAACACATGAATCAATACAAAAAGAATAATGAGATTAAATGCAAGGTATCCTAGAAAGGAAAGATAATGGGGAGGAATGTTTGTGGGGAGGACCACCAAGAAAGGTCTCCCTGCTGGCTGTGAGGCTTGAGCTGACTATTGAAGTAAGTCAGGGATTCTAAGAATCAGAGGTGAGGAGAGAGAAGCAAAACAAAAGGAGATGGAGAATCTAATATAAGGACAGCAACACATGGGAGAGAGTAAAGCAAAGTTTGTTTTTTAAAAAACACATCTATTCTATAAATTAAATGGCATCTGTATTGTAATGGGGTCATGGGTTACTGCCTTTACAACATATCATTACAAAATGGCTAGGCATTCTGGAAGGAAGGAAAATTATTTTTTTGCCTCAGATCATCTTTAACCTCTAAGGCAACAAAAAACCAAATAAATCTATGATGTCCAAACTGTGAGTTTAAAATTTCTTTTCTTTTTTTTTTAAACCCTTACCTTCTGTCTTGGAGCCAATACATATTTTTGGCTCCAAGGCAGAAGAGTGGTATGGGGTAGGCAATGGGGGGTCAAGTGACTTGCCCAGGGTCACACAGCTGGGAAGAGTCTAAGGCTAGATTTGAACCTAGGACCTCCCGTCTCTAGGCCTGGTTCTCAATCCACTGAGCTACCCAGCTGCCCCCTAAAATTTCTTATCATATCATAACTAAAAACTCAAAAATAAAGCAATTTTTTCTAATACTTGACACAAAATAAAATTCACAAAGGAAAGACCTCCATACCCTCCTATTTCACACTAAAATTTTGTCAGCTGGACAAAATCACTGCATATCTGTTCCACCTAAAATAACTTCACAGGTCTCTAAAGAACTAGATATGCAGGTAAAAGATGGTTGGTAACACACACACACACACACACACACACACACACACACACACACGACAGCAAGCTGCTTCCAATCTCTGTGTTTGTCTGTTTTTTCAGAACGGACAGAGACCTGAAAAACTTTGTTTTAATTCATATAATATGCAGAATTATATTATACAGTAGATCCTCTACCTATCTTTAGCAAAAGAACCAATAGGCTTCCTTCAATAATTCTGAGTAAGGATGGAGTTTAATTTACCCTGTATCCTCCCACTGCTATAATAGCACAACCCAAAAAAATTGGGTAGGATACAAAAGCAACTTTCTGTAGAATATGAGTTTATTATATATTACCAGCATACAAAATGCCTGAAAATCTCTGAGAAAGAGTGACAATTTGGGGGAAAATATAGACTCCTAAATCTGATTCCTGCCTAAATATACTTTATGTCCCTTCTACCATGTTTAAATCTATGAGAAATTTGGAAAACAAGATAGATTATATAGTGTGATACCTAAGGTCAAGAGTAAAATTTCCAGTGATCAGAGCTGTAACTAGGTCAGATCATCAAAATTTAGAGGGCTCTTAGAGTATTTGCATTCCCTCTACAGTATAGAGGAAAAAATAGCTTAGCACCTGGTTAGCAAAGAGAATTAACTAAAATCAGAAGCTAACAGATGGCATGCTTACTCCCCTGCTGCAATACACCCCAGGTAAACTTGCCATACTCTGTGCCAATTCTTGGCACTACGCTGGAAGACTTACTAACCATGTTCTCCTGTATCTATCCATGAGAGGAGTGTTGCAGGGTGCCGTCCCATCCCATCCCCACCACCACCACCATCATCATCATCATCATCATCAACAACAACAAAAACAACTGAATTATTCTGGGTTGCAAAATTGTTAAGTATGTCTCTTTTCATCATTATTTTTTATTTTTTATCCACTGACACAGTCTTCTGTAAACCAAAAATCATTCACCTTCTTTGACTTCCTTTATGATTTGTGAAGCTCTATGATGCTAAGGAAAGTCTGCTGGATGACAAAATAAGACTAGGGTGACTGTTCATCAAACTCAGCCATTCATTACCTGTTTGAACAAGTAAATATCTTCTCCATTCCAGTTCTCCCAATGTTTAAAAATAATTATTCCTTCCTAGATGACTTTCCTTTCCTCCTCCTACTTCTAACAAAACACCTAAAGAACACTAGGAAAACCTTGATAAGAAGCAAACACTTCGAGCTAACTCAAATTGTATAAATTTAAGGTATTATATATAAACATAACACAAGGGGATATGTAAATAAAAATAAAATCTCACACCACAATTTTAAGGACTAAATAGAGGAGAAAGAATTATTAAAGGGGATAAATCCTAGTTGGATGTCGGGGTAGTTTTGATAAGAAAGTGTCCTTTTACAGAATTATTAGAAAATATTTAAGCTGTATTACATTGCCAATTCATAGAGCTGGCTGAAGATACTGTACAAAAGCATATAACAGTATAGTTTATTCAAGAAGATAAACAACCTGGAGTGTCTTAATATATATTTAGCAAACAGTATCATTTTAACAAGGAATGAAACTCATAAGTGATTTACTAATATGATAAAACATTCTCTCATACATATGCAGTGTTGAAGATAGTTGTTTTTAGAGACAAAGAGAAAGTCACAGCTGTAGCATGCCAAAGAACCAGAAGATTGTTAGATAATTAGACTGATCAACATTCTGGCATCACAAAACCAGTGGTATTACACTCTCTACATTGGAGTCTATCACAAGCTCTGTGCTTGCAAAATTTGTGACTTCAGTTGATTTAAACAGTGATTTTAAAATAGAGCTATATAGAATTGCCCCTAGTACTTATAAAAACATGACTTATCACATTTTAGTATCTGATATGATTTATCTTCAAAATATGATTTATCTTAAAACATATAATACAATCTTGGATGAACATTTAAAAATCTATGTTTAGAATTGGAACTGAGAAAAACCTTTGAGGATAGAATAATAAATTTGAATACTGAAAATTAATGTAAAATGTTCCAATAAAAAGAAGTCTAAAAGAATGTTTTCTTTCCAAAAAAGTGAAATTATCATACATTATTAGTAGGTGTTGACAACTGATAATTCTTCTCCACTAAAACAAACCAGTTTACCTCTAACTACTTTCATAACAATTGTTTCCAAAAATAATGCACTTATCATTTGTTATACTGCTATGGACTATATAGCTAGTCACTTTTGTGACCAAGTTAAATTGAACCTTGAGTTTCTACTGCAAAAGCAATTATATCCAGAGAAAGTAAAATTCAGACTCATTTATGCACTGACAATGATACCTTGATGGAAAAGTCTCTTCACGTGCCTGATAACTTGAGGAGAAATTTTGCTAGGTGCCAACCTTACTCTTTGATACAATTAGGAAATGGTCTATAACATAAACCAACAATCCCACAGTTAAAAAAAAAGTCACTAAAATAACTGCAATTGCAAAGCCAATTATTTTACTGCATCAAGCATGAAAATAATCAATGACCTTTTTTTTTTTTTAACTCTGTGCACTAAACTTAAATGCCCTATGGTTATGAGACTCTGGTGCTATAATTTGCAATAGTACATAAAAGTCATCAGCCAACCTTAATTCAGAGTTATAATTTCATAATACAGGTTGATGCTATTCTTCTCTGTTATGCCTATATAAAAAGCATAATTAATGATAAAGAAATATCATTTCCTAAATTAAACTCATGTTTTATATGTTCTTATATGAAAATTATTTACTATTATTACATGTACAGTACTAAAACTAATGCTACCGATCACCTATAAATCACCTTCTCTCAAAGAAGACATTTCTTATTGTGTGTGATATTGAAAATCCAAGCATCACAGAAAACATGACTTTGACTACTTTCCTGTTCTGCAACAGATTGAGGTACTCACTGAGTCTCATTTTGTTAAGTGAAATCAAAGGCTAGGTATCTCCCTACTCTTTCTTTCCCAAAGGGCAACATAAAAGAGAATTAAGTCATTTTCATTTCTTTCTCTTTTCTTTGGATAATTCTAGCTTTGGGAGCTCAAAAGAGACCCCACCCCCACCCCCACCACTCTCAATCTCTTTTATATAGAAATTTGTTGTTGTTGTTGTTGTTTAGTATTTCTATCTTCCACTGTCTCCCAAGCTCATATTCATTACTTCCTTGCTTATGCCATACACTGCCATCCCCTTCTCTTTTTGCCTTCAAACTAAGGCTACATCAGGGTCTTTTCCAGTGAGTCTTATTATATTATATTATCTCATTATCTTATTATCTTCTCATTATGTGGCCAACATATTTAAGCTTCGGCGTCAGTATCTGTCCTTCCAATGTACAGTCTGAATGAATTTCTTTAATTATTCAAAGATTTGATCTCCTTGTTGTCCAAGGGACTCTCAAAAGACTTTTCTAGCACCACAATTCAAAAATGTCAACTCTGGCACTGAGCTTTTCTTATAGTTCAACTCTCACAGCCATATATTACTACTGTGAAAATCACAGATTTAATTATATGGATCTTTGTCATCAGTATGGTGTCTCTGCTTTTTAACATGCTATCCAGATTTGTCAGAGCTTTCCTTCCAAGGAGCAAGTGTCTTTTAATTTCATAGCTACCATAGCCATGTACAGTAATCCTGGAGCCCAAGAACACAAAATCTGACCCTGCTTCCATTTCTTTCCTTTATTTACCAAAAAGTGATGAAATCAGTTACTATCATTTTAGTTTTTTGATGCTAAGCTTCGAGACAGCTTTTACATTTCCCATTTTCACCTTCACCTTCAGGAAGCAGCTTCTTCACATTCTGCCATCAGAGTGCTATCATCTGTATATCTGAAATTGTTGATATTTCTTCTAGCTGCTTTAATGCCAGTTTTTGATACATTAGCCCTAGATTTCATATGATATACTCAATATATAATTTAGATAAATAAGGTGGTCATATACTGCCTTGTCATATTCCTTTCCCAATCTTAAACCAATAAGTTATTCCATGTTATGTTCTAAACGATGTCCAGATATCGTATACATGCAAAGAAGCTTCAGAGTTCAACTCCTCTTTCACAAACTTGAAGCTCTTATGCGTCTTGATAAGGATTGATAATCATCTTCCCTACTATTATTTTTCAAGAATCACCCCCTAGACTGTCTGGATGGTTCTAATCATATATTACATTATCAATATATTTTGTGAAAGCACTTGGTAATTTTTTTTTAAAAGCAAGAAAAGATTTTCAACTTCTAATTAAAAAATACACAACCACTTCTTGTTTAAAATATTATTTTTAAACTTAATTTCATAAAAGCTTATCTTTTCCTTTTCCAAAGACAGTAATACAATTATTAGCCAGCAAACATAACATGTTGAAATTCTTTAAAAAAACTAAATTCCATAATTTTAGCTAATATCTAGTACTGCTAAGGTTTCTATAGTTACTCAGGAAAGGGTCGTGACTGTCTGAAACACATACACTCTGATAATTAACCACATCATGATAGACTGACAACATTTAATGATTAATTATGATAAGACCTCAAATTCTTAGCAGGAGGTAAAAGCTTAGAATTTCAGAATATAGCAAACACCACCCAGAGAAGCACAGAACACAAATAGAGTTAAATTTTAAAATGCAGGTTTGCAAATTCAGTGTTATAAATGTCTCCTTAGGGGTCTCAAAGCTTAAGAAAATAAAAAATTCTTTGCTTGCCAAATACCATCATCTGATCATAGTGTAGTCATACCCCCAAACAACTCAACCCAATTATTTCAATCCTGTCCTACACAGATAATCCTGTATAACCTCTCCCAACATTATATGATATACAGACTACCCATCTTCTCAAGCTATTTTCACAACCAAATAGTTTTAATAAATATTACAACCCTACTGTGTAAAATATGTGATTCTATTATTGTGACTACCTTTGCCATAGGAATGAATAACAAATTCTCCACACCTTTTTAACCGTCTGATTCTCCTATATTTTCTTGTAAATTCTCCAAGGGCAATCCACCCAATTACATGAGGGCAGTATCCCCATTTTACACTATAGGAAACAGAAACTGAGGGAAATTAAGCAATATGCTTTTAAAGCTAGTAAATGGTAAGGATAAAAACAGGAGCCCCATCCTGAGTACTCATCTAAAGCTCCTTCTACTGTAATATTCTCACCCCCCTCCCAAAGTAAAGACACATGCAAAGTCATCACATAAGCAAGTCTGTTTTCTAAGAAATGGTAAAAATGAAATCCACATATCCAAATGTTGCTGGATGGACTACCGAATTTCTAAAATTTCAAATAAAAAATATTTTTCCATTCACTTCGTGGTATGCCATTTTATACATATACATTGTATATATGCACATAATACACACATACATTTTATTTATATATATGTACATATATAGACATACATATATAATATTTATGTAAACTTGTTAACATTTTGTCATCTACATAAGTGTGAAAGGCATGCAATTGTAAATATCTAGCCAAGGCTTTCACTCCAAGGTTTGGAGTAGAAGTGGAGCTACATGACCCATGTGTTAATTAAATCTATAACCCTGTGTCCTCATTATCACTATGCTCTAATCAGTAGATTGTACCAGCCAAAGACAGGCTCCATATGTTCTATGAAATGGCTGACAGATATGCTGTAAAATATAGAAAAAGTCAACCTGCTTACCTAAATGCAAATTAATACACCTGTTATTAGCATTCCTAAGCTGGTTACTGCCAAGGATAATCAGAAGATCACAAAGATCAAGCATCTAGAGGTGGCTTCCAGAAAGTTCATGAGTTGTATTTTAAAGGAATGGGAACTAGAACTGTGATTTCATTAGGATCAAGAACTCCCAGGTACAGAAAGGAACATCTGAAACTCATGGTTTTTCAGAGTTACCTAGAGCAGCAGGGTCAAACTCAAATAGAAATGAGGACCACAGAACCGTACATCAAGATTCCTGCGAGTGCCTGTTCATTTAGAAAACCAAATGTGGATATTTTATATGCTTTATTGCTCTTTTATGCATTTTGTTAACTATTTCCCAATTATATTTTCATCTGTTTCGGGTTGTAATAGGAAATGTTGTGGGCATGTGGCTGTATGTTTGACACCTCTGGGGTAAACCTAATCCTACTTCTGATTTGCTTATGCTCACTCAAATGGTAGGTAGATGGGATTTCAATCTACTTCTCTGTGGATTCAAGGCAAGTGTTCTATCTATTACTGCTTCTCATATTCCCTATTGACTGTCTCTTTATTAAAGGCATAAGACCAATTCACAGCAATTAATTATTTACCAAAAGTTACCCTTAAATTGGAGAGTAATTGAAAGCAGTTGATCAAATTAATTTTTTAAAATTTTCCCACTATTCTAATCTTGTTTGTATTATTGCTGTGAATAAGATATTAGGTATTTATAAGAACTTTTAAATTAAACTCTTCAAAGGTAGTTTACAATTGAGAAGATAGTCTTCATTTCTGTTTTAAGCAATAGTCAAATAAATTTTAGTAGACTTAAAATTATGTGAAATTCTGCACCCTCTGCTCTGTTTTTTTGCTACACTGTCACCGAGGGAGTGAGAAGGTACTAATGGAGACCTGAAGACCATTATATATTTTTTATTTATATCATTAGTTACAGGAGCTGAAAAATTTACCTAAGGATAAACAAGGCAAGTTACTGGCTAGCAAGCGCATAGTCACAAAATGAATACTTTTCTTAGAGCTTATGTTTTGAAAGGATAGTCACAGGAAATAAGAAAATTATCTAGAACATAAGACAACAATGCTTTCTTGATTTTTTAAGTCATTAGCACATAGGTCCTATTTTCTAAATTTGGATTCTCCTTATGTTACGTGAAGCCTTATAGTAAAAGTTTAGTCAAAAAAGAGCTGTCCAAAACAAGAAGGCATGAAAGAGTTCCAAGCTATGCTTAATGGATAAATTATCCACACTAATAAAAAAATTGATCACAGTCAAAGCATTGAAAATATTAATTCTGGAGAGGACCTGGGTTCAAATCCCACTTTTGTGTGTAATCACAAAAAAAGTCCCTTAACCAGTCTCAGTATTCTCAGCTATAAACAATGGTGGATTGGATGGTCTTTGAAGTACTCATCAGTTCTCCTGCTGTGATCTAGTGAATTTACAATAAGTAGGCTGAGTAAAGACCAGATTAGGGAAGCCATTAATACCCACATTTAAAAAAAGTTTTACAAGAAGAAATAGAACTTTTGAGATTATTTTAGATACAGTTTTGAAATTTAAAATCTCTGTCTGAGGAGGCAGACAGGAATAAGAATTCTCACACTACTGAGTACCTTCTACACATTTTTACAAGAAATCTCCAATTTACAAATAGTCTATTTTTCTTCTAAAAGTTCATTTATAAGTAGGTTGTTTAAAGAAAGGAATTATTTTCCCTAAAGAAAAAAATGTTAAAATTTTTTATTGCTAGACTTACAGGATAGCCTACAAAAGTATGATGTAAAAGTATAGCTCTAATACTACCCTAGAACCTAATCATTCATTATAACAAGATTTATACGGAAAATTGCACTTAGTATCGTATCTTTATTCTGCATTTGTTTATTTTTGGGGTGAAGGATCTGGACATGTCATTTCATCAATGCCAGGCACTCCCAATTTGTGGAGATTCCCATCAATAAATAGAATCTCAAGACAGCTGCCCATGGGCACTGAGAGTTTAAATGACTTGCCAATTTTTAACCCACTTAACATATGTTATAGGCTAGATTCAATCAAGTCTTCCTATCTCCAAGGAGAGACTTCCATCCACTATCATGATCTCTCTCTTAAGAAACCAGGGATATAAATCACATGCCCGATAACTGTTAATAGACAGGAAAAGGGAGGCTTCTCCAACCCATGCCAAAAAAGTCATGTGTGTTCAGCTATTTTCCAAGAGTTCATTGTTATTAGTTACAATTCTAGAGTACTTACTAAAAGTTAGTTCTGTCCACATTACAAGTGTCACAATCTGTTTAATATCCAAGATTTACTAAGAAATTACGTTATCTTGTTTGGTTCTTGTGATTGAAGTTAAATCTTAGTAGAATTGGTAGGAGAGCAAACTGACAATCTTCCCTTCTTCCAGGGGCAATGAAATAGGTTTGTATGGTAAGTAGGTACTTTAGTGGAAGATTGCTCCCTAGGAGGGAATGATCATAACACCATCAGACTTCAGTAGATGAAATCAATCAACAATTATTATGGACCTATTATGTGCCAGACAAAACACTAAGCACTGGGGATATATAAAAACAGGCAAAAGGCAATCCTTGCTCTCAAGTAGATTACTAATGGGGGAGACAATATGCAAACATATATAAAAAGCAAATTATATAAAAAATAAATAGGAAATAATTAAAAGAAGAAAATCACTAGAATTAAATGGCATTAGGGAAGTCTTCTTGAAGAAATGGCAACTTAAAGCTGGAGAGGTTAATAGTTGGAGCACAAAAGGAAGAGCATTATAGGAATGTGGAATGGCCTGAGAAAATGTCCAGAGCCAAGAGATGGGGCATCTTGAAAGGATATAAAAATAAAAGTCCTTGTTTTTATTCCTTTTGATTTCATCCATTCCATGACTTCTCTGAGATTTATCCAGATTATAGATTATTGGTAGTAGAAATTACTGGTAATTGATTTTTAGTAATAGAAAACTATTAAGTATTTACTATCACACTAAAAGTAACATGAAGGCCAATCTTTTCTTCTTCCTTCATTCTTTTCTTCCCTCACCTCCTTCCATTACTTTGTAGTTATTAGCACATAGCAGATCCACAATGAATACTCTCCAGGGGTCAGTTCGCATGGTTTGGATACCAAGGAAATTCCTCCATCATTAGTTTTGGAAAGAAATTAACATAGATAGAACCTGATTTGGAAAAAGCAAAGGACTTTTTAACAGCATTATATACATTTATACTATTAAGTGTCTTTGGTAAATGAATTATTAAATATACACTGTATATCTGAAGTAAAACTGTGTATCAATCAGTAATCAATTGACCATGACATCAGAAAGGAATACAGAAGGATCATGCAGCCTTCTAGGACTCATAGAGGAACAAAGGGAAGAAATGTATATTTGTTCTTTGGTTTAGCACAGAGTCTGGCATATAGTCAGCTCTTAATAAATGTTTTATCATTCATTATTCATTAAAAAATATCCTATTAACCAGGGAGTCCATTGTTCACTGCTTATGTCAAAGATAGTATCTAATATTAGTGTGTATCAATCAAGAAATTAACAAGCATTTATCAAGCAATTACTACCTGCTAGGTATTGTGCCAGGTAACAGTTACAAATAAAAGGAACAAAACAATCCTATATAATTATGATTTGAAATAGTGGTCACTATTCATTTAACAATATATTATCATAATTGTTATCTAGATCACTATAAACTGTTGAGGTTTTTCTATACTTAATAATCTATTTTAGATTCACACAGGTGATCTAAAAAGAGAAGTGCCCCTTAATTTAATCTGTTAGGCCATCAGTTCATCCAAAATTTATGTTCAATAAATCATCTTCATATTAGAGTTTTTCTTCAATTAATGTTTGTCATCCTATTAAAGCTCTCTGATAGACTCTCAAGGCTTTCAAACCTCCTTCTAAGCTCACTCACATTAGTCCCAAAGCCAGAAAACATATCAACAACTGTAATTACTTCCTGAAGAATATTATTTCAATATCTCAGTCTAATTTCTCAAGAGATCTCAAAGTCAATCAAGGCTTTGCACTGATCATGGAGACAGCCGCAACAACAGAAAACTAAAATACAAGATCACCTAGACCAATTGATTTGGCTATAAAATAGAGTTATCTGAAATTCCTATCTGCCTCTTAACGTTAAAAATTTCCACTAACCAAAAAAAAAGTTGAAGAAATACTTTCTACTCAAAGATTACATAAAAGTCTTGTCTTCTGGAAAAGAAAAAAACTGGAAAGGAAGTCAGAATGGATTATGGTACAAAGCCTATGTAATTGTCCATAATTTTTTTTATTTTAAAATTACATTTTTTATAGATTACATGTGTATGCAATTTTAAAAATCATTTTCTGCCTTTTTATGTATTCTCTCCCTTCTATCATTATATATGTGCGACATAAGTTATATATTGCTATACATGTATACCCTTTATATTTCTATATTCAATATGTGTAATTAGAATTCCGTACACTTGAACTGTATTTCTGAACATTCCTATTTTTGTCCCTACATCACATCCTTACATTTTGTAGATAAAAGTTTCTATAACTCCGTCCTCTTGTTCTCTTCTCCCATTTTCATGGTCCAAGAAACTGCTCTTTACTGACAGTTTTTACTTTCCTCTGCTTCAAGTGATTATTAATAAATCTTACAAAATATAATTCATGGAGTATTGGATATTAATTTTTAATCTTACAAACACAAATTGGCAAAGAAGACATATACTGCTTATACAAGAAAAAACTCATGAAAGAAAGAAAGTGATGCCATCATATTCAGTCAGTTCCTTCTATGGTAGTAGATAGTAGTTCTTTCATTTTTTCCTTTTTGTCATGAGTCCCTTGGAGTTGTCTTGGATTCTTCCGTTGTTAATAATAGTTAAGTCATCCATAGTTGATCATTACACATTACTGCTATTACTGTGTATCAATATATATCTACCACTTATTTTAAATACTATATTGTCAATTGTCCAGCAACATGCTCCATATCACAGTTTCCTAAGCTTTTTTCCATGTCATGGGACCCTATGGTAATTTGATGAATTCTATGGACTCCTCTTCAGACTAATAGTTTTTAAATGCATAGGATTACAAAGAAAACCAATTATTATGAAATAACGGTTATCAAAATATTTTTAATTCATGGGCTACAGGATGAAAACCTCAAATCTATAATAAATGTATCAGAATTAGAAACATACAGAGGATATGATAAAGTCTTTAATTCTGAAAGCCAAATACTTAATTCTATTGGAAAAATCATTAGTTACTATACTTGAAATGGCAGGTGCTTGAAAATCTGTTGAAACAGAATTGGGTTAGGAATCAAAATGCCAAAATCCTCATTCTAAGCTATGTTACCAACCAGCTATGTGGCTTTGGGCAAATAATTATATTTATCGGTTTTTGTTATTGTTTTTTCACTGTTTCAATTTTGTACAACTCTTTCTGGTCCCATTTCTTAATAAAGATACTAGAGTGGCTTACCATTTCCTTCTCTAATTCATTTTACATAAAAGATAACTGAGGAAAAAAGGTTTAAGTGATTTGGTCAACATCACATAGCTAGTAAGTGTCAGAAGCCAGATTTAAACTCAGGAAGATGAGTTTTCCTGCCTCCAATCCAGGCACTCTATCAACCATGCCACCTCTTGACACCCTGGGCCACAGTTTACTTATCTATGAGATAAAAATGGGGTAGAAACTTTCTAAGCCAGGTTACAAGTATAAAATACCATAATTCTGATTTACATTGGGAGGCTTCATTGATTTTTATACCCCTAGAAAATATTTTATAAAATATTTCTCCATTTACTATTACTATAGTGACTTCAAATAATTCTAGCATCTCAGAAGATTCCCCATTTTATTCTTTCTTGTTGGAAGATACTGTGACAATTTTTTTCTCTTACTAAAAGAATCATAACAAACTAAACTTCGTTGGGATATAAAAGGTCAACAGTTCTACTATAACAAATCCTGACATTATCTTTCTCTTGAAAAAAGATATGAAAATACAAGGTCATTGGAAACAAATTTAATTCAACAAATAATTATAAAGAGCCCTCTGTGTATAAGACATCATGCTGAGTATTGGCTTTTTCATTTTGGGGGTGTTTTTGTTGTGTTTTTTTGGCCCTAAGGATACAAAGAGTCAAAAAGACCTTGTCTCCAAGGAGTTTATAGTCTACAGTAACAATCAATCTATTTTTCTGCCCCAATTTTCCTTAATTAGTTACAACTAAGACTAAATAACCCTTTTCTTGAGCTTTATCCATACCTGGCTCATTACCCAATTCGTCCTGTAGTGGAGAGATGGGGGCTATATTTGTCATGAATACATCTACTTAACTAATTATACCAATAATTTAGAAATTTCCATTGCAGCCTTATAAAGTAAGAGAAAAACGAAAGCAATAAAATCCTATCTTTTTGTAAAGGAGTGAATATGCAGGGATAGATAGGTGGATAGGGCCAGGTGATTCTTTTTTAATTCCTGGAATTTATATGATACTATTTCTTCCAAGAAATGTCAATGGCTTCTTCTAGTTAATCTCATTTATTTTTCACAACATCCCTTTGAGACAGGTATAACATAGGTGTTATTGTGTTGTCTTTATGTAAATCATAACAAAATGAGACCATTTTCCATTTGTTATACATCAATGGGAATAGTCATAAATTTACCATTCATATAAATTTCTATGAAAATTCAGAACTACTTTAATTTGATGAGAAAATTGAAGTTTCTATAACTCCTATTTAATTTTTATATTATTTACTCCTGAGTTCCATTTCTTCTCCTGAATCCTGAAAAGCATACTTGTTTATCATAGTATTTCCACATGAAAATCTGCAGTATAAACTGTATCCTATTTACTTCCTTTTAAATTTGAAAGACTTTTTTATAATCAAACCCTTCAGAATCATAAAATATGACATTCATATGAACAATAACATTGGTCTTAAAACCATATGTCATTAATTATTCCTTTTAACTCATTATGATCAAAATGAAGTTGCCCTTGTCTGTAAATTATAATTTCTTAACCATCAGTGATCTTGCTTTTCTGGTAGGACTAAGCAGAAAAACAGTTAAGTTGGTTACTGTGGTTACAATGCTTGATCTACAGACTGTGGGTTTGGGGGAGGGAGAAACAGCATTAACTCTTTCAGTACTGATTTTTTTTAAGAAGCCAAATCATAAATATTATGACTTCATCACTTATAGTATTAAAATATAAAGATGAATTTCTCATTCACTGGCATCTCTAAAAGTTAATGTATGAGTAGAAAGTAACAAGTTTTGCCAACATTAATAAAGACAGCAATGCTGGTGATTTATTAACCATAGTCTTCCATCTGAGTCCATATTCTATAAACAGTTAAAGTAAGTAACTTTGTTTATAAATGCCTCTATCTTATGTGAGAATATTCACCAATCATTATAATAAGAGATCCTAATGAATCAGTTCTTTATTTTCAACTTACTTAAAAGTCTACCAAATGGACTTTTTGCCTTCTTGCATCATGATTTAAAAATTCTTACAAGACTGTCTTATATTATGCTGCCAATTTGTTTTTAAAGAATACACCTAATAGATCATGAACTTATTGTTACTCTTATATGTGAGCTAAACTGACAGAAAAAATATAACAAAGATATTCACAAGATTCATAATTCTGAAAAAGAGTATTTTAAGAATATTCAGAAACAATATCTCTTTAAATCAAACAGAGCAATTTTAAATGGTTCCATGACAAACTATAATTAACCACTAAGCTATAGCATTGTACAGCACAATTCTCTTATTATTCTCCAAGGGCTAGCTTCCTGACAGAAAAGCTGGCAAAACCATCTCTGTGCAACCCACTCCACTTCTGGATATGCCACACCTAATCATGATGGGTACAGATAATTCAGATTAGATAACTGCCACCAAATGCACATGTGCGCGTGCGCACATGCACACACACATACACACATCAGGGAACCAAGACAAAAGATGAGAAAATGGAACCCATTTTGCAATAGGGGGGGAAAATCTATAAATTACTGTAATTATCTTAATAGCCATTTCAGACAGGACACTAACAAAGGCTTGGTTTTCTCATGCATGCACATACGTCTGTTCTGCTCCTTAAGAGAGTGGAGACTATTCTTATCTACAATTCTTACCTAACTCTAGCAATTTGCGGAACAATGAGACTAATTTATATCATTTCAATTCTTTTCTGATTGCACTTTTTTCATTTCCCCAACAGAAATATTACAATCTGCAAGTTATTTGTTATCAAACGCAAAGCTTATGCTGTTGTTTGCCAAAATTGCAAAATAGATTTGAAAAAAATTTAAGACATGATGGTCCTTTTACTGATAAAACCATTAGCAACATGCATTAATGACGAGAAATTACTCTCAGGTATTTACACTATTCTTTTTCAAGTAGGAAAAAGAAACTATGGCAAAAACAGTAACAATAACAATACTCTACAGAAAAATGTAATTTAAAATATTACAAATTATTTAAAAGGCTTTCTCATGAACAGTATTGACTGACTTTGGCTCCTATGTCAAGGATATTTAGATAACAAACTTTCAAAAAAAACCTAAAACAAATGTGCAAGATTCTTAGAACTCACGCATTTTTACATTCCAATTGGATAAAACTATGATTGCAGCCACTTCTGGGATGCATTCTATAAATATTTAACATCTACTATGTACAAGAATTATGGCTAAGCACCACTGATCAATTTCTAAGCTGATACTTCATCATAAAAATGATATTCCCATTTATGAGATTAGGAAGAGATTAACATTTTTTAGCAATACTGGTTATTTTGTCACAATTTTGCTACAAAAGTTGAGACATCTAAAAACCCATGACTTCAAACCTTACACACTATAAACTTGGTAACTCTTGTGTTATATAATTTCATATTTCTCATCGTTGAAAACACAGAGAACTGATCATAGTCCCAGGGCTTTCACTGTAAGTGTTGTGAACTCTATTTCAAAAAAAGTAAAGAAATTTTCCACTTCCTTTTAAAAGGTATAGAAAATGGCTGCACAAGGATTTCAAGATTTAATTTAAGAAAGAAACAAAAGCTACCTAATGTTAACATGAAATTCTGAAATTAATTTTATTTCAAAACAAGCTAAGAAGTACTAAGAAGCAATTAATACTTATACCTTCATAAAATTGGTTACCTACAGTGTTAATAATAATGATATCTATCATTTATTTTGCACAAGATTTTATAAATGTTAATTCATTTGATCCTCACAAGAGAATCGATGTCATTATTATCACCATTTTGCAGATGGAGAAACTGGGATACATAAAGGTCAAGTGGCTTGCTCTAGATCACACAGCTAGTGCATGTCCAAGAAAGGTTTTGAACTCAGATTCCTTTGATTACGTAGCCCAGGCTCTATACACTGTGCCATGTAGATACTGAATATACCAGCTAGAAAAATTTAAGGAGATCTAATTTCTTAAAAGTCAGTGTAATACACATTCAGCCTCCTAGATCTCTTTGCAGATACAGAAAGTGCTTATTAGCAGGACTCCAGTAGGGGTTGTTCTGTACTCCAGAGCATTGGCTGGGTAAGAGAGCTCATTTACAAACATTTTTGGTAGGACAGAAGGAAATATTGAGTGGATAAGTAAGTAAAGACTTCCTGCTCCTACTCTCATCCCATCCACTTTTGTTCTAAACTTCCTTATTAATGTGGAGAACATAACCACACCAACATCCTTCAAAGTCATACAGCTTCATAATGAAGTTCTCATCCTCAATGTCTCAATCTCTTTCATCCCACATAACCAATCAATTGCCCAATCTTATTTTTTTCTATCTCCACAATTCAATGCATCCATTCCCTTCTCTCTATTTACAGAGCCCCTAACCCTATTTCAAGCCCACCTCACCTTTCCTCTAAAATCTGCAAAGTGGTCTCCAAATTGCTCTCTTCCCTCTAGTCCATCCTCCACACAGATTCAATATGATATTTCTAAATCATCAGCCTTAACATGACCCTTTTCATTGAACTCCAAGTGCTCCCTATTAACTCTTAACATAGTAAGACAATTATTACAATATGCATAACTTTTGTAAATATATATATATATACATATATATGAATACATTTGAAAAATGCACACATTTTCTCTTTGAGGATACTTATTTTATGAGGGGAAAAACAGAATAAGAAATGAAAAAATAGCTTTGAAGAAATTGTATAGTTGCCATAATGCTGAAATTATACTAAATGATAGTGTAAGAAATGGACAGTGCCTTGGACTTCAATTAATTTGGCAAGTTCACTTAATAGGGGTGAAAACTGAGGCCAAGAGAACCACATAACTGATTTAGTAGTGAGTCAACATTCAAATCTGACTCCCCACAATCTGTGAAAAATAACTTTGTTTGCTATACTGACCTTACTTTGATAGTTACTAATTAATAACCTAAAAGACAAACGTAGACTAATTTTGTTCTATTTTCCTTCCTTGTCCAGTATTTCAAACATTTAATGTTCTAAAATGGACTTTTTTAAACACTGACATACCTGATAGATACTTATATAATATTTTGCTAATATGCACATAGATTGATGTTAAAATACCCACTCTCCACAAGAAATACAAATATTAATAAAGAATATAAAATTCAGACAGATCTATATTTGGGGCCATGGCTAATATGGGAATTTGTTTTAATGGACTAAGTATGTATAAGATAAGAGTTCAATTTTTCAGATTTTTGTTATTCAATGAGACAGGGATAGAGGGAAAGACAGATTATAAACACACATAAAATAAATTTATTTTTAAAAATAAACAAACAAAACTTTCAGACCAAGTACCTGTTGTTCATCTTTTTTCATATGGAAAGACTATCATTGGTATTTCATCACAGAATATAAGGTAGAAGATCTGGGTTAGTGGTGAGGAAATGAAAAAGAACAGCTAACACCATGCTTCAATTGACCTACAATGGAGTCCAATAAGAGGAGGGAGCAAAATGCAATAGGATGGAAGTTACTATGGGGTGTTAGTCTGCTCTCAAAAAATCAAGTACATGTTTATTCAGTGTCTACTTTGTGCCTGAAACTATATCAGGCACTAAAGATACATGTACAATGGAAAAAAAGGAATCCCAAAGGTACTTTAATACTTTAATGGGCAAACCAATGAGTGTGTGTATAAATATATGCCCATATCTAAAGCATAAATATAATAAACCTAAATAAAGAGAAAACAATTTAATATAAGCTATTTGGGGAGGAAGGGGACTAAAAATGAAGGAAGGCATTATGAAAATCTTCATGCAGAATACACTACTTAAAGTATATCTTAAAAGAAGGGGATTTTCTAAAGAAAAATTTATTATGGAATGCATTCTAGGTATGTAGGACAGCCAGTATAAGGGTACAAGGACAAGAGAATGGGAATGCTGAGAAACAGAGAGAAGCCAAATTTGTCTAGATTACAGAGAACAAGTGAATAATGTCTAATGAGACTGAACAGATAAGTTAGAATCAGATTACAAACGGCTCCAAAAGTTTGGTAGAGAAGCTTATATTTTATTCTAAATGCAATAGTGAATCACAAGGGGTCACATAATCAGATCTGCATTTAAAGAAACTTATTTTGGGTTCAGTGTGGATGGCCTGAAATAGTGAAAGAATAAAGGGAGACATTTGGGAAACTGTAATACCTAGGAGAAAGATGATGAAGGCTTGAATAAAAGCAATGGTTGTAATTTGAGGTGAAGGATAGGATAAGAGAAATGTTATGAAGTTAGAAATGCCAAAATTTAGCAACTGACTACATATGTGGGGTGAGGGAGATAATACTAAGGCCACAAACCTGTATAACTGGAAGGATGGCAGAACCAACAAAAATATGGATGGTAGAAATAGGCAAGGAAAGCTTAGTAGCTCAATTTTGGACATGTTGAATTTAATATGTTTCCAACATATCCAATATGAAATGTCTATTAGTTAGTTCATAATACTAGACTAAAACTCAAAGTAAAGGCTCAGACTACATCTATATAGATTTGGGAATTGTTTACATAAATATGATAGTGAAAATCAGGAGACATGATGAAATGACCTAGAGTGTAAAAGGAAGAGAGCCTCAGAATGGGCCTAGGGAAATATTCACTTGATTTGATATGGAAGATAAGACAGCAAAGGAGCCAGAGAAGGAGTGGTAAGTCAGGTAGGATGTGAAGCAGGAGAAAATAGTGTCAGGAAAACTCAAAGAGAAAAAAATAGAGGGGAACAGAGAGGTCAACAGTGTCAAAAGTAGTATATCATTCAAGAAGACTCAGAACTGAAAAAACAATCAGATTCAGAAATCAAGAGGTTAATCAAACTTTGGAAAGAGTAGTTTCAGTTGAATGATGAAATATCAGAAACCAGGTTGCAAAATAGTGAGAAATGGGAGAAAAGGAAGTCAAGGAAATAAGTATAGGAAACTGTTTCAAAGAATTTGTCTGAGAAAGAGAGGAGAAAGAAAGGATGGTTACTTGAGAGGATAGTAAGACTGATTGACAGGCTTAGAACCAATACTAACGTATTGGTTCTAAGACAGAAGAGCAGTAAGAGCTAGACAATAGGGGTTAAGTGACTTGCCCAGGGTCACAGAGCTAGGAAGTGTCTGAGGCCAGATTTGAACCTAAGAATTCCCATCTCTAGGCCTGGCTCTCAATCCACTGAGCCACCAGGCTGCCCCCAGATGACAAGTTTTTAAGGAACCAATTGATAGTGAGAAAGAATTATATGGGATACAAACTACTGGAGAAAATTGGGAAAAGGGAAGGAATAAGGTCAAATCTATTTGCAGAGATCTTGGCCTTGCAAGAATGAGGCCAATTCCTTGTCAGGGACTAGGTAAAAGAAGAAGCAAATGGGATATTATGTCAAAGAATTTTGAGATTAAGAGAATAAGAAAAACAAGAAAGCTCACACTGAAAAGTCCCAATTTTTTTCAATAAAGCAAAAGGAAAAATTCTCAGTTCTAGAGAGGAAGGACAAGGAAGTATGGGAGTTGAAATGGCTTAATATTGAGCTAAGAATGAAGAGGGAATAAAGGGAAGTAAGAGCAAGGATAATGATCTGAGAAAAAAACTTTAGTTTAGTGGTAGTAGGACTGAAGGTATATATGAGGGTGAATAATAGGTGCAGAAGATATGAGCAATAGGAAGCTATGTTTAGAACAGGCAGTGTCAGAGTTTCTTTTAGGGAAATGAAATACCTGTGGGAACTACTATATGACTATGCCTAGGAGGAAGAAAAAGTATACTGGTCATGAAATTTAAGGCTGAGAAACTGGGAGGTTAAACAAGCACTGCGCTAGCCTGAAGATACACTGAATACTAAGAAAAATTAGATATACTCCTAGCCATGAAGGAGCCTACATTCTAATATGGGAAAATTATATACAAATTAGGACACACAAAATAAAAACATAATAGATTGAAGGAAATCTTATGGGGGATGTTATTAGTATATGAAGAAACCTAGAAATTCCTCCTGGAGAAGGTGGTACTTCAAGTAAATCTTAAGGAAAACAGATATTTTGAATCTGAGGTTGGGATAGAAGCATATAAGCATAGGAAACAAAGAGGTGGTTTAAAGAGAGCTGGAAGACACATCAAGCTTCTCTCAGGAAATGCCTGAAGCTTCCTACCAAGAGCCACTATTACCCCACTGATGATACCCCAATGCATCACTTGCCTCAAGGGAAGCTCACTCTCAAACAGTATACTTTAGAGTTCAGCATATTTTCTCTTTACTATTTCATAACACCTCTCTCTTTGTACTGCCAACTTAACCTTGAGTAAATTAATTAGCTTCTGTGGCCCTCACTGATTTCTTACCTATAAAATGAGGAAATGGTACTAGATTACTAGAATTAGATGCTCCCTTCCAATTAGAAACCCTGTGATCCTGCAAGTATTGGCTGTAGACTCCTATCGAGGAAGCAACTTTGCAGAATCCAGTCCTCAAACTTAGACATCTTCTTTTTTAAAAAATGTATTTATTTATTTAGAATATTTTTCCACAGTTACATGATTCATGTTCTTTTCCTCCCCTCTTATTCCTTTCCCCCCTCACAGCCAATGAGCAATTTCACTGGAGTTACATATATCTATGATCAGGAACTATTTCCATATTATTAATATTTGCAATAGTGACCATTTAGAGTCTGCATCCCCAATCATATCCCCATCAAACCATGTGATCAAGCAAATGTTTTTCTTTTGTGTTTCTACTCCCATAGTTCTTTCTCCTGATGTAAATAGTGTTCTTTCTCATAAGTCTCTCAGAACTGTCCTGGATCATTGCATTGCTGCTAGTAGAGAAGTCCATTAAGTTGAATTGTGTCACTAGACACCTTCTTCTCAAATGTCCAACATGTCATTGGAATTCACTTTCACGATCCAAATATACTAGATCCTACCTTTCACTCTAGTACTCCATCCCCAGGATCTACCATAGTTCCAAATAAATAGCAGGCATCCAATAATTAAATACTTGTGGGCTGACTGATCCTAGTAAGGCTGGTCTAAACATATGCATGTGTGTTCCTATTATAGGGACACAAAATGTGTTAAGAATAAGTGGCAAGAAAAGAAGCAGAATATTATCTACATGATTTACTTTGTAGTTGGGGAAGAAAAATGAAGAAATAATGGGAGAAGGAAATGTATAGGGAAGAAAATATGTAAAAAAGGTCTGTAAGGAAAGTATAACTTTTGCTTGATTTGGAAAAAAACTAACAAGTATATGTGCTAATTCAAACAGGATGGCTATCTTTATTTTTTCCTGAAAAGTTGTATTTGACACTATAGTTTGTCAACGAATTCATTCTTCTCATTCTCTTCCATGACCATTTTGGTAATTTATTCTTCTGATTTAGAGAGAAGCAGGTAGGAAGAATTGGAACACAGAATAAAAACCACATTTCAACATGCATTCTAAATACTTCTTATATTTTTGTATATTTTATTATAAAATGTCCAACATAGTTTAATGAACCATCATTCCACATAATCAAATGAAATAATAAATGTAAAGTATTTTGCAACCTTAGCATAGTACACATTAGCTACTTATACATTAGTCAAAAAGTTAGACTCAATAATAAAAGCTCACATTTATATAGCACTTTTATTGAAAAATAATTTCTTCCTAACCTTATGAAGTAAGTATTCATATCATTTCCATTTAACCAGAGGGGAAACTGACACTTAAGAAATGATCTGAGATCACAGAGCTAAAATAATAAAACCAAATATTAATGCTTTCTACTGATCAGATTTGTATCAGAATACTTAGATTCACATTGTGTCTCTGTTATTTACCTATGTGATCATAGGCAGATCACATACCCTTTCTGAGCTATGGTTTGATCTTTTGTAAAATCAAACAATAGATTTCTAAAGTTCTTTCAAGCCCTAGGTTCTATGAGCAATAAGTGGCAGATATGGTACTCAAAAGTCTTCAGAGTCCCAGTTCAGTGCTCTTTTCTGATTCCTTCCTACCTTTCTAGTCTTCTCAGACTTTACTATTCTTCACATATTTTATGATCCAGTGACATTGGCCTTCTTGCCATTCCTAACCACAGCACTCCATTCTCCAACTCCATGCCTTTCATTGCTCCTCCTCCATATCTGGAATATTATCCCTTCTGTTTCTGCCTCCTGGTTTCTTTCAATATGTGGTTCCTCTCTCTACTGGTGTTTTCCTTATGAGATGATTTTCAATTTACAACTTAAATATCTTGTATGGAGATAGTTGTTTACTTAAGTCTCCTATTTTAGATTATGAGCTCTTTGAGGGTCTTTGTATCCCCTCTATTTGACACAGTACATTATGTATAATATGCATTTAATAAATGCTTGTGGACTTTTTGCAACTATTGTTGTTGTTGTTCAGTTATTTCAGACATACCTGACACTTCCTGACCCCATTTGGGATTTTTTTGGCAGGGAAACTAAAGTAGTTGGCCATTTCATTCTCTAGCTTCACTATGCTATATTTCCTCACAAAGTAAATTCTCATTTTATCAGAAATCACTGATTCCATTCAAAAAATTCACTGACTAGAGAAGCCATGTGAGCATCAGATATTTTTTTCCAGAGACAACTGACATGTTGCAAGCAATCATTCTTATTCTGATACTGCCATGTAGTGAACATGGACATTTCGAAAAACACACTCACTCAATCTCTAGAATTCTAGTCTCCTTTTAAAATCAACTTTACTTTATAAAATAAATTCCTTTTATTAAATCCACAATAGTAATTACTTAGAAAAGCATGCAAAAGTATTCCCAAAAGGGTTGGGAGAAATTTCTACATTAAAACGTCACTAAGTCTTTTGTAAACACTCTCTAGGTGCTACTTTTGGGAGCACTATAGGTACTTACTGACTTCTAAGTGGTAAAGGTTGAGTTTGATTTTATACCAATCTAGTTGAGAAAAAGAGCTACCTTATGGAGACAAGATGACTCTGTGTTAAAGAACTAGAAAAGGCATTTATTTAAATTTTTCAGATATGTACTTTTAATTCATTTACTTAAAGTTTCTATTTCATGACAATCTTTCAGCCAAGATTTTGGGAGCAAAAGGTTAAGTTTAAAACTTAGAATTCAATTAACTAATAAAAATACTATTGTTGACATTATCCATGTTCAAGGAAAAATTAAGCCAAGAGATAAAGCTAATTAATATAAGCAACATATGCATTTTCTCCTAAGTAAGCTTTTTAAAGATGCAACCATTAACAAATAAAATATTCTAGAAGCATGTTGGCCATATGGGCAAATGAGAAGTAAGCATGGGATGATGACTAAAAATTCTATATTACACACTAACTGAAGGTAAATAACCTTTGGGAGTGGGAGGATAAAGATTGTGACCATCAGTAACTAACCTTTAGAACACATAAAAAATTAACAAATACTATATCTTTTAAAATATATTCTAATCTCAAGGCAAGCATTTCTAGTCTAGATCCATCTTTTGTATTTTAATAGCATTTCAATCAAGCAACCTGCTATGTCTAAAAGACAAAAATGAAGAGTCCCTACCCTCAAGGAGCTTATGTTCTTTCAGGAGAAGCAAAATGTACAAGTAGATACAAAATATGTAAGAAATAAATAAAAAATAATTTTGGCAGAAAGACCCACTAGCAGCTATGGGAATTGAGTCTCATTTAGAAGGCACTGCTTGAACTAAGAAGTATGAAGGAAGCAGTGATTCAAAAGGAAATAAAGATGGGCTGCATCCTAGACATGAACGAGAGCTTATACAAAATACAGAGATATGAGATGGAATGTCATATATGAGGGATAACAAGAAGGCTGGGTTGGCTGGATCATGAGTATGTGAAAGGTAGTAATATTCCTTGAAGAATAGGCTACAACCTAGTTGAGAAAAGATTTTAAATGCTAAATCACAAGTTTTTATTTAATCTTAGAGGTTATAGAGAACCTCTGGAGTTTGGTGAACAAGATAATAGCTTATGTACTTTGGTGGTTCCAATGGAGAGACACTGAATTTGGAGCTGAAAGATGGAGATTCCAATTTTAACTTTGACACAATATCTACTATCACCTTAGGCAATTCATTTGGCTTCTAGGTTTGTAGCTTCCTTACCAGTAAAATGAAGAAGTCTAGCTGACCTCTGAAGTCCTTTACAGATCTACCTCTCTAGTACTCTTATCCCAAGTCTCAGCTTTAAATTTATGTCTTTAGCATTTCAAATACTGTCAATCCAGATTCAAACCATTTTAGGACTGTGCTTGATTTAGCCTTAGGATCTCAAAGATAAACGAAGACATTTTGGTCAGCTATGGCACAGATTGAAATCATCTATCACAGGAGTGTAAGACAGTAAAAAATTTTTTTCTGTAGTCGACTTGTATCATGCACACCAGAACACAAAAATGAAAAGCAATACATGTAGTACATGTTATAGCTCTTCAGTGCTCTGTTATAATGTTTCAAAACATCACGAACTTTATAGCACAGCTTTTTAACTATGTTTACCTGGCTTACAAATTGATTTTGGCATTATCCTTCATTCAGGTTGAACATGAAAGAAATTTTTCTATCTTAAGGAATATCAAAACCAGATGAGGCACTCAGAATTTTAAGCTCATGAGCACACATATTTTAATATGCCTAAACTATGATGAGATCATTGACGGTGTCACGGCAAGAAGTAAAGCCCTGGGGAAGCTATTAACAACTTAGCTTTCCTAGTTCATGTGGAAATGTGGATTCCATTTACCGAAGGAAAAATTGTAGACAGGCTTTGTATACACTTTAAATATACCTTAAAATACTCACTATTGCAAAGCCTAGTTCACTGGTCCTGCACTGGAAACATTTGCTCATTCGATTAAAAGTTCAAAAGAGATAGGCTGATCACTCTAGCTACTATTTCTGCAATAGGATAGCAGGATGGAATACTATTTCTGGGAATGTGTACCTAATTATAATGATGTCAAAGTCATGTCAGTAAATGGAAAATATTGTCTTTACTGTTTAAAGATAATGAAAAGGTATCACAGAAAAATAAATTGCTGCCCCCAAACCCCCAGCTACCAAGGTCACAGAGAAAAGCCTTGTCAATTCTCCCTCTACAACATCTCTTGCATCTGTCCCGTTCTCTCCACTCATAAAGCTTTTAATTCACCACCTCACCATCTCTCTCCTGAATTCCTGCAAGTCTTCTAAAACTGATGCCCCTACTTCCTGTTTCATTGTTCTCCAATGCATCCTTCATACAACCACCAGATTTAATATTCCTAAAAAACTGGGCTGAAAAATATCCAGTGGCTCCCTATCAACTCTAGAATAAAATCATAACCCCTTAGTAGTTTGTTGTTTAAACTCTTCTGTGATTTGGTTCCTATTCCCAACACCATTTCCTCCTCCACAAATACTGTTTTTGCCAAACATTCCTCAAATTTAACATTGCTTTTCTTTTTTAAAAACATTTTATTTTCCCAATTACATGTACTAACAACTTTCCACATATATTTTCTAAAGTTATAAGATCCAAATTTCCCCCCTTCCCCCATTCCCTCCACCTCCCAGAGATGGTAAGCAATTTGATCTGGGTTATACAATGATAATAATGTCTATTATCATTGACATTGCTTTTCTTGTCATTAAGCCATGACACAGGTTGCCTCCAATTCTTAAATTCCTTATCTAAAACTCTTAGAACTCTTAGTTTATTTGACAGCTTAGGTCAAGCATCACCTTACAGATGATGTCTGACTTCCCATGTTCTTGGTCCTTACAAATAATCTAGTATTAAAATATTCATAGCCTCGCTGTTTGTGGTGGCAAAAAAAAATTGGAAAATGAAGGGTTGTTCCTAAATTGGGGTATGGCTGAACAAATTGTGGTATATGATGATGATGGAATAATATTATGCTGTAAGGAATGATAATCTGGAGGATTTTTATATGAATTGGGAGACCCTCAATAAACTGATGCAGAATGAAATGAGCAGAACCAGGAAAAAATTGTACACAGAAAGTAAAACATTGTAGAACAATCCACTGAAGTGGAAGTGGACTTTGCTAGTAGTACCAATGCAACAAGCCAGGACACTCCTGAAGGACTTATGTGAAAGAATGCTATCCACATTGAAAGAAAGAACTATGGGAGTAGAAATTTAAAAAAATATGACATCACTTATCACATGTATGTATGAGTATGTGAATTGGGGTTTAGGCTTTAAAAGATGGCTCTATAGCAAAAATGAATAATATGGAAATAGGTATCTAGTGATAATATTTGCACAACCCAGTGGAACTGTTTGTCAGTTCTGGAAGAGGGGAAAGAAAAGGGAGGGAAAGAAAATGAATCATGTAAACATGGAAAAATATTTTAAAATTACTTTAAAATTTAAAAAAATAATCTTGTATTTACTTAGAAATTATCTTAAATTTCTTCAAATGGAAATTATACATGTTATATAATATAAATACCCTATTATGTTATACAACATACAAAATGTTACATAATATATGATATATGATATGTAAAAAATTATATAATATATTACAGAGGCACCTATGGCTCAGAGGTTAAGAACACTGGGCCTGGAGTCAGGAAGACCTGAGCTCAAATTCCTAGAAGGGTTACTTTGGACAAGTCACTTAACCTCTGCATGCCTAGGAGGCTAGTAGGTGGCTCAGTGGATAGAGCGCTAAGTCTGAAGTGAGGAAGACCTGAGATAAAATTCAGCCTCAGTCACTCTAAATGTTGAGATGCTGAGCAAGTCATGTAGTCTCTGATTGCTTGACAAAAGGATCCAATGGAAAATAAAATGGCAAATCACCCCACTAGCCTCACAAAGAAAAGCCCATAGATAGCTACATGTCCCCCAACAGAATACAGGTTTCTTGATGAGAGGTTATGTATCCACAGAATGCCTTGAATATAGTAGGTACTTAATAAATGTTTATTGAATTGAAATACTGAAAATCCAATTTTGTATTTTATATGACAGATAGTAGAAAAATGTCATTATAGTCATGGAAGTCAGGTAGGCTAAACAGATTCAAATCCAGGCTCTAACAACATGGTAAAATAACAGGTTTGGTTTTTTTTTAAGTTTCAGTTGTTTAACATGCAAAATTGTACCACCTTTCAAGTAGGATTATGAGTAAAGTATTTTGTAATCCATAAAGAGCTATAAATATGCAAGGTATTAATACTGCACTTTCATAAAGATAAAATTGAATAAGGTATTCCTGCATGGATGAGGGAGTAGGAAAGGGAGGAACACTAACTAGAAGGGTTTCTTCCTGCTCCATGACTCTTGAAAAAGAAAACTGCATTGTATTCTTTTTTCTATAAGAGGCTGACAATCCACAGCTGCCAAAAGGACAAGCAGTATACTGCATGACTGTGGTGGATCCTTTTCTCAAACTTACTACCAGAATTTCTTAAATCTCTAAATAAAAACACTGCTTTTTATGTTTTCCCTCACATCTCAAACAAATATCATACTAAAGTTATTTAAAGAAGATGTAGTGCTTTTGGCAACTACTTTAAAAATTCAAAGAAAACACAAGTGGGTCTTATTTTACTAATAAAATACTCATAACTTTTTCTTTACTAATAAAATACTCAATAGATTGAGTTAATTATAGAAACCACAGAAATAAATTATTCATAATTTCATAATTAATCATGTAATAACAGTAATACATGGCTCAAAATTAGTTTTTCATCAAATGAACCATAAAATATTCCTATCTTCAAAATGTGCTCCTAATTTCCAAATATTCCATTACATTTGCCAAATTACTTACTTAGTGGTTAGAAGGAAGAAAATTGCTCCCTCCCAAAATCTATGCTTGGAATTCAGAAACTAACACTACAAATGTATAAAGGAGATGTCACAGAATTCATAGACCCACAAACCTGGAAAGGATGTTGCAGAAAATTAAGTACAATTCTCTTATTTTACAATTTAGAAAGACGGCATACAACTCATGGAGTGGGGGAGAAGAAGAGAAGAGAGAAAACATGAATCATATAACCCTGGAAAACTTATGTCTAAATTTATTACTGGAATAAAATAAAAAATAAAATTTAAACAAAACAAAATCATTTGAATGCTTTTTTAAAAAAAGATGACATATTACATAATTAGTAAATTTACTTTTGCCTCAGGATCATCATGAGGACTAAATGAGAGAATATTTACATAGTATAATGAGAGGCACAGAGTAGGCACTTAATTAATGCCCATTTCCTTCCTTTCTATTAACAATCAGACTGTAAGATCCATCGATGTGTCTAATATTCCCATATAGTTCTCAAATCAGAATACCAAGCACAAAATATTACATACCTTGCTGCAGAAAAGTACCTCAGCCCTCAATTTACTAATAAAAACCTAAGATCTGATGCTAAATGCTCAAACACTAAAATATCTGTATAACTGAAAGAATGGTGATGGTACCATGAGGTTCATATAATAACCACATATGAATGGAAAAGGCATGACTAATCTTCACCATAAAAAAATGAGCTTGTGAAAGATCTTGACTTTGCAGGGATTTAATTCTACCCTTATAATTTTTACTTATTCACCCAATGTACCACTATTATAATTTCCTCTTATCCTACAGAAAAACCCTGAATACAAATGGAGGCAAAATGTCCACATTTTTATCATGTTGGAAATGATGCAGCTGGTACTATCTTTCTTTTGGGAATTAGTGATGTTGAATATCAACAAGTGGAGCACATACTACCTTAAGAGGATTTCTGTTCATTATGCCATATACTGGTAAAAATTTTACCACATTCAGGATGTCAGTCAGAACACTGTAAAAGTGTTATAGAAAAGATTGGAATACAACTTTGCTCATGTAAAAAAATTTGCTTATAAAAATATGATCAAGTATACATTCCATAGGAAAACAGTGATATTGTATTTTACTCAAAGAACTCTGGTTTGGTGTTGAAAATTTTACTCTAGTATCTTATATGTTTCAACCAGGCATATGTCACAAACTTAGGTCAGATATCATAAAATTTTCATGCAGAATGGGTCAGTTCTTCCAACTGAGCAGATATATTTAATATTGGTCAGGATATTCTTTTTTTAGATTTAAGGAAGAATTTAATACTATTTTAAATTAATTGATTCCTTTTGGGGTTCATAAAGTTATTAGTAACTAAATGAAAAGCATCACATAAGTTTTGTGTGTTGACTATGGTCTCTATAGTAGTGGAGTCAAGAAGTGTTAAAGTTCTATTTTTCTGAAAAATTAGCAATTTATGGTTTACAGACGCTTCCCATATGGTCTGAGATTGATTCTTCTAAGTGTTCTTTTGAAATGTGAATTCAAACAAAATTATTGAGGACCTATTAGGTACAAAGCAGTATGTTTAGGTGTTAAAATAAAAAACCACGCTCAAAGTATTTCTTAAATGTGAAAAGAAATCTAAATTATTCTATGGATAGAGTTCTGAACTTCAAGTCAAGTGTATCTGAGTTTGAATTCCAATCTCCCAAATTTAATATCTATATGATTTTGGTCAAGATGCAATCTGTTGAGCCCAAGTTTTCCAATCTATAAATATGGGGATAAAAATAGCACCTACCTTACAGAGTTATAAAAAACAAATAAAAATATATATAGAAAGTATTTGCAAATTTTAAAATGCTATATAAATTAGGGGGTGGCAGTGGTATTGGTGGTGGGGTGGGGGATTAATGGTGGTGGTTGGTGGTAAAAGGATGGATTTTTTTGTGACAGGTGACTAGGGGTTTTGCTTTACCTAGTTGAAATACTAATCCTTTCTAGGATCAGGGATCTGATGCCATCTTCCTGAATTTAGCTAAATAAACTCTGATCTGACTACAATTATAATAACAAGGTTTTATTGAATTCATACAATCCGAGTAAGGTGAGGTGAGTGAGCTGTAGGGTTTCCCTAATTTATACCTTAAATCTACCTTTTACCACCAATCTATCTTTCACAAGATTTCTTCATTGTTCAGCCTACTCTGACTTCCTCTCTGCCTTGATTTCCCCTTTCTTTCTATCTAAACCTAATCTAAGCCCACGTAAATAGAAATAGATTTTAGTTTGATTGTAGATGGAGTCCGAAGTCATGTTTGATCCTATTTACTTTGGTTAGAAACTGTTCACCAAAGGAACTGAGTAGTTCAGATCAATAGCACTGACAATTGCTGGCAGAGGCTTTCCAAGTAGGATGAAAAGCTGAGAGAAGTTGATAGGTGTTGAATAGATGGCTGGTGGATCTCAATAATCAGTCAGGTATTCACAGGTATCAGGAGCTTGGCTCAGAAGAGTGTTTCTCCCTTCACAGTTCGAATTCATCTCCCTGAGTCTGTCTGTGTACTGCATTCCACATCTCAAGATTCCAAAATCTTTCCTCTGCCTGCTTTCTGTTCTCTGCTTCTCTACTTCTCAGTTACTTTCCATCTTTTCCAAATTCCCATCTATCAGTGGTAGTAGTTGTGATATCTTAACCAAAAAACATTTTTTACTGTGCTTCAGATTTCATATTCAAATTCTAAGTGATGCTACAATATAACTAGAGTTCTACCATTTCCTGTGTTCATACCAACTAAAACATTCTAATGGTTTTTTATGAAAGGAAATAAAACTATCTGGCAGAAACCATAAAAAAAAAAACCACAATTTTATCCAGGGTTGCATATATCATTTTGGAATAAGAAAATGCATCCAACTTGGTGTGTGTGTGTGTGTGTGTGTGTGTGTGTGTGTGTGTGTGTGTATGTATATGGCAAACATACTTTTTCACTTGAATATTTAAATTGGCATGCCTCACAAGTCTATAAGGTGTGGTGGTTAAAAAGAAAATAGAAATTCTTCACCTTTCCCCAAATCCAAAAAAGTCAAGAGGACTTTTTTTTTGTGTGTGTGTGTGTTTTTAAATCCTTACCTTCCATCTTAGAATCAATACTGCGAATTAGTTCCAAGGAGCTATGCAATGGGGGTGAAGTGACTTGCTCAGGGTCACACAGCTAGGTAATTTCTGAGATCCGATTTGAACCCAGGGATTTTACCCCACAGGAAAATTCTCCACACAAATTATGGCAAAATTTCCAAATTTCATTTATGTCTGGAAATAATTCTTTCAATGTCATTGTTCTTTTCTTAATTTTAGGAAAGCAGATGAATAACAAGTGACTGGTGAAATGAGCTGACAATAATATCAATGAGGAAGAAAAAACATATGTAAATATTTTAGGCTATGAATCTGAAAACTATTTTTTCTAATTTAAAATCTATTTGGAAAAATCTTATGGAGAAAAGTATGAGCAAGATGACTTCAGAAAAACCTGGGAAGCCTAATATGATCTTATGCAAAGTGAAGTGAGAAGACCGAGAAAATATTGTAACAATAACAGAAATACTATAATAAAGATTCACTATGAAAGCCTTAACTGCTCTGATGAAGACAATGGTCCAATACAATTCTAAAGGATTATAATGAAAAATGCTAACCATGTCCAGAAAGAGAAAAGATAAACTCTTGAGTACTGATTGAGACAGGTTTTTTTCACTTAATTCATGTTGTTTTTTGGTGTGTGTTTCTTTTGCGACATAGCTAACACGGAAATATGTTTTGCATGATTTTCAAATGTAATTGATATCATATTGTTTGCCTTGTCACTAAAGGCAGGAGAGCTGTGAAATAGAGAAAGAATTTGGAACTCAGAATTTTAGAAAATAAAAGTTAAAATATTTTTACTGTAATTGGAAATATTACTGAAATTAAAATATATTGTTTAAAAGTCTCTTAGATTAATATGATATAAAGAAGACATTTAAAAATGAGACTGACATCAAGTGAAGGAAAAGGGAAATACTCAGGCACCTGGAATGAGTTTGTCACACTTCAGATAAAGAATCTGGCTATAAACTTTTACACACCTACCAAAAAAGGCAAATGTTACTACATACTTTTTATTTTCTAACAAGAAAGCACATGAATTCATTTGGAGACGATACTACCAGTCTGGCTCCAAGTCCCCAAAACTCAAAATTCAATTTGAGAATGAGGCCAACATTTACTAAGTTCCTACTCTATGCTAAATATAGTGCCTTTACTGTGCTAGCAACTGGGAAAAATACAATTTGGATATGATATGGTTTCCTACTGTCTAACTCCTAAATGATGCTGAGTTATCACATGCACTGATGCTTTCAAAGCTCGGTGGTTTCACCTCATCCAAAGTTACAAATTGAAAACGTTCAACACCTTCTCACCTTTGGCACTTATTCATATTTCCTTATAATCCTTCACAGAGAGTCAACAAACAAAAAATTCAATAAACATTTAATCAGTTGAAGTTTCCCTCAATTTCACTTTTTTGCCATACTTTTTCTTTTGTTTAGATTCTATGCAGGAATTTTTACTGGCATAGGTGAATCTCATGTCTAACTTCAGTGTACAAATTGGAAGACTGAAACTTATTCTGCAAAGTCAAATCCTGATGAAAGCACCCAAAGCATAAACTCCTTTATTTGCTTCTCTGATTATTTTCTTTATTACAAAAATGCATTTACCAATGTTGTTCCGTACCTTAAGGAATTTGAGAAGCATACACTAACTGCTTACTAATGTGCCAGGCATTATGCTAGTTGTTGAGATACAAAGACAAAAGAAAACAGTGTCTGATATCAAGGAACTAACCTTTTATTATAGGAAAATCACATAAAAATAAATGTAAAGTAGATGTTTTACCAATTGACTTGTTATTGTACATTACCCATTAAGTGCACCAACCATTTAGTCAATTCTGCAGAAAAATTCTTAGCAGCCTTTGCCCTCTCTTTCATCACTACTTTTGAGAAAGAAAAAGGGAAGTTTTGGGGAAAACTTGGAAGACTTATAAACTGATGCAGAGTGAAATGGGACTAAAATTACTATTTCCATAACAGCAATACTGTAAAAATAATCAACTCTTAAAGACTTAAGAAAATTGATCAACATAATAATCAAATATGATGAGAAAGGCCTGACCTATGTTACCTACCTTTTGATGAATAAGTGACACACACAGGCACTAGAATGACACATATTTTCTGGTTATGACCATTGCATGTATGCTTGATTGCATAGTTGTTTCAAGGGCTTTTCTATTTTTTTTCTTTTTCTCCAAGGGAGATGGGGTGGGTGGAAAGAAGAGGAAAATAAAATTTTATTCACTGAAAAAATTAAGTTTTTTCAAAAAAAAAAGAAAAAAGGGATCTTACATGGCTTGAGATCATTTTTATTTATACATCATGGTGAAGTAGGGGGAGGGAAAAACAATTGCATTATCTGGTGGCCAATTTTCTACAACTTACAAAAGATATGTAAACAAGATTCACACAGGTGATGGTAATATTAACTCTCTGTAGAACCAAAAAGCATATATTAAATTATAAATCAATGATGGCATTGATAGAAGAGGCAGAAGTCAATTTGACAAATGGACTTTGTTTTATGATCGAGTAACTTGTTAAAAGGACTTGTAATCTAGATGAACAGTTAATTTTAATATACCCCTTTGATTCTCTCTTTCAAATCATAAGCAGTCTTATATCAAGCTCTGCATTAAACATTTCTTGAACTCCTTTGGAATGGCCTGTGGTATAAATATTAATTACATTATTGACATGAGTACCATATGCTTTAAATACCAAATATGGGGCAAATGTTGAAGCCTAGCTTTTGTTCCTATCCAGACAAAAGGCCATTTCAGTCCAGTACAGAAATAAGCAAATGGAATACCTATACCTAGAGCCAATGTTACCTTATGGAAGGTATTAAAGAACTCAAATTTTTCCAAGTTTCTTAAGTCAAAGATTGGCCAAGACCTCAAAATTCTATGCAATATAACATGGTAGAACCAACTTCTCTTCTCCTTTAGAAGACTATTACTAATTCCTTTCCCTACTGTTCTCTGCCACCTCTTGCTGACAGCTAGTAGCAATTTTAATAAAATTCACAGGATGATGGGAAGGAAATGAATCTTAACTTTTCCACAAGCACACAATATAGCCTATTTGTATGTAAAATTCAACCTTCAAACAGTGGCATGAGCTGTCTCAATATAGTATGTGTTGCCTGTGGTGGAATTTTTAAAATATTGATGTTCTTTGTGCTGATATTTTTCACATTAATCTCTTTATGAATAATTTGCATCATTTTTGAATAAAACGTTTGAATCAGTTGAAACAATTATTTAACCTGGTTTCTTATTCTTTAAATACCTTTAAGAAACAAAGATAATAACTAATAATTATAAAATATTTACATTACAGAAACGAGTATGATATTTGTCTATAATACTGAAGGAAAAACCAGAAAAGGCCATATAATTTCCATTTTTATTAAAATATATTTACGATACTGTTATCTAATTTTCTAAGGAAGATAGGCAAATTTGAAATGTCTCTTTGCAATCAGATTTGGGAAAGATTTTTCCAACCCTCAATATTACAGGGATAATGCCTAAATCCCCAAATGAGACATGAAAAGCTACAACAATCTGGAAAATAGCAAGTTTCTTCTAAAATCTTATGCAATTTAACTGGGAGGCAATGTTGACATGAGAAGCTTTTTTAAAGCCGCATCTATTAGCTCCTATGCATATCATAGTTGAGCTGTCCTTTGAAAAAATAGTTCCCTATCAAAGCTTTTTCCCTTTCACACATTTCAACCCAATTAGAGACAAGAAAGATGAGTGTTAACAAGACAGTTAATTTTAGAAAATGTATGCATAAAAGCCAAATGTGTTTAATTACTTTAATATTTCCCACATGTAGAGTTTCATTTTACTAGGCTCTAAAACAATGTTTAAAAAAGTGAAATCTGAGACAGCAGCAGTTCTATATGGTGTGATCAACTGGGTATAGAAGAACATTTAACTTTTAAACCTTTGTTATTCTGACTGTCAGCTACTTGAACAGAAACCACTGCAATACAGAATTCACAACTTCAGTTAACAGACCTGGTTTTAACAAGTAAATACATTTAACTTCTTACCATTGCTGAGGTTCCCAACAGAAAAGGCAAGCATGACTCTTCCATCAGGAGTCAAGTTCCCAATTACTTGCTTGTAAAAGTAGAATATCTTAAAGAACATTTGCTCTAATTTTCCTAGCTTCCACAATTGATTTACTTTTGGAACAAAAGATTTAAGTTAAGGTTTGTCACACCAATCTGAACATCCACCTTAAGTGGTGGGGTCAGGTAGCTACAATACTAGACTATTAATCAGAAATCTTAGATTACAAGGCCTCCTCTGTCATTAATATGTTCTGGAACAATTTCAGTAGTTGGAGGAAAGCAGAAAGGAGGACAAAAATAAATGTTATTAATGAGAACTAGCTTTTAGTGGTGTTGTGAAAAAAAATGTAATGAATAAATCTGTAAAGCATTTTTCAGAGATTGGCTCTAACTAACAAAAGTATACTTATATATATAATACCTGTCCTCTTAAACCAAAAATGTGTTGGAATGAATCCATGACAATTAAAATACAAATTAATTACAATGAACTATTTTCTTTAATGTGCTTCAAAAGAATGGCTTTAAAACATGGTAACTAATCCTTTTCATTTACTTTCAAAACACAGTCTGGTAGCATTAGTATCAAAAAGAAAGATGTTTAGAATCCCTGTAGTTCTAAACTCTATTGGTTTGAAAACAACCAACTATTTTCCAATAAAATTCTCATTAATTTAAAGGATTCAGAATTTGTGATATTTGATATGAAAAGTTTGCCTTTCCATTATATTATTTAGAAAAAAGATGTAAATTGGATTATAAAGGCTTCCTTTATCTTGTAAAGGGAACTCACAGCTTTCAACCCTTTAGCAGAATCATCTGCATACAAATAAAGAAGTGTGCTAAGGAAAAATGATCTTTCCTTAGTCACTAAAGTAGGTCTGGCCAGATTTCAATGTGTTCAAGCTATTAATAAGTGAAAGCAAGGTGTAAGTGGTCTTCAATGAGGAGGCAAAGAGCCTAGGTTTTATTTAATAGATATGGATGAATTTTGAGAACTTGGGGTCAGGATGAGAACTGTACCACAGAAAGTTTTATCAACAAGTGTAAAATGGATTGAACAAGAAAGCTGGTGGTAAAAAGGAAGACCTGTAAAAATGGTGGATCATGCCTATAATCCCAGTTACCAAATGAGGCCAGATTATTTAAATTCAAGATTGCTGAGCTACAATGGGTGAAACTAATCATTAGGCATGCAAGGACAATAATGATAATAACTCTGGGGGTAATATGGAGAGCCCCCAGGAGCAGGGACGTCACTAGGATACTTAAGGAAAAATAAGTTGGTCGATATTGGAAACGGAGTCATTTACAGCTACCATACTTATCAGAGGTGGAATAAGGCCTATAAGTAGTCCATATACTTCCAGACTAGATGAGATGGGGATACCAAGTTATCTTTTAAAATAAAAGAGGAAGAGCAGCTAAGTCACTCAGTGGACTGAGAGTCAGACCTAGAGACAGGAAGGGCTGGGTTCAAGTCAGCCCTTATAGTTCTTCTGCATTAGTACAAATAAACAGTCTCAATTCTAAGATGGGAGGTAAAGGTTTACTAAGTAAAGGAGAAAGAAGAGAAATGGGGGTAAGAAAGAAAGAATGGAGAGAGGAAAGAAGAAAAAAAATAAAGAAGCAAAAGAAGAGAAGGAAGAAAGTTGCTGGTGATACTATCATGATACTGGATAACCAAGATAATGATGGTTCCATTGGCCCAAATTAGGAAATCAAGAAGAGGAGGGAAAATGTGAAAAGAATATAAACACTATATTTTGTCTACTGCCTACCTCAAAGGACTACTGTGGAAATGTCAGAAACCATATAAAATGATGTGACCTCCCCAGCAAAAATAATTCAAGCTTATGCACAATTATGATGCTAGTAGGCTACAAATCTCTATAACTTTTATGACTAAAGATATATAGATTTTTTGGAATCCCTGCAAGGTACAGGGAGAGCCTCACCCAGAATTCCAGGGGACCCCCCTGGAGAACTTTGGGTGAAGGGCAGTTGAGAAGGGTTGAAGACAGTTAATTGGTGGGATTGGATGTGAGCAGATACTCTTCTTGTTTCTCCTGACTTGGGGTTTCTCCTGAGAAACCATTGTAGCTTAAACCAGTAGTTTCTACTCATAGAGTTAGCCTATTTGTCATTTCTAGTCTTCATTAATATAATTATATAATTATTTAGTAATTAGAGAGTAAGATATTTATCTATAGCAAGAGAGCCAGTTTTAGTTAATTGCTTCATCCCTCCAGGGAGGAGGAGGAAGGGGGCATCAATTTAACAGTTTAGGGTCACCTTTCATTTATCCTAAACCCTTCATGAATTTATATAATTTTCCTTGTTAATTCCTAATATAACTTTTTACCTTCAAAGCTGTGCCTGATAATTATTTGGAAGATACTTACAATTCAGTCTGAACTTCTAGATTGAATCCTGTTGGCTGCCAGTTTAAGATCTCCTCTGTCCTCAACAGTTAGATAGATAATTTCTATATATCTCCTCTAACTGACCTGAGAGGAATATAAATTTAAGAAAGGAACATTATTGGGGTTTCAGTCATAAGAGAAACTTACCAGAAGAATCTTATTCCTGTCTTCATTACCAACTGAAGAAGAAGCAGGTAGAGGGGGATGAGTTTGAGAGCCAGGAGTGTTTAGCCCACTCCTTTCCTCACTGTAGCCTGTCAATCTCTGGCTCTTAACTTAAAGCAGCTATCTGTCCCTGAAACATTTATCTGCTTCTCCAAACTAACTGTTAATATAATCATAACACTTCTCACCGTACATACTAACATCAGGAGGACAGAAATTTTACATGGCTCCGTCCCTTGCTCACTTCTCCCCTGATCGCACTGGGAGAGCAGGCTTTATGCCAGGTAGGAGAATCTGCAGACAAAGGTTTACATTTTTGTTAAATAATTAGGTTTGAACTTCTATTTCTTTTAGTTTTATTATCTTTCTACTTCAAGTGATTATTAATAAATTAATTTTAAATTTTAAATTTAATAAATAAATTTTAAAATTAATAAATTTTATGAAATATAATAATTGTTGGAATATTAATTTAAATCTTACATTGTAATGATGATGAAGTCACTTAAAAACCTGCACCTAAAATTTTCTAATCTAAAAAATTAGGATAATACTTTAAATGGGTATGAAATGAGTTTGCAAGAGGCCTGCCATTGAGAAAGTACTATATAAAAATCACCCATTACTATCATTGTAATATGCAAATTCTTTATGGGATTTCCTAACAGATAATGAACTTCATAGACAGTCGAGACTGGTAGATTTATTATGGTCATTCTATCATGTAAAATGACTCTGGATGGCTCTTGCAGTAAAGATGAAAACAATTAGATGGAGTCCATTTAGGTTGAAGTCTACATCTAAGGAGATCAAGTTCCCTTAGAGTATTTTAAGAGAGTCACCTGAATAAATATAGATAAGAAAAAATCTTACAGAATTATATAAACAACAGCACCTATTATAGGTTTCTTTACTCCCTTCCACCATACTTGATAAGCTAGAGTAACTAAAGAGCAACATTTTTCAGTGGGTCCTTGGAGGTTTCTCTGAAGTATAGAAACAGCCAGGGATTTCCTTACAAGTGAGATCTAATTAAGGTTGCAAGTATAGGAATCACTAGAGATTATTAAAGTGGTGAAAAGATAAGAGGAAAAGGGTTTAAACATTAGTGATGAGTTCTCAAAAGAAAAACTGCAAACTATTAACAACCATATGACAGATTGCTTCAATCGCTAATAAGAGAAAGGAAAGCAAAACAACTCCAGTGTTTCAGCGTACAACCAGCAAATTGACAAATTTCTCTGAAAATTTAAATAATCAATATGGAAGAGACTATAGAAATGTAGGCACATTGTGGAAATATACTCTTGGTGGATGTGTATATTTGTCTAACTACTCTTGAAAGCAACTGTAAATGAAAGCATTTTCCAAATTCTTAAATACACTAAAATGTTAATAGCAGGACTTTTGTAGTAGTAAAGAGCCAGAAACAGTTAAGATATTCATTGATTAGAGAATGGCTAAAGAAATTGTGGTGCATAAATGCAATAGTATTGTTCTAGTAGGAAAGGATGATACAAAAAAAAAGAATTAATGAGAAGAGCAAATGAGCAGATGAGAGAGAAAAAATATAAATAATGACTAAAACAATGAAGACAGGAAGAACAATAAAGAAACATATAAAAATCTGAATATAATTACAATAAACAAGTTTGGCCCCTAAAAGAAATAAGAAAATTCAACCCCTTCCCCTCTTTGCAAAGTTGGTAACTATGGATATAGAATAATGCATGCACTATCAGACTCAGTTAATGTATTAGTTAAGGCAAACTGCTTTTTCCCTCTCTCTTTTAATTTACTCTTTAGAACAAAGTATGGCTCACTAGACAGAGGTGATGAGAAAGATATATTCAGAAATAATGGTGACATAAAAACAAAAAATATGGATAAAAATAAATGTTTTACACACACAAAAACACAAAACCTCTCACCTAGTCTCCTTATTAGCCAGCCTATATAATTCTTCATCCTTCCTCTCGGCTGCCAAAAATATTCTTTCTATGCTGCAGGTCTAACCATAAATACTGGTACTCAAAACAAATCTAAGTTGATTCTCCATTACAATTTTCTAAAACAAAACAGAATCTTCTCAGCCAGGAATTTAAGATCTACCCTGTTACTAGTGAACTTTTCAGACTATTATCATTCCTTTTCATGAATCTACTTTCCAGGTGAACTGAAACCCTTCCTCTTCATCTCTGTCAGAGAGCATCCAATATGTGTGAAACCCTTCCTCTTCATCTCTGTCTTTCAGGACTTTTCAGGCCTACACTCAGAGACTGACTTTTCTTTAAACCCCTTTTCAACCTCCATTCTCTAACTTTTCCAAATTTTTATTCACTCCCTCTCTTGCCCTTCTCAATTTCTTTTATAGTAATTATTTTTACAAATATATGCTCCTCAACTTTCTCCCACAACAAAGCTGAAAATAAGTTCTCTGAGGATAGATACAGTTTTGTTTCTGACTTTTTATGCCCAAAGACTTTAACATAGTAGGTATTTAATGACTGAGTAGAATAGAATGGAAAGGAAATGGCATGGACTGAAAAAGTAAAGAAATTAGATCTTTAAAAAATTGTACTCGGCAGTACAATGGAAAGAACTTTTTCTTAAAAAAAAAACCAATAACAATAGTTTTTTTTTTCATTTCATGAGGAAGTGATAGAAAACTCATACATAAAATATACTGCATAATATAGAATTTTATAGTAGTACTTTAAAAAGAGTGAGAGAGATGCATAGCTTTCCTCTACCCCATTTAGGCCTTCCCTTTGGAAATCGAGCAGAACGTATAAAGCAAAGAACCATAAAATAAAGATGAACATTTTTTTAAAAAAAAATCTATATGCAATTAAGAATTTGAAAGAATGGATCAATATTGAACTGCACAGAAATAATACAAAAAGTAAAAAGGTGTCTCAGGCTGGTTGCAAATGGCTTCTTTCCAACACACCCCTCCCTACCCAAAAGAGAATTTAGATTACTTAGAGAATCAAAACACGAGATACTCCAAACCAACATGCATGAAGAAAAACAATGTCCTATATTCAGAGAGGAGGGGAAAAAAAGAGAAATGATAAAGTCTAAAAAAAATTTAACATTTTGTAAAAATCAAAATGCAAGGAGATAGCAGTGCTGTTAACACATATCATGCCATGCCTGTTTCCTAAACCTCCTCACAACAGGCAGTCTTCCAACTCATGGCAGAGAGCATTCTTGGAAATATCTCCATAAATCAAAATAATGTAACATAAACCTTGGTAGCACTGGTTCTGACTGAGGGCATGATGCCAACTTCATATATAAATAACCATAAAAACCGTGTTTAATTAACTATAAATGATGGGAAACATATGCTGTATAGCATAACCCATTTGATTCATTACACATTTATTAAGTGACCATTGTGTACAAAACACATCTATAAATGCACTAAGCTAAAACAAAGTAACTAATCAATATAACTTAAAGGGTTTTTTTATTTATTTAAAATGACCTCTAGAATACACATTAGGTGTTTTCCAGGCACAAAGCCAGAAGCCAAAGAGATATTTTCCCATCTCTAACCCCCTCCCCAGAAAAAAGAAGCAAATTCAGAAGAACAAGAGGTCTTTGGAGGACCAGAGCCTCTGTGATAGGGGCACGTCAGGAAACAAATTGAGCAATACAATTTGGATGCTGCCTCCTCTCAGTTCTGTAAGCAATAACATGAGTACACTTGGCAGAGTCCTCTAAGTGAGAAAAGCTCAAAGCTGAATTGCTCTAAGTTAAGGAGGATTACTTGTATCTAGTTTTCAGACATCTCTGATTATGACTCACTACTTTATGCACAATGCAAATCCAAAGTTACTGAAAACAATTAAAAAGTAATTTTCCTTGGTTAGAAATTGAATGTATTACTTAAAAAAAACACATGTGTTCACCACATGGCATACATTACTTCCTTTGGATTCAAATTTCTTGTCACAAGTCACAATGGGCAGCCGTGATAGACCCCATCGTACCCAAAGATCCCTTATCAGCCACTTCCAATTCGGACCAAATATTAAGATCGCTGGTTCCTCCCAGGGGACCTCAGGATCCTAATTGGCCGTTTATGATTGAGCTGGATTCACTCAGTTGAGTATTACAAATCATATATTGGACTATAACTGACTGCCTCTGTTACATCTACCACCCTAACCTTCTGCAGAATTCCCCATTTGTCACTAAATTCCATTGTGGGATTTTCCATATCACCACACTAGCAGCTGACATCTGCAAAGCATTTTATGTACCTCATCCTGTTTGATCCTCACCATAATTCTTTTAGCTATTATGACCATCATTTTACAGATAAGGGAAAGGGGAATAAACCTTCATTAAGTATTTACTGTGTTCTGTATGTTATGCTCTGATCTTCACAAATTTTATCTCATGAGATCCTCAAAACTCCCCTGGGAGGTAGGCATTACTGGGATCCCAATTTTACAGTTGAGGAAACTGAGGCAGACAAAGATTCAGTAACTTGCCTGTGGTCACAGGGCTAGTAAGTATCTGAAGTCTGATTGGAACTCAGATGTTTCTGATTCCACAGCTCCATCCACTGAGCCACCTCGTTGCTGCTGATAAGGAAACTAACATCCGGACAAGGTAAGTAACTGACCAGTGGTCATAATGTAGTAAGAGGGCGGAGGAATAAAGTCCTGCCTGCCTGAGGTCCTCCAGACCCCAAATCTGGTGCTCTTTCCACTGTATTCTGTCCGTCATTGCACAATTATTTCTCACTGAGTCCTGCCCTCCAGGAACCCAGCTGCTGTCCCCAAGGCTATGTAGGGCAGTAATCAGCAGTGGCCATTTTCAATTCACTCCATTTTATTATGAATCATCTTTAGGCCAATCAGCTTTGATAGCTCACAATTTTATTCTAGCTTTATTCTGAATGCCAAGAGAGCACTCCTCTTCGTAAAAAGCAAATGGAGAGCTATTCACCACCAATAACCATTCCATCCCTAACCCCCACCACCCCCCAGTTAAGACACTGGAATACTACCTCCAAAGCAGCTGTGAAAAGTTTCAAGGAACATGTTATCCCCTTGGTGAACTCCTCTGAGGATGCTGATTTGGCACAATTCTGACAAGCAGCTTTACTTCACTTCTACATCCAACATTTATGTCAGGGATGATGTCATCATACACTGAATTTATTCTGCTTGTGTGTAATGCATTTCATAAAATGCCATTGTTCACCTCTGAGCCAGACACCTTTCCAGAAGTCCATAAATATACAAATGAAGATGATGTTATTCCTTGTTCTAGAAGTCACAGTACTGCACGTATGAGGATCATAGTTGACAAACTTGTACTGATATACATGGGTTTTTTAATATGAAACTCCCCAAGTCCTTAAATATAGCAGAATTCAATTGGCTTGAAACATCTGTCCATGTGTAAAGAGAAACTTCTCACGGATTGTAGTTGATAAGTTTTATAGATTCTTTTTTAGACCTTCCATACTTGAGAGATTTGGCTATTTACCAATACTGTTTGAACCCCTTTCAGGGTTTTCATATAATCAGCATATGTCAAACTACCAATTACTTTGAGGTATTCTCAATAAATTCTATTTTCTACTCTTTTTTTTTTGTTTTGTAACCATTTTCCTGCTATCCCTAACTAATTCTTTCAACCTGATAAATGGAAGGTTTTCCCAGCTGACATTTATCATTCTTACATTTTAGCATAGCTGGTATTTTCTCATTCATGTTGTTGACATGGAATTTAGAAACCCCAAACTTGTAGCCTAGTAAGATCTGATGAACCCAAAGTTTTAGGACTAGAGACTTAGAGACCCCAACTTACAAGCTAGTCCTAAAACTTGGGGTTCATCAGACCTTACTAGGCTACAAGTTTGGGGTTTCTAGATTCCATGTCAACAGTGTGAAGATTGTGTTTCCATTCTGGCCCTAGTTTTTCTCAGAAGTCTTCTTCAAACATAACTATGGAGTTTTAAACACCATCGAGGGAACAGCTAGGTGGGCTCAGTGGATTAAGAGCTAGGCTTAGAGATGGAAGGTTCTGGGTATGGACATTTCCTTCCTGTATGACCCTGAACAAGTCACTTTATCCTCACTGGCTAGCCCTTACTGCTCTTCTGCTTTGGAATCAATACACAATATTGATTCTAAGATGGAAAGTAAGGATTTTTAAAAAAATAAAAAATAAATAAACACTGTGAAGTCCATATGCCTCCTTTTGAAAAGGAAAGGAAGTGACATCCCTAGGGTCACACAGTATCTTATAGGATATATGTCTTTATGACCCCAAGTCCAGTATGCTACCCACTATTACACAAATCCTTTCAGAGGACAAAGACTACTGAATTCTTTACTCAGTCCTTCTAAGTTGCTTAGCAAAGTTTTTCTACTTTTTCTTCAGAAACATTCTTTGAAGCATTGAGACCTGGGAGAAAGGTGCTATAAAACTGATTATTGGTATAAACTTTTCATTATAGTTACCAGTATTTATTTTTTAAAATTGAAAACCCCTTTCGGCATCCTTTAATAATAACTATTGTGGGGGCGGGGGGTAACCTGATTCCGTCCTACAGCTCAAGTACATATATTCAATGATAACAGGATATCATTCTGCCTTTACATTGTATATGCATGATATATATACAAATATATATGCATATATGTAGTCATACTTTTCTAGCAGTCCAATTGTGCCAGCTATTCTTTCTCCTATTAATTTTTCTTAAAGATATTAATCTCTAGAAAGAAATTATGTGAGACCTTAACAGGCTGGCCTGAAGTGTAGAACCACAATGAGCAATACTGTTTCTTCCCATTTGTTTGAGGATGTAAGGCTACCCAGATCCTTCATGGACCCAAGCAGGAAGAACAATCAAGAGAGGTATTTTTTTTCCTTTTCTTCAATTCCCCCATCTAACAACCTATTTGCCCAGAGTGGTGATGACAAAGTGGGGAAAAAAACTATCAAGAGCCATTCCCCATAGTTTTCCCTTCATTCCTCTTCCAAGTAGCCTTTCCAGCCTCATTGGGATGGCAGAATTGGAAGAACAACATAGGTATTGAATAATATGGCTCCTTAGATGACTTGAGAGTCACCAACTACTAACCTTTCACTGATATATAGAACTACAAGATGACACATCTGTCTTGCAACTATGCTTTCCATATTCCTGGACATTCTGTCATCTAACCTGCTGGGGTATCCTAAGGGTCCCATAGGATTTGCTTTTTGCTCTTTTGCTAAACCCTTAGAACTTCTGCACCCTGCCATCTTCCAGGTCACTAAACTCATTTATCTGTTTTCTATCCTCCAATTAAAGTGTGAGCTCCTAAAGTAAGAACAGAGACTATTTAGATTTTTGGAGTTTCTCTTTTTCCTAGCACTTAGTGCAGTATGCACTTAAAAATGATTTTTCATCCTCTCATTCATTTCATTCATTCCTTCTGCTCTCATCTGTGTTTTGGTAGATTGTGTTTCATAGATTCATGGTTTCTTAACTGTTTTTCATTCTGACAAAAACTGAACTCTTCTGTCCATGATAAAATTAGGCTTTTCCAAAAAACCTACAAGCATTGTCAATCAGAATTTTTCTCTACTTTGAATCTTGAATCTACTATTTCTATTGAACCAGATGTTGTTTCTCTGTGAAACAGGCTTCTAAATGTTTTCCTTACATTATTTTGTTTCATGACTTTTAGAAATACTGTCACTTTGACAGGTCAATGTTCTAATTACAAGATTTCATGTAGTGAGACTTCAGTATGCCCTTTAATGTCAAAAGTGTTTTTGACTGGTGATTCTGAAACATTCCCTCTCACACTATTACTTCCAAGTAGCCTACACTCCACAAACAATCAGATCTGCTTTGTACTTCCTCACTTCCATCTTTTCCTGACTTTGCCCACACCAATCCTTCTCTTTAGAATGCTCTCCTCCCACCATTTAATAACTCCTCTTACCATAACCACACATGAACAAATATTTCAATTCAAGCCCAAATCAAAAGCTGCTTCCTCCAAGAGAATTTTACTTGATCCTCTAGTTGTCAATAATAAATACACCCACACACCTCAAATGGCACATAGCTGTTCATAATTTTCATGCATTCTCATGTATTATAGTTATTTGTTTTTTGTATCATATTCCCTCCTTACTGACTCCATCCCTGTGACTGACCAACTAAGCCCTATTAGAGAATACTTTGCCTAGCACACTATTTTTTGTTTATGATCAATTCAAAACAATAAACATTAATTAAGCATGGTGCCAGTCACTGTGCTCAGTGAAAGGAATACAAATACATGCAAAAGAAAAGATATTCCCAGACATCAAGAAACTTTATATTCTAATGAGAAAGATAATATATAAAGGGAAGATGAAAGGTGGAGTAGGGAATTCATTGAGGCATAAAGAAAGTCCAGAATAAGGAATGGAGCCTGGAGGCAAACAAAGATATGGATGACCTGGGAATTTTCCTTGAAATGGAGGTTCTAGGAAGAAGCATCCAATCAGAGAAAGGTAAGGCAGAGTGTACTTCCAAGGTTAAATAGAGGCTTCTGAGACACAGTAGAAAAAGCTGCAAATCAGGAATGAAAGATCAAGAGAAATGAGACTTGGCTAGTCAGGGTATTTTTCTCATTATGAAGGTTCTAGAGAGATGCATCTTTTAGAACGCTGATTTTTTAATGCAATAAGAGCTAGCCTGGAATTGTTCCACTCCTGAGTCTTTTCTCCTCTATTCCATTTCTGTGGACTTTTCAAACTGGACGCATACTTTGTTCTTCAGAGGATGAAGAGCATTTTTTTTTGCTCTTATCATATTAAACAATTAGTGTTCCAAAGAATCACCTCTCTCTGCCCTCTAGAGATCTCTTGCTCTTACTCATTGCCATTCATGGTTTTGATGATTTCTAAAGAAGTACTCAGTAATGTACCAGAATCCAATTCTGGCTTTGGCAGTGGCTGTCTCTGAAAGCCACAGGAGTTGTCATCACCATTGAAAGCAATTGGATCTCATGGAAAGCTATTCAAGCAAGGACAGAGAAGTCTGTTCTGAGGAGCTGACATGATCATAAATCCCACACAGAAAAGTTTGCTCACATAACTTCCTTCATGCTCTCTCCCAACTTCTGCATCTTTTTTTCCTATTTCTCCTTTCACTAGTTATTGGTCAGATTGTTCCTTCCTTTCTACTTCCAGTACTCAAAATCTAAAGTGTTTTACTAGTATCTGTTGAATTTTTTCACGTTTTCAGTAAAACCTTCAATTGTTTAAAGATGTCCTCTGCCATATAGGTAGCATGATAGAACACCAGACCAGAAGTCAGAAGGACCTGGATTCAAATTTGACCTCAGACACTTGCCAGCTATGTAACCCTAAGCAAATTACTTAACCCCAATTCCCTAACTCTTGACATTCTTTTGTTTATACTAATACTAAGAAAGTTAAAAAATAAATAAATTATATAAAGTTGTCTTCAAATAATTTTGGATAAACTTTTTATATGACCTCATTTATCCTTTCTGAAATGTTTTAGAAATGAGCCAACCATTGTAAGAGTCATGCATGTAACTCCTTTTTTAAAGGAAGAGTCAAATGTGTAAAGGATCCACCCTCCTTTTTAGTCAAGTTCTCAGAGGATGATGTGCATCCCCCAGGGACCTTCCACTATAACGTTGTACTCTATTGTACTGGATAGTCTCTTAACAAATAGAGACATGGAGAAAGGGTCCAAGAAGGATAAGCAGATTGGTAGTATTTGGATGAAGTGATGCAACATAACAATATTTAAAGATGAAAGGCATGATACAACACTCAAAAGTGTCATCCTATGAAAGCAAGCTTGCAATATCATTAAGTGCACCAGTGCAAAAGAAAAAAAAATATACTTACTCTGACACCAACACCACTTCATTTCTAGAATTCTATCTAGAACTCATTCAGATCATAAAACCCACCAGAAAAAGCCATCACATTCCTGCATTTTAATATTGCCTAATTTAGCACTTTATCATTAAAAAGAAATGACTATTTAATAAGTCTTAATAGTTATTAACTAATGAGTCATTTAATGTAAATATATGTATTTTATACCAATTATTATTAATAATCCTGAGGTTCTTTTCTCTTAGTCTATGTCCCACATCACCATTTCAAGAGGTGTTCAGGCTACCCAAGTTGATTATACTAACTCTATTCCTGAACTCTCTAGACTTTTATACTTCCTTCCCACCAGCCTTTCCTGTGTACAGGTATCCTGCTTTCTTCCACCTCCCTTCCATGTTTTCCCCCATTAAAGCATAATATTTTGAGAGTAGAAATCTCTTATTTTGTAATGTTATTCTGAAAACTATCTAGCACATAGTAATGCTTAATAAATTATCTATCACTATATTAATGGCATTTCCTCTCGCAACCTTATTTTCTTTTCAACACAAACATTACATACTCTACACTGAAATGAACAGTTCTTGTTTTCATCATCAAAAAAAATAATAGACACCCACCTCCATAGTTAGCTAAGGTATAATAATGGTATAATAATAAAGAGGATCAAAACAAAAAACAAATGAAAAAAACCCAAGGTAAAAAAAGCATGTCAATATATTGAATCATAAGATTTAGAGCTGAATGAGCCTTTATACATCTACTGGTACAACTTTCATCTTACAGGTGAGGAAACTAAAGCCCAGAGAGATGAGATGCCCAAGGACTATCACCATCATGCATCAGCAACTAGAACTATGATTCAAGCCCATATTCTTTGTCTAGTCCCTCTTCTTAGTATAACACATTGGCTTTCCATATAACTACATGATTCAGCAGCAGCTCTCTTAGCTTTCTAAATTAAACACTTTGTGCAAAAGGGTTTAGTAAGTAGATTTAAATAAGGCAACAGGACTAACACTGTTCAAAGGGGTTTCGAGTCTGCCTACGCTTAGTTAGCAGCATTACTGTGCTTTTGAAGCCACTTCATTTCGTGGCTCTGTTTTAATGGCACCCTACAACTTAGAAAACAACAGAAGACTTTCCATCTTGTGGGAGTTACTCTGCAGGAATCTCAACCTCTATACCTAAGACCAAGAAATATGGCCTTAAAGACCTATAGCTGCTGTTGAGTAGGAAATGGAACTTGTCTCTTTCTTAGAGAAAAACTCAAAAATATCACATGTAAATTAAAATGAAGTAAAAACTGCCACCAAAGAGTATTTAATAGAAGTCTGCCCTTAATTTGTTTCCATTGATAAGGCTTCATTGGTTTTTTTAAGTCATTCAGGCATGTCCAACATGTCTGATTCTTTGTGACCCTATGGACCATAGTATTCCAGGTCTTTCTATCCTTCACTAGCTCTCAAAATCTGCCCAAGTTCATGTTTGTAGGATTTACTAAGCCTCTATAAATACAAGAGTGAGAAAGGATCTGCCCTAATGAACTTACATTTTAATAAGGGAATAAAACATATTTGAGGTAGTAGTGGCCAAGGAGAGGAGTTGTGACAGGATGTCAGAATGACTAAAGTCACAGAGCAGCAGACTGCTATGTAAAAATTAGTAAAAATTCAATTTTATTTTCTTAGAAAGAAAAGTGATATTAATTAGAAATGAAGCAAAAAATTGGGAAAAATCTTTATGACAAAAACCTCTGTCAAAGGTCTAATTACTCAAATTTATAAGGAGCTAAATCAATTGTACAAAGAAGGCAAGTCATTCCTTAATTGATAAATGGGTAAGGAACATTAATAGGCAATTTTCAGATAAAGAAATCAAAACTATCAATAAGCACATGAAAAAGTGTTCTAAATCTCTTATAATTAGAGAAATACAAATCAACACAAGTCTGAGGTACCACTTCACACCTAGCAGATTAGCTAACATGACAGCAAAGGAAAGAAATAAATGTTGGAGGGGATGTAGCAAAATTGGGACATTAATGCATTGCTAGAGGAGTTGTGAATTGATCCAACCATTCTGTATGGCAATTGGAACTATACCCAAAAGGCTTTAAAAGACTGTCTGCCTTTTGATCCAGCCATACCACTGCTGGGTTTATAACCCAAAGAGATCATATGGAAAAAGACTTGCACAAAAATATTTATAGCTGTGCTCTTTGTGGTGGCAAAATATTGGAAAATGAGGGGATGTCCTTTGATTGTGGAATGACTGGACAAGTTGTGGTATCTGCTGATGATGGAATACTATTGTGCATAAAGGAATAATGAACTAGAGGAATTTTTTAGAACTCACAGCCTCCAGGAATTGATGCAGAGTGAAAGCAGCAGAACCAGGAGAACCATAATAATACACAGAGACGGATACACTGTGGCTCAATCGAATGTAATGGACTTATCTACTAGCAGCAATGCAGGACAATTCTGAGGGACTTATGAGAAAAAACGATATCCACATCCAGAGAAAGAACTGTGGGAGCAGAAACACAGAAGAAAAACAACTGCTTGATCACATGGGTCGATGGGGATATGATTGGGGATGTAGACTCTTAAACGATCACCCTAGTGTAAATATCAATAATATAGAAATAGGTCTTGGTCAATGACACGTGTAAAACCCAGTGGAACTGCTCATTGATTATAGGAGGTGGGTGGAAGAGGGGAGGGAAAGAACAAGAATCATGTAACCATGGAAATTTTTTCTTAATTAATCAATTTAAAAAAAAATTTTTTTAAAAGAAAGCAGGAGTTGGTGAGGAGAATGGATAGCAAAATGCCTATGCTGATTAGATAGGATGAAGCATGGTCTTAATCTTGCTGGAAACATGTAAAAAGTCTGAGGGGAAAACTGACACCTTCACCAACCAATCTTGAATGCTAGGGAGAGTCCAAAAGCTGGGTACATTAAACTCCCCAAATATCAAAGCAGGATGTTGGAAAAGAAGTTCCTTGTGAGGGGAAGAATAAGCAGCAGAAAGGCAAATGGCAAGATACTTCACATTGCCTAGGCTCTGGTGGATTGCTGTCATCCTTAAATCCTCTATTTCCAGCAAACACACACAGCACCCCACCTTTCAAAAATCCCATTCTCTTGAATTTGGGTTGATTAGAGGTTTAACTTTCTATTCGAAATGCATTTCTAAAGCAGAGGTTATCCATACCAGAGGAAAGAAGAAAACAAAGAACAACAGGATCATAATTTGATTTTATCAATTATTTACTTTTTCCTTTTACATCAGCACCTCAAAATATTAAACAACCTTATTATTTCCAACAGCTGTTAGTCAGCTCTCTCTGAAATTCCAACAGTTAATTAGCAATGAGAAACAGAAAACAGGCAAAACCTGCCATGTTTAATTATGCTGTAATTTTCTTAAAGTTAAAAAAAACACTATACATTATTCAAATTGATGTCAATTATTCTGAAATGCAGCAAAATTGCTATATATTTATATGTATGTATTTTAAGTCTTAGAATTTCCTTTTCTGCTATTTCAATGGCTTAAAATATATTACTTATACATATATATACTCATACATCTATATAAATGTATATGCATATAAATATGCATCATTGATATGTTTCATAACAGTTGAACACAAAGTTAGTGATGGGTGCATTTTTGCTATCATTCACAAAGACATTTATTAAACAAAAATTATTTGAGGATAAGCCTTTTTAAATGATATATTATATACCCATAGCAAGTCAGGATTCTGATAATAAATTTATGGTTTGATTTAGTTTGATATATTTTTTAAAAGATGCATGGGATAAAAATATAGAAGATTCATATACTCAAGAGTCACTCTATAGCAGTAATATCAACTCAAAAAAAAGGATCCCTGTCAGCTGCTTAGCATATTGACTCAGCAAAACATAAATTAACATCATCTATGTTGTATTGTATTTTTATTTAATGTGTTAGAACTTTCTCAATTACATTTAACATGGTTCAGGCTCCAGAATTTAGCAGGTCAGTAGAATTTGACAGCTTTCAGCTTTGCTCTAAGCATCACAAATAGCTCAACATTAACTTACTAAACAAAAAAACAGAAAAAGACTGATATTTATATTGTAGTAAAAGTTGATATTTTGATAATGGACAATATTTTTATTTATTTTATAAGTAGCTCCAGATTTCTTCAGGGGAATTTACAGCAAAATAAAAAGAGATTTATTCAATTGTCCACCAAAAAAAGTGAAGTGGATGAAAAACGCACTGCCCACATGTTGCTAAATAGGTAGACCTTAAAATATATCCACCAATATGTACATCATAGACAAGTACTTAGAAGGAAAATGAGTTATGTCTAACAGAAGAGCAAAAGAAAACGTTATGATTGATCATATTTAGGAAAATCAATCATTGAGCTTAAAGAATGCTTGCTGAGTGAAAGAGTTGGAAAAGTCGCCTGTAGGTTGTTAAGTAACATTAACAAAGATAAAAGAATAAATGGATTGTATTTTCTTCACATGGAATAACCATGATTGACAAATCTTTGCTTTTGCATTTTTGGGAAATAATAACAATATAAAAATGAAGAATAATCATTCAATCAACGAGTATTTATTAAGTACCTGCTAAATGACAGGCACCCTGTTGGTAAATGAATAAAAAGTATTTAAGTGCCAACAGTTGGAGAAACAAATTCAGAAGTGAGACCATCTCTGTCTTCAAGAAGTTTCCATTCTAATGGGCAAGGTGAAGGGACAGGAACAACACATATAAGGGCTGTGGCAGAGAAAGGGAATTTGGTATGGAATAACCCAAAATGGTGAATGGAACATTTTGGTAGTCCACTGACACTGCCTTTTCCTGATGCAATAGTCAAATAGGTTGGGGACTGGTGGGCTGAGAGTCAGTGGTAGTGGTGGTGATGATGATTAGTTACATGCACAGTAATAGGGCTTAAAGGATGATGGAAAGGCATGGTCCCAGTGAGTATACAGCTTCTCACAAGCATTGCCTCTGGTGGTCCAATTGGAAAGTAAGACTACCAGCAGGTACTGAGAATACAGAGAAAAAACAGAATGAGATAGGGACAAAAACATGGAAAAAGAATTGAAAGGGGGCAAGGAAAAAAGTAAATCCTGGAAGATTAGAGATCTTCCATTCTATCAGGGGAAATAATAAGTATACACAGAATAAATATAAAAGAAACACAAGGTAGCCAAATACCAAGTAGTTAAGGAATGAGGGCACTACAGTTGGGAGAATCAAATAAGCTTTTATCCAGTATGTTACAGTGGCAGTTCCTCTTGAGAAAAAGTTAAACTTGATGAAAATTTGGGATTTCTTCTAACTCAAAAATGATATAAATATATGACTCTATTCCCCTTTGTGCAATTTTCTATCATTTAGCTTTTTCAAAGATTTCTGAACTGCTGTGTGTGTCAGTACACTTCTAAGAGAACAAAAATCTTTGTGCGTGACTGAACAAAACTCTACTTGTCCCCCAAATGTCACAATCTTCTGCTTTACTTCTGGAACTCCATGTGCTCTCTGACTGCTTAGCCTGGCATCATATCCCTGGCATCTTGTCCTTCTCCTTTTCACCACTCTTTATGAGTAGCCTGTTCAGAGGCTTTTCCGCTGGTAGTGTCTTCTATTTTAATTTGACAATAGAGCTGTGCTGACTTGGCAGGTTCCTCCCCACTAACCACACAGGCTTTTTTCTCTCTTTCAATTACTCTGCACTATGTCACACAGGTTTCAGGTAAAGGCAGGGTGAGTTTGGAGTAAAAGCAGCACTTCTGAAGGTTTACAGAAACAAACTTACTGTTGGAGAAATTTTGAAATGGCACTACTAAGCAACTCACTATGTTCTAAATATTCTTCTTTTAGTCAGTCCACTCATATTTACTGGAGCTAATTAGCTAGCCAACAACTTATTCATCATTTATATTAACCTCTAACTAATTAACTAGAGCTCTAGCATGCTGGGTAATAATAAAAATAATAGCTAGCATTTACATCACATTTTTAACATTTGCTAAGCGCTTTCCAAATATTATCTCAATTAATCTTCACAATAACTCTGGGGGAAGGGGTTAGATGCTCTGATTACTGCCCTCTTCCAAAAGAAGAAACTGAGGCATTCAGGTTAAATGACTTGCCCAGCATCACACAGCTTAGTGTCTGAGGTGCATCTGAACTCAAGTTTTCTTGACTCCAGCTCTAGTTTTTTTTATCTCCTGTGCCACCTAGCTGCCTCTGCAGAAAATCTGGGAGGAAATAAGACCAGGAATGAATGAAAGAAAATGAGAAGGGATGCTCAGAATTGATGACAGCTCAGATCCATCAAAGCATATAGATACTGATATGCTTAGTTTATTAAAAGTGGAAACAACTACTTTTAAAATGAATGAAAGTTCATCTGATAACTATTGACTCATTTTATTTTTCATATACCTTTCTTAAAACCAGACTTTAGACCTGTTCAGGTGAAAGCGAATGCCGACTTCAAGAGGTATTTAATATAGAAAGCTGTCCAATATAGTTGAAGTTCATTCAAAGTATTGAAACCTATTGAAGATCTCACAGGAGTGCACCAGAAAATGATCTTTCAGTTAGGTATTGTTTTATATACAAATGATGTCTTAAATAGGTGGTTGCTGGGGTTTTTTAAACTCCTAGTCAGTAACAAATTTCAATTCCATCCATATAAACTATATACATTATTTGGTAAAAGCTAAAAATTGAAGCAACAGGAACTCACAGTATGACAACCCCTAAGAAAATCTGAGAAATTTAAAAGGCATTTTTCATATTACAATTTAAATTGTAGGCATCAGTAATAACTAGAACGATTACTAAAGTAATGGCAAAGAAAGCTTTTCAGATCTTACAATGCTATAACTTACCTCTATAAAAAATCCTTCTACAATATGCTCTTGCCTATAAGATAAACAGTCTATTATTTAAAATCCTTAATAATTATCTTCCAAACAAATTTTCCAGATTGATTTCATATTACTCCCTCTAGTCACTCAATATTTCAACCAAGATAGTCTAACAGCTATTTCCTAAACTTGAGACATCCCCTATCTCTTTTCCCTTCACACATACTTGTCCCTTGTGTCAAAACATGCTGTTTTCTTGCTTCCACCTTTTATAATCCTCTGCTTTTTTCATAGGTTAAAATGTCACCTCTTAAATGAACTCCTTACTAATGCCCTTAATTGTTCAAACACTATAACTTCTGAAATTATTGCTTATTTACTTATCTGTTTATATGTTCCATCTACCAAAAATATGTAGGCATCTAATGGGCAGAATTGCTTTTGACTTCATACTCCCAATGCAAAGTACAAGTGATTACATATTTTAGATTATTATTAAAAGTTTGTTGAGTTGAATTTTCATTGATTGACTGTATACCTCAACTTCATTTTAACTGAAGTTAATTATTTATAATGGCAAATACAATCAATGTAACTTAAGTCTTTTGTTTTCTCTAAACACAAATAACATGAATGATGCCAAACTACTCTAAACCAATTCTGGAATCTACACTATACTGTCAGCCCTAAGGCAAAATATTCAAAGAGAACAATGAATGGTTGCTAAGAACTAGAGCTTCAAACTGTTAACTCCTATTACTATATGAGTGACAGTGAAAATGGCAAGAGAGAAATATCAAACAGCTTTCCATTGTTAGAGTGTAAGGTCTTATTGCAGCTCATACAGAGCCACATTTGTAAACATTATTCAATTTCCTAAATAGCTAATAACCTGCCAAGTAACTCCCATGCCTTCTTCTCATCTTTGGGGACTCTTGGCATTCCATTTATTTCAAAATACTGGAAGTTGGAAACCAGAAAGAACTTAAATTGAAGCTCTCCCACTTCCATAATGCCAAATATCAAAAAATTCTACAAATTTGAAAATGCAGCTAGGTGGTGCAGTGGATAAAGGGCAGGGCCTGGAGTCAGAGAGTCTCATCTTCCTGAGTTTAAATCTGTCCTCAGATACTTAATAGCTGTTTGATCCTGAACAAATCACTTTACCCTGCTTGTCTCAGTTTCCCTATGTGCAAAATGAGCTCAAGAAAGAAATGGCAACCCATTCCAAGAAAACTCCAAATGGGTCATGAAAAGTTACTCACAACTGAAACAACCTAAAAACAACAAAGATTATACAAATCCTGAAGAACGGAAGATCACGGCTAGATAGTGAATCAAAGTGTTCTGGGGAGCACTAAATAATGTATAGGAAAGTTTGATAGTAGAGTTTAGCACAAAGGTGGTATTATTATTTTCATTTACATTACCCTAAAGAAGTACAATCTAAAGTAATTTCATAATTATTCAATGAAAGCTAAGATAGAATGACTTCCGTCTACATTTTCAATAAATATGATGTGCTTTATTCTTTGATGAGGGGCATCATGAAATTTGTTGATTGGAAGAAGAGGTAATAATCCTATGCTTTATTTTTTTTCCTACATCCAACTACTTCCATAAAAATCATATAAATTTTTGCTCTTTTGTAGTGACCAAGAGCTGAAAATCGAGAGGGTGCTCACCATTTAAGGAACAGCTGAAAAATTATGGTAAATGAATGTGATTGAGTACTGTGTTAAAAGAAAAGGTGAAGGAGATGGTTTCAAAGAAACCTAGGTAGACTTGTATGAACTGAAAAAAGGAGTCATCAGAATAGGGAGAAAAATGTATACAATAACAACAATGACTTTCACTAAATATACATGTAAGATTAAAATAGATAATTAGGCCTAGAAAGAGATAGAAATGTGATAGAAATGAATCAATGAAAATCTAAATAAATTCTCCCAGAAAATACATGGAAATAAATTAATTCTAAAATAGGGCTGGGAGTGGCAAAGAGAGAAAAGAAACAGTGTAATAGAAAAAAATTCTCAGGCGAATATGGATTCAATGATAATAACTGCTGATTTAAAAAAACAAATGTGATGTATGGCTTTGTAAGATGTGCCAGAGACTGTCATCCTCCACATAGCCTTCAAGAATTCAAGGCAAGATACTGACATTTCTGTGGAAGACTGTGGAGTTAGTTGTTCTTAACGAAAACAGATAAATACTTTGTAGTTTTATGGACTTAAAATCAACTATGTGAAGCCAATTAAAGTAAAGGGAAAAAGTCATTCTAACTAGCTTGTTTCTATGTTAATAATATATTTTTTTAGACATAAGATACCAGTTAAGTTGTCTTTAATGCTTTGGTCAAGTTTCTTAACACTTAAGATTATGATATAGCTCTAGAATAAGAAGAGACCTCACATCTTGTTATACTTGAGGAAACTGAAGCCCATGGAAATTAAAGGACTTTAGAAAGATTGTAAATGGCAAAGATAGGATCCAAACTCAGGATGGGTGATATCAAGTTCAGCATTCTTTTCATTACCTCCCTTTGGTTTGGGTTTTCTTACCAAATCCTACCTCAAATTATTCTAACATCGCACTCTCCTCCTCATACCTACAAGGTAAATTTTAAAACTGCCAGAATAAGATCAGTATGGTTTTTTTTTGTTTTAAACTTCTATGTCTCTATGCATAAAACAATGTCTAATTTGGGAATAATTTCTGAGAGATTTGAAGAATTGAATTTAACTAAAATGGACTTTTACAATTACACATCTACCACTCTATTGAAATTACTTTCTCCAAGATCATAAATAAACTGCTGGCCATAGCTTTCTACTAAATGTTCTCTCCTCCCTTGCCTTCTTTGACAGGTTCTCTATCATTTCTACTTCTACCAGTCTGATCATTCCTTCTTTGTCTCCCTTGCTCAATCATCGGTCATCTCCTCAACACCTTAGCTTAATGTGTCCCAAGGCAAGTTGTCCTCTTTTCTCTCTGTTCTCTCATGTACTTTCATCATTTCATTATCTTCTCGATGTAGATGACTCCTAAATTTAATTTCCACAAAATTCACTTTCGAATTCAGTATCATTTCACAAAGGCTAAACTAGACAATCCAGGTAAATAACCCACTGCCATCTTAGACTCAAAATTTCCAAAAGAGGACAATGTCTTCCCCTACTAAACAAATCTCTCATAAAAACAAATTAAGTTCCTTCTTCATGTTGAATTAACAACAATTCTGCCAGTCAACAAACTCAAATTTATAAATTATAACTTATCTTTGACCCTTCCCTCTAAAAATCCAATCAACAGATGGGTCTTATTGATTCTACTTCTATGTTCCCCTCTCTCCAGCTGTCTTCTCACATAGACACAACCCTAGCTCATGGACTCTTCTAGACTACAATAAGAGCCTTCTTATTGATATTCCTATAATCTATTGGTCCATATAATTTATACTGATATCAAAATAATATAGAACATAGATCTGACCTTGCTAAAAAAAACTTCAGTGGAAACTTCTCAGCCTATAATGAAAGGTCCTTCCAAATATGGTTCCAACTGATCTTTTCAACAATATTTCACTCATCTCTCTTTTGTAAACTAAATATAATTCTCATAAACATTTGTATGTTATGTGCTTCTAGAATTCAGTCAGGAACACAAGGCTATTTCTAGATAAAGTTTCTAAAATTCTGAATCCTATTTGTAACCTAACTAAAGTTGAAGTACTTCTAAAATAACTAAAGCATATTCTAAAAATTTTAATTTTATCAAATTCTTGAACACAGAGTATAAAATGGTTCAACTGGATAAAAGTGGATCTATTTTACAGCTGTGCATTATAGGGGCAACAGATTTGAGTTAGAAGAGACTGCCAAAGGAATAGAGGTTAGATAAATGTTAAGTGATTTCCCAAGTCAAGTAAGTCTCAGGTAAGAAGTGAATCCACATTTTCTTGACTCCAAGCCCAGGGTCCTATCCACGGAGCTACATACCCTTCCCTTTTCTGCTAACAGGAAATGGGTCTGACAAGGCACTGTCATAGTCAGTTTCATGGGCAAATTAAAGCTAGTGCTGGGGCAGTGAGGTGGCTCAGAGGATAGATAGAGTGCCAGTCCTAGAATCCCAAGCCTAGAGTTAAGGAAGACCCAGGTTCAAATCTGGCCTCAGACATTGATTGCCTAGTCCTTGCCATTCTACTGCTTTGGAACTGATTGTTATATCAATTCTAAGGGTAAATACTAAGTAGTTGGCAAAAAAAAGAGTTCTGATGGTAACATTATTTCTTCTAAATGTATCTTGATATCATCATTTCATTTTTCTTCAGCATCAGTAACAAGTATTTATTTTGAGTGTGCCTATACTCTAAAACTGTAAGTTATAGATGAAATGCCTATTTACATTAGCAAAGAGTTCCAGATACCAGTAAAAACATATCTATTAAAAAAAGCCTTCCTAAAACATTATGCTGGAGATATAAAAGTAAGAATTTAAAATGTTCCCTGTCCCCAAGGAACTTACTTAGGGGAGAAGGGAATATAGCATACAAATATAAGTCATTTAAGTCCAAGCTTCCCATTTTGCGGATAAGGAAACTGAGGTTCTGGGAATTTAAAGTGACTCGCCATCCAAAGTAATATAAGTTGTCAGTGATACAGCTGAGATTCCAACCAGAATCTCTGGCTATAAATTCACAGCTCCTTGCTTTGAGCCAAAGCCTCTGACAGGCTGCGAAAGACAATAGAGAACACTACCAACTATAGGAAATGTCATGGTGCATGGTGCAATCATCAGAATTATATTAAATTAAAAGACTATCTATTTGGAGAGGGAAAGAACTTTAGGGGTCATGTAATCCAACCCTCCATGATCTGAAGGAAAGAAACTTGCAGATAATGTAATGTAACAGATCTGGGCTTGGGTTTAACCATCAAGAAAAGCTGAGTTCTGATCCTATTAACCTGACCAGTAAAGATCATGGCTAGGACCCTAGACAAGTTGACTTTTGTGCCTGATCTCCTTTATCTATTACAAACATAAGGGGGTCTGGATTCCACAGTACCTTCCATATGTCACTCTACAGGGCTATGATTATATGAGAAGTAACTTTCTCAAGGTCACACAGGCAGGAAGTAGAACCAGAATTTGAACCCCGCTCTTTCTCTGACATAAAGTTCATCATACTATCCCACATTGCCTCCTGTAAACAAAACAATACAGTTACAAGAGCTCAACTACCCTGACATTGAATTATTACTCTTTACTAGATTCAGTTTTACTTTCAAAATATTGCAAATGTCATCACGCAACTTTCACACACGTGAATAAACACATACCCCCGTATCTTTTCTCCCTTAATTCTGTTTCTGCTGACAAGAGTGCTTCCTGGGAAGACAAGACAGGCAGAATAGGCTGAGGTGTGACCTGAAGTCCTTGCCATATTCAATCTGTCCTTTAGTTAATGATAATAGCCACTGTTTGCACAGCCTGCCACTGTTTGCAGTTCTACTTGCTCGCCTCCCAGTCAGCATGACATTTTGGTTCCAACGGAGCCAGACCATCCCTGTTTCTGTTAGGCCAACATGGTCTATCAGCCACTGTCACTTCCCAGATGTCAATGACTCGGTGACAGTGCTTCAGATCGTGCCTCAAACGTGTCCTTGAAGTATTTCTTCTGCTGACTTCCATTCGCTTGTAAAGGTGACCATATGGAAAAGTTCTTTGGGAATCCAGGTGTTATCCTTTATTCTCTTATTCCTCCACCCCAGTGAAGCTAAGCTTTAAGTAAAACATATTTGACAAACGTGAGGTGAATTTCCCTCAAGGTTATTGGCTCTTCCTTCTTATCTGGTAGTAAGGAGGACGGCTTAAAAACTGTTGCTAAAATTTATCCTGGAAGCAACATGGTGGAATAGAAAGACCACCACCCGTTCTAGTCAGAAGATTTGGGATCAAATCTCACTGCTGGTTTTCTCCACTTCTATAACATTGAGAAAGTCCCTGCAGTTCAGTTTTCTCATCTGTAAAATGTGGGAGAAGGACTGAATGGTTTTCGAGGTCTTTTCCAACTCTAAGTCACAATTCTTAAAAAAATTTATGAAATACTTGCAGGAATGATGGATTTCTGGAGATAACAAAGCCCAGGAGAACATTCTGATGGAAAATATACCCCTAGGTAGCCGTGGTTCAGTGTATTGAATGTCAAGCCTAGAGATAAGAGACCCTGGGTTCAAATTTGACCTGAGACACTTCTTAGCTGTGTGACCCTGAGTAAGTCACTTAATCTCCATTGCCTAGCCCTTATCATTTTTCTGCTTGGTACCAGTACTTAGCATTAATTCTAAGACAGAAGGTAGCATTTAAAAATTAAAAAAGAATAAAGTCCTCATGATACACCAAAATATTTATAGCAACACTTTTTGTGATCACAAAGAATTAGAAATAATGCAGTTGTCATTGACTGGAAAAAGTCTAAATAAATTGTGGTACATGAATGCAATGCTATAAGAAATGATGTGTGACATACACACATATGCACAAAGAAGCATGGAAAGATCTAGATGGACTGATGTAAAATGAATGAGCAGAGCCAGGAAAACAAGACAAAGTCTACAACAATGTAAACAGAACACATACATATACACACAAATCAAAATTGAATGCTGCAAAATTTTAAAGAATAAGTTTGGATCGAAAGAAGATATATGAAAGGTCATTCTTAATCTATCCCTTTGTGGAGGTGGGAGGTCCAGAGGTACAGCACATGTTCATGTTTTTAATCTAACTAAACAGTTGTGTTGATTTTTTCCTCTTATTAAATTGGGTGGGGGTTGTCTTTTAAAAATACTATCTGTTATATAGGATTTCTCTCTGGGAAGAAGGAGAATGGGAGAAGCACTAAGGAAAACTATGAAAATGCACCAAAAACATCAATAAAAACTTTTTTAAGCCTTTAGAAAATTTTAAAAAAGTGAAATAAACAGCTTCTCTTCCAAATTTAGTGGAAATGAGATAAATGATCATACTGGAAACGAGGGGAAATGATTCCTGTAAGAAGGAATCTCATACTTTTCCAACTTTCTTCTTAAACTTCAAATTTCATTGCTTCTTCTATTTTCCTGTGCAATCAATCTCAAACTTACAGGTCTAGATCAAAGCACTATTCTCCCAATATTTTTATTCTTGATTTCTATCCTTTTATCCAGGAATACAAACTGACCACACTATTCATTTCAATATTTACTATTGAATTAAGAACTAGATTGGCATAGTTGCTATAGAGTGCTGAACTTAACAGTCAGGAAGACCTACCTTTGTACTAGCTTTGTATCCCAGGACAAGACAGCTAATATTTCTTAGCCTCTGTTTTCTTATTTTTGAAATTGGGAAAATAATGACAATATCACAGAACTGTTGTAAGGATCCAAAGAGTACTTTTCAAACAATTTAATACTAAATATATGGTAGCAATTATAGGTAAATGGAATGCCTTATCTCCTCAATGAGATCAAAAAGGTAAGACCCTATGTTGGACTTTTATATCCTCAATAGACTACTAAAATTGAAACATATCTATGTAGTAAATATTTACTAAATATCAAAGAACTATCTCTTATAAGTTATGTAGCAGGTCTAATTAAAAACTCAAAATAGTATGGACAGCCAGAATTAAGATTAAAGATGATTCCATCTGTTATCTAATAATAGATGTCACTGAAAAAGCAAGAGGGAAAACTTGTACTCAGAAAGAAAGGATTAATTTTGTGCTGACAGCCAACTAAACTAGTAGCACAAATACATAATTTCCATTTCCAAAGTATACTAATGTTAAACATGCATTTCTTAGTAATGTTCCACGGGGCATAAGAAACCGAAAGGAGATTTTGCTCTAAACTATTTTAAATCAGGAAAATTTAAGGTTATTCTAACATTACAATAGCTTGACATTCTCTACTAGTGAGATGGCAAGCACTAGTTATAAAGGGACAGAAATTAGAAGGAAAAGTATGTCTACATAGCACTTTATTAGCAATAAAAATACTTTCAGAAATGTATATTCCTTAAGGGCATGGGCATAATCACTTTTATATTTTATAATCACTACACAACAGGAACTTGATTAAAGTGGTTGATTTCCACTTAAAACACCAAGATATTTATTTATTGCTCTTTAAAGATAAATTGAAATTTAAAATTTAATGGAATGGGCTGTAAAACAAGCCAGGTTTTCAAAAGGAGTATTTTGATAGAAGCAGTACATATTAGAAGTATGACAAGGATAAGAATGCAGTAGAGCCAGAGAAAAGAAAAATGCAGAAGTTACTCATGATGTGAGTAATAGTAGGAATGATGCTCATTATTGAGCACCATTCTTGTTTTGTGCTTAGAAGGCATAAATATTTTAAACTTCAGCTCAGAAGTCTAAAGAAGATTTGTGGAAAAAAGTCATATATGTGGACAAAGTTACATAGGAAGTAGGCAAAGGCCTTTTACAATTTGGATTTTTCTTTTGTACTTGCTTCAGTCACTGGTATGGCTAAACACAAATCATTTGGTGGCACCACAGGGGAAGGGGTATGGAACTGTGGTTATCAAATTCAAAAGATGTAGGTGATTTCTTTGTCCAAGTTCTCCTGTTAGATAGGCTCTCCACCATATCAAAATCCTTAACTTTCCTTAATGGCTCCCTTTTGGCAGCTCCTCCTACAACATTTCTTTCAGTGTTCTCTCTCCACAAATTATCTTGTCATTCATTTATCTCTTTATATATCACATTTACCAACATATAACAAGTAAATGTTTATTAACCTACTGATTGAACAATAATCTCTAAATTCTTTGAAGGAACAGAATGGATTTTGTTTGTTGTAGCTTTGTGTTCTTTGTATCTAACACAATGTCTTTGCATTCTATAAATACTTTAAAAAAACCTCCTAATTTCAAATCTTGTTTTCTAACCACTTCACCACCTACTAGCTATATATCTTTATTCTCTTTTTTAGAGTTACTGAGAGGAAGAAATATGAGATAGAATTTTCTTCTCAGAAGTAATTGTTTTTAAAAGGCATTTTACCTTATTAGTCAATTAGAGTGTGATAATATACTTATATTCACATAGCTAAATTTCCTAAATTCTAAGTTTTGTAGCACAGAGTAAGTAAGGTTCAATTAGTATTTTTCTTTCCTTCGGGAAAAAATGTATTCTTAAGCAAAATCTGTTAAATGTTCTTTCCTAACAGATTCATCCCATGCCATTGAAGTGAGTGTGTGTGTGTGTGTGTGTTTGTGTGTATTAGGATGGTCTTGAATTAACTCCTTGAATCATATAACCAGTTAAGTAGTTTGCTAATTGTTTTGATATTACATCAGAAATTATACTGCTGAAAAAACAATAACAGAGATATTAGTTTGTATTTCCCATTGCTTTACTTCTAGCCTATGGCATTCTGAATCTTTCAGCTAATCATGAAACTGAATCCTGTATTAAAATACACATAAAGTAACTTTGGAGTAGGATTAAATTATGCAAAACTCGACCCGAAAACATTTTCACATGAACAAAATAAATGTTAATCCAAAAAAATGTTGTTTAAGAATAACTACAGGCTAAATTCATTTATTTTCATTTTATTCTATGGTTTAGAACAAAGCAATAATCTTAACATTTAATATCAAAATTGATTAACCCAATTATGTTTAGTGCCTTTGAAATCAACCTCCTTATGCCAACTAAGCGAGAAATACCTTTTAAGTCATGAATCCCAAACACTAAACAATCTAGAAAATTTAACAAAAAAAGATCTATATCTAGTAAATTACAAGCCTAAAACCTTATTGGAGTAAGTGTTAATGGTTGTGCCATTGGCGTTTCTTCAGAGAGCTAGAATATCTTATTAAATTACTATTCAATTGTGAATTATTATTTTAATATGCCTTGGACTCTACCAGATTATTTAAACCATCAAAAAATCGTATCACATGTTTAGTTCCCATCCTGTGTGCTACAAAACCATTTCATCTGATATCTTTGTAGCACTATAAATATATGTATGTATGCGTGTGTGTGTGTATAAAATGCCATAGGCTAGAAATTAGGCTATAAGATATTCAAACCAATGTCTCTGCTATTCTTTTTTGTCAATGTAATATCTAATGCTATCTCAAAACAAATAGAGAACTACTTACCTTGTTATGATTTGAGAACTTTATTCAAGAATACCCATAATATATACATAATTATTATCTAATTATCATATATGTATAACAAATCATATTGTACATATATATGCATTTACCAAATACTGGCTTTCTTTTCTTTTTAAAAAAATCTTCTATCATATAATCAATACTAAATATGAGTTTCAAGGCAGAAGAGCAGTAAGAGCGAGGCAATTTGGGGTTAAGTGACTTACCCAAAATCCCACAGCTAGGAAGTATCTGAGGCCAGATTTGAACCTAAGAACTCCCATTTCTAAGCATGGCTCTCTATTCACCAAGATCCTCATATTACCTTTCAATCTAGAGTTTCTTTTTACTAGCCAGCCTTTCTAGAAATTCTTTAACTATATGTTGTTTTTTAAATCACCTTTACAACACTGGTGGCAATTAACTTAAAATATGCAATTTTCAAAACAGTGTAAAGTAGAAGTTAAAAAGTCTAAACAAAACCTGAGACTAAATCCTTCATTCATTTCTCCAGTCCCTGCTCATGACCTTCCGGGCTTTCTTCATCATGCCAGGAACGCATGGAAGACTGTTCTCTCTGGAAGCTGACTTTAATTCTGCAGCCTCCTCAGTCTGAATTGCTCACCAGTCCCTGGCCTGACTGGGTCAGCCACATCTTCATTCCTTTATGGGTTCCCACCCCTGACTCTCCAGATTCTCTCTACCATTCACAAGAAGTGGCCTTCCATGTTTTCCTTTTACATTCTGTCTTCCCCCACTGGAATGTAATGTCCCAGAGGAAAGACTGCCTTTCCCTCTCAGCACAAAGGACAGTACCTAACAAGCAGGAAATGTTTAACAAATGTTTGTGTAATTAATTTGACAATAAAGTAGGGGAGATATACTTCCTTTAAGCCTTTATTTTGAATCCTGAAATAAATTCTTATTAATAACAATAGCTCACATTTACATAGTTCTTTAGAATTTTAAAAGCCCTTTCCTCATAACCCACACAAGAGTTCAATTCCCTTTTATTAAGTGCTTGAATGGCAATCATAGGACTTAGATACAGTTAATTTCGTTCCCAAAAGATGCACCGAGATTTTGAGGTGGAAATACTTTGGGAAAACAAACCTCAGCTTTCATAAGCTTGCTGAAAAACAGTAAAGGGAATATCAGCTTATCTGCTACCACCACTTTTGACTAAAATATTGTAGTTCCTACAATAAATATAACTATAATAAAAAAGGAAGTGAACTCCTCCTAGATGACCCTAAATTATTAGGTGATATGATAATGAAACAAAGGTAATGAGACAGCAAGCATCCCTCCTAGGCAATCATACCATACCACTACAAACCACATTAAAAGCTAAAAAAGGCTTTCCTCACAGCAACTTGAAAGTTAGGTAGTGCAAATATTACTGTCTCCATTGTATTAGATGAGAAAAATGAGACTCTGTGGCTAATTGATTGGCTATGGTTGGACAGCTAGTGTTTGAGCAGGAATTTCAACCCAGATCTCCTGGCTCCAAGTCCAGTGTTCTTGCTACCACACCATTCCCTGGTCTCTACCTTTAAAGATAAGGTTCAGCTATTGTCCCTAACTGCCTCCCCAAGCATAGCTATTTTTCTCTAATATTCAATCTCTCTCTATTTATTAAATCTTCCACCAAAATCCCCAACTCTCTCTCATTCATAAAATTCCTTCATCAGACCTTATTCTTTCAAGTTATTGTCATTTAGCTCTTTTCTCCTTTTCAGCCTAACGAAAACACTTCTACCTCCACTTCAAATTATTCATTCCTCAACCTTTTGAAATCTATTTTCCATCCACCTTACTCAACTGAAACTGTTCTCTCCAAAGTTACTAATGACCTATTAATTGCCAAATCTGATGGTGTTTCTCAACTCTCATTTTGCTGGACTTTTCTGCTGAATGTGACATAATGACAATCCTCTCTTCCTGAATACTATCTCCTCTCTGGGAAATAAAGGACATTACTATCTCTTACTCCTCCTTTTACCTGATTGTCCCTTGGTTAGTTTTATCTACTAGCTTATTCATCTCAGATTCCATAACTGTGGGAGTTCCCCAAGATTCTATCTTGGATCCAATTCTTTTGGTGACCAAATAAGCTCCAGTGAGTTTAATTATCATCTTTTTGGAACTGATTAGCACATCTATATATCCAGCTCTAATCTCTTCCTTCATCTTTAGGTCCAAATCATCAGTTGCCTCCTGAAGATTTCAAACTGGATGTTCCAAAGAAATCTCAAAATCAAGATGTCAAAAAATTAATTTTCCTCCAAATCTACACCATTTACAAACTTAACCAAGGGCACTACCAATATTCCAGGCTTAAGAGCTTAAGAGTTCATGACAATGTCATCATTGACTCTTTATCCTTACTGGCTCCACATATCAATCAACTGCCAACTCTTGACCTTTCTACCAGTACAATAATTCTTCCTGCTAGACTCAGGGGCTGGTGATTCACTCTAGGCATGTGCTTTTCACTGGGGAACAGTTCAATTACAGAAGTGAAAGGGAAATTCCAGATGGCAGATTGCTGGGCTCTTTTTTTACCTCAGGGTTCTTCTGACACAGTCTACCTCTATTTCTCCCTGTCCTGTACTGCTCAGTCTCTCTTCTGCCCAGCATTTTATGGACTATTTCATGATTACTGTGTTGAGAAAAGTGTATATTATCAGAATGAAAGTTACTTTTAAGGAATTGTATATAGAAAAGTGTATTGTTGTTGTTTTTCAGAAATCTCTAAGAAAAGATATTGGTAATTAGGGGAATATAAACTTCTATTTCCCCATAGGTTCAATGTATCATAATTCACATTTCTTTATTTTCACAGCATATTCTAGGGACAGTAACCCTTACTCCAAGAAAGTTGAGGCTTGACACTATCTTCTATATCAGAGTTTCATTTGTTAAGAAAGGAAAAAAAGTTTCAAGAAATATTTTAAAATAAAGTCGTTTTATTGGAGCTGTGGTACTTGGAGATGATACAAAGCCAAGATTATCCTAAGAAAAATGAAAGTGTTTTCTATCCTTTAAACTGTAAATCAAACCCAAATTGCATTAGTAGCATCGGTGGGTTCACTATTTCTTCAGTGCCACACATGCAATAGCTAGAGATTATCAAGTGTTGACACAATTCTTGGTACAAGTTAAGGAGGTTTTAAAGGGACCATTTAGTTTTGTAGGCTGTTTTATGGCCATTTCACCATCCTCCTAATCACCCAGGCATCCCACCTCAAATCATTACTGTCTCTCATCTCCCATATCCTATCTATTCCCAAGGTATAACCATTTTAACTTTATAACCTCTCTCTTCCATCCCTGGTGTGTAGGCTCTTATCACTTCACACCTAAACTTTTACAATAGCCTGCTAGTAGGTCTGCCTACCTCAAATCTCTCTCAACTCCAATCCATCTTGCAAATGATCCACCAAATTTTTTTTCCTAAAGCATAGGTTCTATCATGTTCTATCTTTACTGAATAAACTCCAGTGACCTCCTATCATTTCCAAGATCAAATATAAAATCCCCCGTTCCATAAGTACTCCATAAGCTGCACCCACAGAAAAATTTCAGTCTTCTTACACTTTATACTTCAACTGGGATATTATATTCTTCAATAGAGTGTCTCTGGCCTCCCTTCTGTTCCTCAAATAGGAAACATTTGCTAACTTCAGGCACTAAGACTGGCTGTTCTTCCTGCCTAAAAACTCAGTGGAACAAGCAAATTTAAGAAGCTATAAGTTAGCATATTGGTCATAAATGACTGATGGCTCGGTCACACTATTAATCAGAATGACTTGGTCGTTTTTCAAATAAGAAGTATATAATTTCATATTTGGCATAAAAATGAATTAAATCAGTAAATGATTAATATTTTAAAGAGATGGGAGAGACAAAAATCTCAATTTCCTATTCTAAGACGACCAAAGCCCAACATGTACTATATTTTCAACCTATTCCAAAAGATTAACCTCAGTTTCATGAATGTATAGAAATATATTTGAGGCCACTTGGACACTTCACTGCTTTCTGATCTATTAGGTTTTGAGGACATCTCTTTCTCAAACACCAATTCCACACTCACTCTGGTAGCCATGGAATAATTCTAAAACTATTAATCAACATTATTTAATAATTTCATGTATATTATACATGTAAGTCTATTGTCAAGTCTGAGAATGAGAAAGGATCTTAAGAGACATTTTCAAGAGATTGCAGAAATGAGCTAAAAAGAAAAAAAGAACATATTTCTGTCCAAAAATAATAAGAAAGACAAAATATCTCAATGTGGATGTGAAATATATTTTTTAAACCACTACACTCAGAATAGTTGGACAACAGGTTCTTAGGTAGCTAAGTGGTTCAGTGGGTAGAGGAACAATCTGGAGTCTGAAAGAACTAAATCCAAATCTTGTCTCAGACACTTCATAGATGTTTGGCTCTGGGCAAGTCACAAGTTTACCTAAATATTTTCACCTATAAAATGGAGATAATAAAAATTACCTGCCTATTAGGGTTGTTGTAAGGGTCAAAGGAGTTAATATTATTAACACTTACATAGCTTAACACAATGTCTGCTGCTCAAATATAAAATGTACAATTATTATTGCTTATGAAAGTTAACATGTGCCAGAACTAGGTGGCAACAGTAACGGACACATGATGAGACAGACAGAAGAGCTAATATGGAGGTAATATGACTGGGCAGTTAGTAAGGTACTTTAGCACTTGGGTAGACTAAAAAGAGGAGGGAAGTATCAATGATGAAAAGTTTTAAGACAGGATGATTTTTGAAGAATGATTACATATCATCTGAGCCAAGTCAACAATCTAATTTTATTTTTTTATAATCTAATACTTAACCAATTAAAATCTCTTCCCAAAAGATATAAATGATCAAACCTTTTTTATAGTGCTGTGACCAAAAAATTTATAAAAATGTTTGATCAAAGTGAATATTGCTGTATTATTTAATACTTGCATAAATATCACTTTCTAATTACCTTGGGAGTTGTGCTATATCAACTTTATTCACTCCTTTAAAATACTTTTTTCTCTTCTTTGATCCTTTAGCCCTGTCTCTAAACTACACAATCATATTTCACTACACTGCAACATCAAACAATGTCATTTTTTCCAAAAGCCATGCATATTCCCACAATGAATGACTACACAGCTCTTTAGGAACAATCCCATGATGCTGCTGGCATCCTCTAGATTGGAATATCCCAGAATGGCTCAAATGGGGCAATCCTCCATTTCCCTTCCACTGAAACATGCTTAAAGGCTATTGGATTACTTGGCCAACTCCATTTATCATGTTAGATTAGAAAAACATGACTAAGACACTTCCCAGCTGTGTGACCCTGGGCAAGTCACTTGACCCCCATTGCCTAACCTTACCACTCTTCTGCCTTGGAGCCAATACACAGAATTGACTCCAAGATGGAAGGTAAGGGTTAAAAAAAAAGAAAAGCATGAATAGATGACATAATCTCACAACATAATGCTTATTTTAACAGAAACATAAGTTAGTCAATGAAGATTCATTCCTAGGACAGAAAGCAAGTTTATATCAGCAGAGTCTAGCAATAATCTAATTTATCATTCTGACCTAATGATTCTAGGCTGCCGTAGTCACTAAATAAATTTCAGTATAATGATTAATCCAAAATTACTTAGTGATTTAATAATTACCAATATTCCATATATATATGTAATTCAAATATTAGTTGGAGTTTACAAGGTGCAGTTCTATGGCTCTTTACAGTAAACATGAGGAAGAAGCTTAAAGTCTTTAAAAATAAGAGAAGTATAGTTCTCTTATTTCTTCTTATACTAAATGGCAACAAAGAAAAAACATCCAAGAGATAAATGTTACTTTCTTTGTCTTACATGCCACTACCCTACGGAAGACCTTTTTATTAGATCACTCCAAAAGTCAGTTGCTGGATCTCCCTGCAGTATGTCTTTCCCCACTCCAGTTCATCTTCTACTCAGCTGCCAAACTTATCTTCCTAATGTCCATGTCATCCTCCTAGTCATTCGATTCCAGTGTCTTCCTAAAGCTATCCATAATTTGACCCCTTCTTGCCTTTCCAGGCTTCTCACTCTTAATGCCCTTCTACATAATATATGATCCAATGACACTGTCCTCCTGGTTGTTCCTGGCACTCAATATGCTCTCTTGCTTTTGGCCATTTTTACCACCTGTTCCCCATTTCTGGAGCTCTTTCACTCCTCATCGGTGGTAAGGGCTAGGCAATGGGGGTCAAGTGACTTGCCCAGGGACACACAGCTAGGACTTATCTGAGACCAGATTTGAACCCAGGACCTCCCATCTCTGGGCGTGGCTCTCAATCTATTGAGCCACCCAGCTGCCCCATCATGCAATTTTCCAAAGACCAAGGAGTCTTCTTTTCTCTTCAGCTGAGAGACAGAAAGATATAGAGACAGGGATGGAAATTTAGTTGAGTAGGCTAGTCATCAAAAGGCATGATCATCTGGAAAATGATCATTCTCATTCAAATGTTTTCTTTTCATTTTGTTGTTAATTGCCATGAATAGATAAGATTGGCCAGTCATATGGCAAGAATGAAGGATAACAAGTGGGTAGCCCAAGAATTACACAAATATGGAAAAAGATGCATGCAATTCACAGGACAAGAAGGTGTGAATGGTTGTGCTCCACATCAGTGGAAAATCAACTTCTATAGGATCATAGAAAAAGGAAGAGACCAGAGGTCCAAGCTTCTTCTTTTACATAGGAGGAAACTAATGCCCAGTGAAGTCAAGTGACTTGTCCAAGGTCACAAAGGCAGTAATAATGGCAGGGCCAACCTTTAATCCCAAGTTCTCTCCTTGACAATTCAGGCTTTTTTTATTCTCTCCCATATTTGTGCTACAACTGTTGTTGCAACAGATGGCATCGATAAGAGCAGACACTTTTAGCTGAAAGCCAAAAAAAACATCAAATACATGGAGTTGGGTTCTAGTTCGCTGCCATGAATTTCAAATGTAAATGAGTCATTTCCTTATATTCATAGTAGAACTTCAGTCAATATGTGCCTGAGTAGAATGGGGTCAAAGTATGACTTCAATATTCCTGCCATTTAAGGGAGAGCAATAAAATGGTAAGCCAGCAATGATTAAGGATTTCATTTTCAGTTCCACTTAATTTTGCTATTGAAATAAAAATAACACATTTTGCTGCTAAAACATTCTGCTTACTTATGAAAGAATATTGCAGTTTGGTGAGCCAAATATTTAGAACAGCTTTGGGTTCATATCATATACCCATTTCTTTTGGCATGTAGTGGTAGTATAGTAGATTGAACACCTGCAGTGAGGACGATCTGGGTCAAAATGCCACATCAGACACTGGCTTTTTCTACGATCCTAGGAAAATTCCTTAACTTCTCTGAAACCTAGGTTCCTTAGCTACATAATAGGGTTAATAACTTACAGGGCTGTGAAGGTCAAAGTGAATTTCAGTAGATAGAAATTTCTTACATGCTTACTATGTGCCAAGAATTGCTCTAAGAGCTAGAGATACAAATAAGAAAAAGGACAGACTACCCTCGAGGATCTTTCAGTCTAATGATAAAAAACATACAAAAGAGGAAGCAGAAAAGCAAAGGTAAAGAATGAGGAAAGGTGGATGTAAGGGTGCAGAAAGTAAACCAATGAGGTCCTGACAGAGTCCAGTCCAAAGGCAGGCAGAGAGTGGGAAACAGATGGCTACCCTGGAAGACCTCTTTAAACTGAGACTTTCAGAGGAGTTCTTTGCTCAGCCTCTAGCCCTCCAATTAGAGAGGCAAAGGGTACTAAGGGTTTGAATGAAGTATGACTGATACTAAGATGAATGTAATCTCAGCCTGTTGAGTTTCCTGGTGATGAAGTTTCCTGGGGCCATGATGGAGTGGAATAAGTCCAAAAGAATGCAACTGGTGAGAAATGAATACATATGAAGTACTTGGAAAACTTTAAGGTGCTATATAAAAATCAGTGATTATGACCACTCATTTCCCATCCTTTTCAAAGGTATTTAGATATAAATGGTGTTAAGACAGTTCACTATCTTGTCATTACTTGTTTAGATTTAATGCCCCATGGACTACTGCATGAGTGAAAAAAATAGCTGCTCTTTAGTGAATAATATCATTAAGATATAAGTTAAATCTCCATAGGCTCACGGAAAATATATTCAGTAGAAATTGAATAGCAGCTAGGGCAATAGGGATGATGTTCACCTCATTTTGTTCCCATATGACTCGAATTTCTTCCACTAGATATATATTTGAAGGTTTTTCCCCATGTAGTTCAAAGATAATGAGCAAATTTAATATTAATATATAACAAAATCATTCTTAATTTTTAATGAATCAGTTTTATGTCCATTTGACTATGACAACACTATAGTTTATAATGATAATCTGGTTTCAAGGATATTTTGAAGTGTGTACTAGGGAAACTTGTAGTCTGTCAAGTTATAAAAGCTCGTGAGCTTTTAATGTGTAAGTCTAACAATCAGGTCATAGTTTGGCAGGTACTCAGTATGCACTCTTATTATTACAGCCTACAGTAAAGTATTATTCTTTCTATGGCTTCATTGAATAATTAATATTGATCTCTAAAATCAGATTCCCTAAGTACAACTTTTCTCTAATTTCTGATGGCAATAAATTGGTCATGTTTTTATTCCACAAAAAATCTGTAGGATGTGGCCATTTTTTTTATGTTTATTAAACATACTATTAGCTGACTTCATGTGGTTGTCACCCATGGAAGCCTTTTTGATTCTACTCTTGGATGTGCTCTTGGATTTCTCAGACTCTAATTGAATGTAAGTCACTTTTGCTTACATTTGAGAAATTCAATGGCATGAGCCCATCATCAGCTTTCATTAAACAAAACAATATCAATGTATTGCAAAAGACTTTCTCTTGGTTTTTCAGCTATTATGAACATGAAGAATGCCTCTTCCTTCTTTCTGATGAAGGAAATGTTCTTTCCATAGCTGCTTCAGGATGATATGCCGTTTTGTTAATATCACATATGTTTTTATACGACTACTTTCCAATTCTGATATGACCCTTTCTGCAATTCTGAAAATATATATTAAGACTGGTACTGTATAGTCATTAATAATATAGAGTTAAGTGTGTGGGGCAGCTGAGTGGCTCAGTGGATGGAGAGCCAGGCCTAGAGACTGGAGGTCCTAGGTTCAAGTCCGGCCTCGGACACTTCCAGCTGTGTGACCTTGGGCAAGTCACTTGACCCCTACTGCCCACCCTTACCACTCCTGGGCCAAGGACGGTCCCTAGCCCGGATGAAAAAAGGAGGAGGGTTGGGTTTGGGGCTAGCAACCCCACCCTGTAAAAACTACATCTGCTAAAGAAACTGCAACCTAAAGTAGGGGCAGCTGGGCTAGCTCAGTGGATTGAGAGTCAGGCCTAGAGACGAAAGGTCCTAGGTTCAAGTCCGGGCTCAGACACTTCCCAGCTGGGTGACCCTGAGCGACTGTGTGTCCCATTGCCTACTGGTTGTGGCCCTATGCTCCTAGAATGGAGTCCCAGGATAAAAAAAAAAGTGTGTTCCCAGTCAATTTTTATTTCAAGATGCCGTTAATTCTCTTAACATTTTCTGCCACATATTTATGCTCATTGAGTCTTACATGAGAGATACCAAGATTTGTAGATATTATATTCATCTATTATTTCAATGGAATCTCCATGTGTACACTCAAAGCCTTCAGCCTCTTTCTTTCATTGGAATAAGTTAATAATTTTTACTTGAGCCCAAATGACAGATGATATCAGTGCAGAGTCTAACTAGACTAACAAGATTATCATCATCATTATGATTAGTGGAAAGACCTTTCTTTAGAGTCACGAAGACCTGGTTCAAGGTCTGCATTGACACATACTGACAGTGTAATTGTGGGAATATTACCTGAACTATCAGTGTTCCAGCCAACATTCTGAGCCTATAAGTTTTAGCTGCCAATCTAGTTTGGTAAGAAAGGGTTCTTCAATGGTAATTTCCTAAACCAATAAAATCACAAGTCTTAGTCAATTAGCTGAGGAGATTCAGTTATAGATTCATGTCTTGATCATCTGTCCAAACAGAATTCCATTTTACATTCTATCACAATAGGGAAAAATCTGTTTTGCAAATAAAGTGAAAACAAGACAATATTTTTTTAAATTTTATGTCAGCCAATATTGCCAACAAGTGAAAGTTTAAAAGATTAGAAAGCAGAATGAAGTTCAGAAAAAAAAATTTAAGGCTTTTTTGTTTTGTTTTATTCTCTTATTTAAAACCTCACCAAGTATGAGGGAACTGAACAATTTTTGCCATATATACAATATTTTTTTATTAAAACTAAGATATGTACAAAAAAGCTAAATGAAAAGGAAATAGGGTCATACCTATCTATACTTTAATTCTTCTACTATGCTACAGAAGTTCTTTTATCCTGAATCTAACACATAGGCCATTCTGAAGAATATCCCTTTAAACAAAAGCACTACCTAAATGTAAACACAGTTTAGGAGTGATTAAAAAACCAAGCTCCATATTTTCTTGAAATATACCTTGTTAATATTCCTTTTGAGGCAGGTTCCTCATGGGTGTCCTGTAATTTTGTTTTTAAAGGATAATTGGCCACTACTCATTGCTTCGGATATCTCTAATTGTAACATGAAATCCATTCAGCCATTAAATGCAATATCATTTCTGTTGTGTGCCTTCAAACGAAAATCACAGCACATCACTACAACATATTGTCATGCTGATAAGTGACTACTAAATCCAAAAGCAAAAGTGACTATAGTTACAGAATATGATGATTTCTCATATATCTCATTCTATTAAAACAGCAAATTCCAAAAGAGGAAAATATTATATTATAGTCTTAGTTATTGAATGTCTCATTTCTTATATTCCTATGCCATGGAATCATACTATAAAATTTAAATTACAAGAGTATTTAAAATTATTTGGCATAATTATATAAGTCTTTATCCTGTATTTGTTTTTCTTCTGGAACATAAGCTCTTTGACAAAGTATCTGTTTCCTCTTCTAAATTGAACCTATTGTATAAAGAAGTACTGGCTATCAATCTCACTGGCATACACAAGATTCAGGTCACCTGAACTAAATGTTCAATCATTATCCTTTCTAGTTAAACAAAATCCTGAGCATACCAAGAAAATACAAAATAACTCCTGGCTAAAGAATAAATTATTACAAGCAACAAGTAGCCTATTGCCTTAGATTCAGAAAAAAAAAAAAACAACCACTGTAAATTCTATCTTTTCCTTTTTTTCCAAAGAAACAGTGGGGCAAGATGACCATAGACCAGAAGGGGTATCACTAATGTCGGACAAGGCTACCCAAGGTTAATCAGCAACACACATTTATCAAACACTTACTATGTGTTAACAACTTGAAATATAAATATAACAAATTAAATAATGTCTACTTGTCATTTACATTTTAATATGAAAGGAAAGAACATATAAGAATTAAAAGAATGAATATAAAGACAACCACAAATGGATAAAGATAAGGTTATTTTGAAAGGGAGGATGCCAAAAACTGGAAGAATCAAGTCAATCTTCATGTAGAAGGTGATGTTTGAAGTGTAATTTGAAGCAAGGGAGGCACTCTAGATGACAGAACTGATAAGGAAGTATATTTTAGGCATGGAGAACAGCAGATGCAAAGACAAAGACCAGCTAGAGTGACATGGGTGAGGAGCAGAGAGAAAAGACCAGTTTGGCTGAATCACAAAGTGCAAGAGGAATTGAAACTAGATAAATATACTTGGAGTCAAATTGTGAAGAGCTTTTAAAGCCGAACAGGAGAGTCTGTATTTTATCCTAGAGATGGTAGAGAAACATAGATTGACTAAGTAAAATGTATAAAAGCCCTCTCCACTCCATTTCAAAATTCATCATTCCCCATCACACACACCCTTATGATACTGCCTTCCTCTCATATTTTTCCAAACCTCCTATCAAAACCCGATAAATGAAAAGATCTGATAGTCATTCACTAGATGCCAGATATCATCTGAAGTCATTATCCTTTTTAGAATTATGTGCACTTTCATAAAAATCATATACATCAATACGTGAAAAGATCTGAGAACTCAAGGATGTGGGTACTCCCCCTCCCCTAATCTAGATCACAAGCCACCCACTTTGCCATAAAATTTCAATTCTAATGCCTCAGTGAGATATGAATATGCCTTTATTTAAATGGATATACTCCTACTAGTAGCATTACAACATTAGAAAAAGGTTACAGAGACACTTGTAGGAGGAGCCCGCAAAGTCTCAGCTATTAACTATGACCTTGATCAGAAATATTCCTGCCTATTTATTCACACTTGATTTCAGAGCTGAGCAAATTGTTCCATAAATGAGGTTCCATGTAAAGTCACAAGGTCATACTATGAAGGGATGACAAATGAGTCACCAATGAGTGAGAAAGAAACTAGTAGTTCAACAAATGGGACAGTGGAAAAAAACATGAGACTTATCCTGCTTTGCTGCCAAATATCTATGGGACTTTTGGCAAGGAATTTAAATTCATTAGATCTCAGTTTCTTCATCTGTACAGTGAGGGCCTGGACAAAATTTTCTCTAATTCTATTCTCCAATTTTTAAAAAAACTGTTCCTAGTAAAGATATATGATGAAATAAGATCTATTTCCAGCTGGAGCTGTTGGTTGGAGCCTGGCGCTATAGAAAGAAGATAAGGTCATGGATTCAATCCCTGTAGGAACTAATTAGCTTTATTCTGTTCCATTATTATAAATTGTCTTCTCCCTTTCTTCCTCCCTTTTCAAGGAGACTGAGAACAACTACGTGGATGGATTCATGGCAGTCTTATCACCACTGCTAGAAACATAATTTGAAACACATATATACCTTGTAGATAGTGGGTCAATATAATTTTGAATGTTATGACATTATTAGTTATTAGTTGTTCAATGATAACTGAAATCATTCTATGATTTTCAAACAAAAGATGGCAGTAAGAGACATATCAAAAGCTCAACATGAGGTAGAAGAATAAAATTTAGAATGACATGCACATTTTGTATTCACCTACAAATGTAAAAAACAGATCTAAGGGAAGGTATATTAAAGAAAACTGCTATATTCAAAAACTTGTTACTAAGACATGTAATATTCCACTAAATATTCCATGGAAGCAAGTATTATTAATTCAAAGAGATTTTATTTTCTCCAATTATAATATTTAATAATTTTCAACATACATTTTCCCAAATTATAAGATCCAAACTGCCCCCATCCCTCTATCCACACAGAGATAGAAAGCAATTTAATCTGGGCCATATCTGAATTATCATGCAAAACACACTTCCATATTGGTCACTGTTGTAAGATTATATGCATACAAAACCAAAACCCCAAAATAAAAGCACAAATACAATGATTTAAAAGATAGAATGCTTTGATCCACATCCATCCAACTCTAATAGTTCTTCCTCTGGAGGCGGATAGCATAAGTACTTCAGAATTGTCCCAGATCATTGCATTGCTGAGAGTAGCCACGTTTTCACAGTTAAACACTGTATTATATTTCTGTCTCTGTGTTTATTTTGCTCTGCATCAGTTCATGCAGATATTTCCAGTTTTTTTCTGAAATCATCTTGCTGATTTCTTACAGCACAATACTATTCCATCATCGACATATACCACAATTTGTTTAGCCATTCCCCTACTGATGGATATCCCCTCAACTTTCCAATTTTTTTGCCATCACAAAAAGAGCTGCAATAAATATTTTTGTATATGTAGGTCCTTTCTCCTTTTCTTATTATCTCTTTGGGATAAGGACCCACTAGTGGTATTACTGGATCAAAAGGTATGCACAGTTTATAGATATTTGGGCATAGTTCAAAATTACCCTCCAGAACACCTTCCATCAACATTGCATTGGTGTCCCAATTTTGAGATGAATTCTCTTCAAGGCAATATGCAAATCACAGAAAAGAAAAATGTGGTCTAGAGACTCCTTTTGATGATGGAAGATAATTAGGTCATGAACTTTCCAAAATCTTACATGCATAAACTTTCTTCTTTTATCGACCAATTAGTAAGCATTTATTAAACTCCGAATATATGCCAGACATGCTAAATATTTTATAGAAATGCAAAAGAATGAAACAATCCCTAATCAAAGAGCTTACATATTAATTGTCCACCTATCCAGAAATATATAAAAAAAGTTAATGACAGCAAAAGATGAGTTCTGGTTTAGAGATTTTAAATAGTACAAAACCATACCTTGACTCATGTTTTCTCACTCACCCATCTGTTCCTGAATTCACCTGAGATACTCCTAGCAGAGACACCCTTTAGTTCCCCAACTCTGCACATGTTGAAAGAGGTCACAAGAATGTAGGTATTTCCCATTTATCTGTCTATCAAAACTGTTTAATTAAAAGATGTCTTTGTAAGATTCAATAGTGCCTGTCCTTAATCACATTTTACATTTCTGTGGTATTCCTTTACCTTTATTCTGGCTGTTCTGTATTTCAAATGTTGCTTATTAATCTTTACTTTGATCATCCAGCATTAGAGAACTTCCTAGATTTTCCTATCTTGCTGCCTGTACTGTGACAATCTCTCTGCTTAGCTAGTAGTGCTTTCATATTCCATAGTATCTCTGTAGTGAGTAGGAATGGTTTCTTCTTTCTTATTGTATCAGCAGCTCCTAGCATAAAATGTGGCTCACAGTAAGTGCTTAATAAATGCTTATTAGCTGAATGTTTGGTTTGGAGATTTTAAATCTTAATAATCTACTTTTCCAAATCTGTTAGGTTTCAATATTAGTAATTTCCAAAATTCTTTGATCATACACCCCAATCAGAAAAAAATTCAAGCACATACTATATGTATGTGTGTTTGTGTGTGTGTGTATATATGTACTACTATATTGATATAAATTTTGCATTTCAAAAAAGTAAAAATTTTAACTGAGATAAAGATTGAGTATATAATATTTTTAAATAATTTTATTTGATAATACAAAATAGCACTTTTTCTTTTACATAAAAAATTAATTTATGAAAATAATGTGACTGACTATACTTCATTATTTTTAAAAATCTTGGCTTAAGACTTTTTGGTACACCAATTGGAAGATCTGGTTATCAATTCAGTTGATTTCAATGCTTGATTTTCATGACTGACATCTGAAAAAAGATATTTCATAAGGATATACAGATTCAAATGGAAAAAGCATCATTGATTATAGTTACTAATTTATTACACTTATTTTTAAATTCCATCTACCAAATTATATAGCAGTTCTTAATAAAATTTTGGTAGTGAATTTATATTTTCCCTGAGGTCAGGGTGAAAGGGACATGGTCACTAGATGTCAAGTCTAGTTGGAGGCTTGACTTCCTTGGTGTGTATGTCCCATAATAAGATTGCTGGATCAAAGGCTGTGAACAATTTGGTTAGTTTTCTTGCATAATTTCAGAACAAATCTCCTTGGAATGCATGGATCAATGCACAGCTCCACCAACCATGTACTATGCCTTTATTTCTATAGTCTATCACAGAGATTGTCTCATTTTTTTAAATCCTTGACAACTGTCAAGGACTTAGATTAAAAACCTCAGAGTTAAATTAATTTGTCTTTCTTTTACTATTAGTGATTTGGAGTATGTCCTTCAAAGAGTAATTTATAGCTTACAAATTTTTAAAACTGTTCATAGCCTTTGACTACTTATTGAGGAAAGGGCTTTTGTTACTAAACTCATTTGTCAATTATGTATCTTGGATATCAAACTTTTATCAATGATATTTGATATAAATATTTTCAATACCTACAGTCTCTCTTTTTAGTCTTTCTTCAGTGATTTTATTCATATCCTCATTCTTCCCCAGGCTTCACTGCTGATTCATCCCCACAAGATTTTCTCTACCATGCCATGTACTCCTTTGGTCTCTCCCACCGAATGGCTCATTCCTCATGAGAGAAGGAGGTTCAGGCTAGTCATGTTTTCATTTCTATCCAAGCTGCACTGCTAACTCATTTCCATAGGACTTTTTCTACAATGCCCCTACACCAGTCCCTTCATTATCTCTGCATCCCCCAATTTTTAGCTTCTTTTTATAAGCTGTTGTCCCCCAGCAGACTGTAAATGCTTTGATGGCAAAGACAGTCTTTCCTTCTATTTGAATTTGTAATTGCTTAATAACTGTATGTTAACTAACTGATATACAAAAAAGCTTTTTGATTTTATGCCTATTTTAAATCTATTTTATTTCTTTATGATCTTTTCTATCTTTTGAAGGGGTTAATGATTCTCAAACTAAAGAATTATATGAATTCTATGAATTCAAAGGAATGAGCAGAAACTGGAGAACGCTTTATAGGATGATGACAAACTAAAACTAGCTTTGATCTGAACTCTAATCAATACGAGTATCAATCAATTCAAAAGACTGGTGATAAAGCATGCAGCTTAACATTTTGGCAAAGAGGTGATGGACCAGAGATACAGAATGGGACATATGTTTTCAGATATGGCCATTTTGTTGATTTGGTTTGCTAGACTATAATATGCCATTTTATTTCAAAGGATTAGGGATGGAGAAGGGGAAGTGAGGTTAGTGCATAGTAATGGAGATGAAAAAAAGGTGGAAGAAAGGAACATTGATCAAACATTAAACTATACTCAGAAAATTTAAATATATTCAGAAGAGCCTAGAAAGTATAATTTTGTTATTATTATGTAACATTTGATACAATTTATTTTAAGAAAATAATCAGCATTTTACACATGGTTCATGTGGAAAGCTGCTAGAAGGGAGTACAATAGGTAGGATGACTGAGCTGGGATCAGAAAACCCGAGTTCAAATCTAAAATCAGAAACTTACTGGCTTGCTGTGTGGCCATGGGTAAATTTCTTAAACTGTGTTTGCCTTAGTTTCCTCATTTGGAAAATGGGGATAATAGCATCTATTTTCCAGGCTTGTTGTGAAGATCAAATGAGATAATAATTATAAAACACTTATTTCAGTGCTTGGCACATAGTAAAAGCAATATAAATGTTAGCTATTTATTACTATTATGTATAACCTCTTTTTTAAATTCTTCTCTCTAATTTTAAGGATCAGTTTGTCCAATGTTCAGAAAATGATCAATGATCAGGAAACTGAAATGAAAAGAGCTTAAAGTATTTGTCAAACAGGAATGAAGTAGAAGAATATGAAACTTAATCTCAATTTTCTGATTCTCAATCCAATGTTTTGACTACCATGCCTTTAGGTCCCATCAATAGTATACAAAGTTAAACTAATTTCCATTTCCAGTGTGGAATAGAAAAGCAAAGTGAGTATAAAGATAATAGTCAACAATATATTTTGCTCCACTGGCTGAAATCCCTTAATCATTCCACTTTCCACATGACTTTTCAGTGGAGAGGAGTGCACCTTCTATTCTAGAAAGAGGTAAAACTTCAAAGAGAGGTTAAGTGTCTTGAATCAAGTTTTTACAGTCAATCAACAATAGAAGTGGAACAAAAAATCCAGTTCTCCTGATATAGATGTTATTTAAATAGGAATGTGAAATACAATTCATTCCTTCCAACTAAAAAGTGATGAAAATTGTGAGCATTGTGTTGAATGAATACCACTGATGACATTCTACCCAGCTTTAATGACAACTCCACTATAATCTGATCAGGCCGTCAATTGGGCAGTTTGCAGACAGTGTTCATTAATTTATAGATAGGGGATTTGGTTTAGGTAACTTTGGGTAGCTAAGGGGAAATCGTTCAAGTCATATTTTAATATCCTTCCTGCCATGAGTCTTATTTCTGTCATTGCCTTATTAGGCCAGCCTCTTAACTTAAAATATTCCTATTTGATAAAGGGAAGAAAAGGAGTTAGTTAATGGACAAAGAATATAACTGTGCTAGAGAGAAGGAATAGAAGATGCTGGTAATATTTCAGTTTCATCAGCTAATGGCAGAAACAGGACTAGAATAAAGGTCATCTGTCTCCAAATTCAATGCTCATTCTTGTATACCATGCTGTGTCTACTCACCAACTCTCCATCAAAATACACAAATATATTCAGAATAGGATTAATTTTACTTTACAATATAGATAGGTGCTCCTCTGATAAAGGGGAGAGAGAGAGACACATAGAAAGAGAGAGAGACAGAGAGACAGAGAGAGACAGAGAAACAGAGAGCACAAGTGCCCTCTCTCAACAATAACCTGTACATAATGGAAATGCAAGCTTCGTTTCTTTTTCATATTGCTAATAAAGCTAAAATTGCACTATGACCTCTGGGAAACTTTGTATGTATATTTGTTGATCATTGTTATGTTGAAAATTTAGTTCAAGAAAATGTCTTCTTAGAAAAGTTAGTCTACTAAGAAAACTAAAGCCATTGCATCTTTTTAAATCCTCTTTTTTCATCTTTCAAAATACCTGAAATTAAATATACTTGTTTCTACCTCAGCATGTTTTCCTGGATTATTCAAGCACTTAGAAGAAAACAACAGTCTCAAGACACTCCCTTCTGCATGTTGGCCTACAACAAATCCTGGAATTTGGAATGAAACATTCCATCATCAAAAAGGTAGCCAATGTTCAAAGAAATCTTTAAAGTCATCTTTAATTAATGTATGCAAAGGAAACCATTAATGTTTTCCTATTATAAATGGACATTAAATTTTATTCAAGTACAAGAAATAAAAATTACAAGGATCTACTGAGGAGCAACAGCAGGGAACCCCTAGAGGAAGAGACCCTGGAACTAAGAAAAAACCAGGCATTTCAGAAGTTGCTTTCTTCTTAGGAAAAAAATATTTCTATTGAAAGGTGAAAATGCCATATGATTTAATTAACATATTCCAAAGAAAGAAACACAAGGGGAAAGGGGTAGGAAAACTATGAGTTACCTTTAGTCATGAAACATTTCAGCATTTTTAGATACCACCTGTCGAGGAACATTGGCAAATAAGAATTTTTCATGAAATGTCTTCATAGTTACATTTATTCTTTCTAATATTTTCAAGACTTTTAGCAAGAAGAACTAATAATTTAAAAGGCACTCTCATAACCAAATGTGAAACACTTACTACAAGCCAGACCCAACACACTGAAAAAATGTTTGTCCGGTACTTCTGGGAGGGACATAAGAAAATAAATCTATTCTTTGCATTATATCCTTAACAAAGAAAGAGTAGTTTATACCTCAAATACTGTAAAGTGAGTGAGTCTTAATCTAGAATCCAAAAGATATTAAACAGAATAAGATTAAATTTCCAAATATGAAAAAATATAGGATGCCCCATAAAAAAATTAAACTAATAATTTTACAGCAATTTGGTTCATTTCATTTAAATTGCTATTATGTGTAAAGCATTGTAGCTTCAAAGGTTAAAAATGATAGCCACCTTGATATGGAAATAAGTTTAAAATAACTTCACATGTATAATCAGTAACATTGCTTGCCTTCTTAAGAGGTAAGGGAGGTGCAGGAAGAAGAGAAAGAATTTGGAATTCAAAATATTTTTAAATTAATGTTAAAAATTTTAATGTAATTTAGAATTATTTAAAGAAATAATATATACACATATTTTTAAATGATATCCATTGTCGGGGCTTGGTATCCTTTGATCAATCTCGGCTACTTTATGATTACACAAAATTGAACTCAAAGTAATGAGTTGGGGGTGGCCAACCTATGCAGTTATTCATTAAAGTCAACACCTTCAGAACTACTCAAAAAGAAATTGCTAACTCTTGCTGGCAGAAGTAATGTATTCCACGTATAAGCAGATGGTGCATGACATTCAACAGTGGCTAAGCTTCAAGGAGAACTCAAGGCAGCCTACACTGTAATAATAAAATCTAGAGGTCAAAATGACAGGTAATTGAAATAATAGAAAAAAGAATTAGCCATGAAAAGATACTACCCTATCAGATAATGCAAATGTGCTAGACTCCAAGTCCCTATAATTTGAGCTCAGGACTTGGTCCTTCAAAATGAGGACAAAAAAGACACATCTAATTGCCTCCATAAAAAAGAATCCCTGGTGTGTTTCCTCTCTGCCATTGCTTTCCTCAAGTGGTATTCTTTAAATAGTTGAACCATAAAGTGGCATGTTGAGTACCATTTGGAACATTTTATTAACAGTTCCAAAGAGGTGAAGGAAAACCTTCTATGGTCTTAACTCCACCGATAAGTAATCTTTGAAATGATGAATATTGTATATCTTAGGGAATGCCTAACCCTAAAAAATAATAAATCCTTTCTCTGGAGGATTTTAATAGCTCCAAATGAGGCTAGTTTTTGACAAACGATAACCGAAATCATGATTGGGATTGGTACAAAATGTTATATAATTATATTTATTTATATGAAAGTAATAACATGAAAGTAAAATAACAGCACAATGTAAATTTCTTGCCAGTCTGATATGTTTTTTCCTTTGTTTATATTTCCAATGCTTAATAATGTCTAGCATATAGTAGGTACTTAATGTTTAAAATTCATCATCAATCAATGTTTACAGATCAATACATATAATGAAATCATACTGTTTGTAATCTAAAAACAACTTTGAAATCATTAGATTTTTTCGTAACGGGGAAAATGATAGGATTTAGAATCAGGGAGACTAAGTTTGTATCTGTATTCTGGCATTTAGTACCTCAGTGACCCTAAATAAGTTATTTCATCTTTTTGGTTCTTATAAGGCTTACAGAAGAGTTTGGACTATATCAGGGACTCTTAACATAGAGTATAAGAACTTGTTGTTTTTAATATGTTAGTAAGTTCAATATAATTTGGGTTTTTATTATAATCCTATGCATTTTAGGACATTATACTGAGAAAAGGACCATAGGTTTCACCAAATTGCCAAAGGGAGACCATGGCACAAAAGAAGTTGTGAAGAACTTCAGGACTAAATTATCTCTAGGAACCCTTCCATCCCAAAATCTTATGTTTCTACCAGTGGCACAGGGATTAAAACAACTTCTGAAAAAGAGATGCTGCATATCTAAAAAAGTTTATTTGTAAGAAATTAAGTAAAAGTGATTCATTATAACAATTATCCATACAAAATTCTATTCTAATGCCTCATCATGTCTTGAAGTTATCTCTGACTTTGCAAAGGTATACTAAAGAAGGGCATTCTTTGGCAATTTCTATCATGTTGCATGGTATTTTAAACCTTTACCTTATGTCTTTGATAAGTACAAGTTCCAAGGCAGAAGAAAAGGGCTAACCATTGGAGTTAAGTGACTTGCCCAGGATCACACAACAAAGAAGTGTTTGAGGTCAGATATGACCCAGGACCTCCCATCTCCAAGCCTGGCTCTCTGTCCATTGAGCCATCTAGCTACTCCATGGTTTAGAGAGTTTGAGAAAAGTCCCAGAAACAAATTATTTATATCTCTTTTTCCAAGAACAGCTTTACTAAACAGGGAGAACTTTCTCACCTACTGACTGGTCATCTTACAGTGTGGAATTAATTATAAATATTTGCAAAAGATTTCCTGGAAGATGACTGCAGCTAACACACCACAGTCTGTGGCAGCAGATGATGAACTTGATAATGAGATGTATATTTTAAAACTCAGTGCCTTCAGTGAAAAGGTAAATATCAGGGGGGTCAACAAAAATATCTTGGAAAATGTGATTTAAAAATAAAAAACAAGAGAGGCAAAGGGTTCACACTCTACTTAAGCATCATAGCTAAATATCATAATAGATTCTTTTTAAAAATGGCAGGTGGAACTAGCCATGGTGAACAGTAAAATGAAATAAATATATTAATAGCTAGATATTATTAGTTATCATTATGGGATAGACTTCCACACGAGTTAGCTATATACAGCCAAAGCTCTGGTTCGTCAAAAACAAAACTGAAAAACAAAATAGCGTAAAATTGGAAAAATAAGGAGAAAATAGTGTGTTTAATTACAACAATTCTATCTTGACCTAGACGAACTACTAATGCTGAAAAATAAAATACAGATAAAAGATAAACAAATTACTAATGCTCAAAAATAAGATACAGATAAAAGATAGAAAAAGATTATCACTTTGTCCTAAGCTTAACCAATATGAATAAATTGTCACAATGAGAAAAACAAGAAAGAAGTAACCCTTTTCAAAGAAAACTTGAATGTCCTTGCCAAATGGAAAGATGTAAGTAGCCAAAATAACAGTAATTTTGAATACATATTTTTTAAATCTTACAGAGAATGATGGAATATTATGAAAAATAATAAAACTTAAAAACAACAAGAACCAGTGGGAAGAAAATAAAATTTAAATATAGCATGCAATGAAGCCAGATAAAAGTATATTTAAGGATTAAACTAGAATGAACACAAACAAGAAAAAAAATAACCACAAAATTGTCAATAACCAAAATTCCATATGCCAATTTTCCCATCTGTACGAAAACCTAAGTGAGAATATATACATATGTATTATGAAATAGGTAGGATTTCATTTTGTTATCTTCAACAAGTCTTCAAACTTATAATCATCTAGCTGACTAAATAATTTAAGAAACATAAGATTCCACTGTGCTTACTGTTTATTGACTATATAAAAAGTATTTGATATGGTAGAGAGCAAAATGCCACTTAAAAGGTTTTCCTCAAACAATGTCTCCCATATATATGTCAAAATCACACAAGATTCTTAAAAAAAAACAGTAGGTATAATGTTGTTTGACTATCTGCTGTGTATTATTATCAAGTGAGATGTAAAACAAGGAAACAGATGCTTGCCCAAAGTGTTTGCCAGCATCACTGAGGATGTTCAGCACAAATTCCAAATGGAAATTGGAATCTTTGTGGAAGGAGAAGTCCTCCACATGTTCCCATTTGAGGATGGTCTGGTGATGACTGAATCAAAAGCAAGAAACTGCAGAGTATATTAATCAAGGTATACCATAAGCATTCCCATAGGAAAAACCAAGCAGATTAAAAATACCTGCTGTCCAAATATGCAACTGGAGAGATGATCCATAGAGCTAGTCCATCGATACACAGGGGAAGAGAAGGGAAAGGAAAGGAAAGGGAGTAATGATGTTTATAGTGCCTAGGATGTTCCAGGCACTGTGTGCTAAATGGATTCTAAATATTATTTATTTCTTCCTCATAAAAGTCCTGCAAGATAGTAGCTATTATTATCCCCTTTTTACAGTGGAGGAGACAGAGGTAAATACAGGTTAATACTTGCACGAGGTCAGAATCACACATCTAGTAAGTATCTGATGCCACCTTTGAACTCATTTCTTCCTGATTCTAGACCCAGTGATCAATCCATTGTGTAACCCATTTGTAAAGGACAGAAGAATGCATATGTACAATGAATTGGACCTATGATTAAAGACAAAAGAGCAGCCTGGATTTGGAAAATCATATACTACTTTGAATAATTTCAAAATTTTCCATGAAACAATGGTACATCATTTTATCATTCTTTTTTAAACATTTATTAATATTCGTTTTTAACAAGGTTACATGATTCATGCTCCTACTTTCCCCTTCACCCCCCCCCTTCCCGCTCTCCCCTCAACCATGGCTGACGCTCATTTCCACTGGTTGTAACATGTGTCATTGATCAAGACCTATTTCCAAGTTGTTGATAGTTGCATTGGTGTGGTAGTTTCGAGTCTACATCCCCAACCATGTCTGCCTCAACCCATGCGATCAAGCTTTTGTTTTTCATATATGTTTCCTCTCCTGCAGTCCTTCCTCTGAATGTGGGTAGCATTCTTTACCATAAATCCCTCAGAATTGTCCTGTGTCATTGCAGTGCTGCTGGTACAGAAGTCCATTACATTCTATTTTACCACAGTGTATCAGTCTCTGTGTACAATGTTCTTCTGGTTCTGCTCCTTTCACTCTGCATCAGTTCCTGGAGGTCTTTCCAGTTCACATGGAATTCCTCCAGTTTATTATTCCTTTGAGCACAATAGTATTCCATCACCCGCATATACCACAATTTGTTCAGCCATTCCCCAATTGAAGGGCATACACTCCTTTTCCAATTTGTTGCCACCACAAAAAGCGCAGCTATAAATATTTTCGTATAACTCTGTTTATCTATGATCTCTTTGGGGTACAAACCCAACAGTGGTATGGCTGGATCAAAGGGCAGGCATTTTTTTATAGCCCTTTGAGCATAGTTCCAAATTGCCAGCCAGAATGGTTGGATCAGTTCACAACTCCACCAGCAAAATGCATTAATGTCCCAATTTTGCCACATCCCCTCCAGCATTCATTACTCTCCCCTTCTTTCATTTTAGCCAATCTGCTAGGTGTGAGGTGATACCTCAGAGTTGTTTTGATTTGCATTTCTCTAATTATTAGAGATTTAGAACACTTTCTCATGTGCTCATTGATACTTTTGATTTCTTTACCTGAAAATTACCTATTCATGTCTCTTGCCCATTTATCAATTGGGGAATGGCTTGATTTTTTATACAATTGATTTAACTCCTTGTATATTTGAGTAATTAGACCCCTGTCAGAGTCTTTTGTTATAAAGATTTTTTCCCAATTTGTTGTTTCCCTTCTGATTTTGGCTGCATTGTTTTTGTTTGTACAAAAGCTTTTTAGTTTAATATAATCAAAACCATTTAATTTACATTTTGTAATTTTCTCTAACTCTTGCTTGGTTTTAAAATCTTTCCTTTTCCAGAGATCTGACAGGTATACTATTCTGTGTTCACTTAACTTATTTATAGTTTCCCTCTTTATATTCAAGTCATTCACCCATTCTGAATTTATCTTGGTGTAGGGTGTGAGATGTTGATCTAAACCTAATCTCTCCCACATTGTTTTCCAAATTTCCCAGCAGTTTTTGTCAAATAGTGGATTCATTTCCCAAAAGTTGGGCTCTTTGGGTTTATCGTACACTGTCTTGCTGACGTCATTAACCCCAAGTCTATTCCACTGATCCTCCCTTATATCTCCTTGCCAGTACCATATTGTTTTAATGACTGCTGCTTTATAGTATAGTTTAATATCTGGTACTGCTAGGACCCCTTCCTTCACATTTTTTTTCATTATTTCCCTTGATATTCTTAATCTTTTGTTATTCCAAATGAAATTTGTTATAGTTTTTTACAATATTCTTCAGGTGATGCTACATGGCTGTTATGGAATCCCAGTCCCTGAGTTTGTTTCTTATGTTAAAATTCTCAGGTATTGACTTCCTTCCCTCTCCTCCTCACACTAAAGAAGATATCATTTGAGCAAAAAATATATGGATATGTAAATCTATGTCTTACTTATTTCTAGTTATCAGTTCTTTCACTGGAAGTGAACATACACAAGTCATTCTTCAAAAAATATTTCTGTTGTCAAACTGTGATGTATTGCCAACAAAGAACCGTGAGTGAATTCCATAGAGCATTTTGAAACTATGCCCAAAGGGTTCTAAAACTAGGTATATCCTTTGGTCCAGCAATACCACTAGTAGATCTTTATCCCAAAGAGATTTTTAAAGGGAAAAAGGGTTCTTTTGTATAAAAATGTTTGTTGCAAATCTTTTTGTGGTAGCAAAGAAATGGAAATTGAGGGGCTATCCATCAGTTGGGGAATGGCTGAACAAATTGTGGTATATGATTGTAATGGAAAGTATTATGCTATAAGAAATAACGATTAGAGTTATTTCAGAAAAATCTGAAAAGACTTTATATGAACTGATACAAAGTGAAGTGAGAAGAATCAGAACAACATTGTACACAGTAATGACAATATTATTTTATGAACAATTGAGAATGGTCTACTTATGCTCAACAATGCAGAGAGCCAAAGAAATTCTAGAAATTAATGATGAAAAGTGCTGTCTACCTTCATAGAAAGAACTGATGGAGTTTGAATCCAGACCAAAACATGTTATATTTCTCTCTCCTTTTCTTCTTCCTCATGTCTTCTACAAAATGACTAAATATTATTTTAAAAAACTGAATGTGGGAAGCAGTGGAAAAGATATCATTAGAGAAATATATGACCACAAAAAGTTGTTGACAAAAAAGTAATTAGAATGAGAGTACATAAATGAAGAACCTACATATACTACTCATTAGAATGTATTCATTAGTATTCATGATATCATAACAACTATGATTGATATGCCCCAAACAGGTTAGGTTGACCATAAGATAGGGTTTATAAGAAGACATAGACAAGACTCACATAGGAGAAGAAGGTCTAGACGGATTATTATATACACTGCTTAATGGAGTGCCAACACTGGTGAGACCAAAGATCTACATCATAAGTAATAATAATTTAAAAAACAACATTCTAAGATTAATGTAGATAGTACTTTCCTTAACACAACTTTGTGAGATAGGTAGTGCAAATCATGTTTAGGAGATTTTTTTCAGGGGTGGAAGAGGGAGGATTTTTGGATCTATCAACATTCATTGTAGAAAATCTCTTCATCAATTTAAAGTAGGCACCCTCTACAATTCATAATCTTAAAGAGCTATGAGGGGAAGTCACTGAAAGCTTAATTGACTTGTCCACAATCACATAGCTAGTATATATGAAAGGACTTTGGTCTTGATGTTCCTAACTCCAAAGCCAGGCCAGTCCTTTTTCTACCTTGTCACAATGGTGCTCAAAGGTATATTTTTCCATCTATGCAACTGAACCTCATATTGTATACCCAATCTACCCAATGTTCACCCACTTAGAAAAGATCAGGCTCAGGATTTGAACCCAGATTTTCTGACTGAATCTAGTGTACTTTGCACTATACCAGAAAGTTAACAAAAAAGGAAAGAGATTCAAGGTTAATCATTAAAAATTAATATTAACATTTTCTTTTTTCTAAAACTATTTTATCCCCAAAGAAAGAGATGGAATTAACACTAGTTATAGTAATGTGTTCATGACTATACTAATCAGGGGCTCAAAATAGATAGAAATTTATCAGTAATACTATCCTTATGTTGTAAGAATATTTCTAAGTCCCAGTGATAATATTTAAATAACATTTTCAATAATGAGGGAAAGAAAACATCCCCCAAAGATTTTTTTTTCTTTCTGGTAGATTTCAAATTTTCCTGAAAGTTTAAATTTTAGCTCAATTAATACAAATTGTATGGGTGTTTATATATATGTATATGTCTCTGAATAACTCTTCAAGTCATTCAAAGGGCAATTACATATATATATATGTAAATATATATATACATATATTTGTATATATACACATGTGCTAGATATTATCGAACTGAAACATATCACTAGCAAAGAACTACAGATGAAATGCAGTCTTCACTCTAGTGAAGACTTCACTCCTTCAGTGGGTAGGTAGTAGGGAGGTTGAATCATATTTTGATTATTAAACTAAGGCTATTTTGGAAAGAACTTTCAAAAACTCTGGCCACCATTCTTTTCATCATTAAAATTGGTTACACAAATTTACATGTTCAACATCTTCTATATTGGATGAAATAAAAATATCAAAAAAAGTTTATAAAACTGCTTGATTTTTCCTACTATTATTACAAGTTTTTAAAATCTGGATTACATTTACCTCCTATTATTTATTTAATGCTCTCTAGAGACCATTCAGGTGAGGGTTTGATTGACTAGCATGGACAAATTCTTATTGATATGGAAATGAAAAATATGCAGAAATATGCCTAAAATTGAAACCAAGCTTTTACTTCTTTTCAAAGGTGATCCTTTATTTTCTAAAAATATGCTCTATCAATATCTAAGCAGTTGAAAAATGAATTAATAGGAAAAGTTTGAATCATGACTAGATTTAGAGAACTACATGAAAACATTGTGAAATGCTTTATTATATTGGTGTTGAGGGGCAGGACTAATTTCCAACCTTAAAGACTAACTGTATTTTATCAGTTTTTTATTTAATATAGTAGTAAAATTTCAGGAGTCATGATTTGATCCGAAGTATAATACGAACCTATGTAAAAATGAGCCATGGTATAAGTTTTATAACCCTTCGTATTATGTATGTGACTAAAAATAATAAAGTCTCAAAAGTAAAATTATTACCATATGGCCAAATTACATAACAGAGCAAAGCTTTCCCCTAAAGCCAAATTATATAAATTCATACCAAGCAGATGCAATGTAAAAATTATAAAACTTTCTACCACACTGATGTGAAGAAATGACCAATGGAAGGAATAGTGGAAAGTTGATGTCTATGCTTGGAATGCCTCATGTCAAACCTTAGCTCTGCCATTTCCTATCTGTGCAACAGGACAGGGAAAATCATATAATCCATCTAAGCCTTATTTTTCTTCTTTGTAAAATAAAAAGGTTGGACTAACGCTCTCTACATGCTCTTCCAGCTCTAAATCTATGATCCAATGAAACCCTCCTTATTGAAGAAGCACTGTGATACACTCTAGAACAACTTTTGCCAAGGTTGGCTACATATCTGAAAGATTTTTTTTTATTTCGGGATTGTTCTTTAGTGACACAATTTATAATATTGTTTGGAAATTCATCTTTTCCATGAACTTATTTACTTTCATCCAAACCATGGGAAGCACAAGGGAAGTATTACTAGTGTTTGCTGCTAAATGTTTTCATGAACAACATTTCAAACTCCTTTGATCTTAAGCATGTTGCAAATCAGGACTACAGGCTCCATCAGCAGGGTATCCCTGCAAGCAAGACTATAGTAGGTTCTTCTCATAGGATGCTTTTTGCATAATTTTCAATTAATTCCACCCTTTTTGCAATACATTTAACACTGCTGCATGCTCACTGCATTTTTCCTCCCACTTCTGTGCAGAAACAGCTTAACCTTTTATTTAAGTGACTTTGGTCCAAAAAAGATTAAAATTGGGCAGCTCTAATAAATACTACTACATAATGACTCGCTTCAGTTCTCCCCAGTAATTAGTGCTCTAGTGATGAAATGTGCCTCTAGGTTCAGGATTTTATAATGTTTTGACAGTTGGAATCTTACCAAGCATGAAATGAACCAATAAAAAAATCTTTTTTGTTATCATTCTCTAAGTATTTTTTTATTCTCAACACAGAAAAGTATCATTCAAGGAAAAAAAAATACTGACCTATTCTGACCTAAAAGCTAAGTTTTAGATCACATTTAAGTAGCAAGAAACTGAATGTAAAATTTCTGATAACTTAGAGGCATGGAGAATTTTCCATTTAACCGGCAACTGCATCTCAATCACCTTGATTAGCAAAGCAAGATAATATGCATTAAAATCTTCATGTCATTCAAGTTCCTCATAAATGCCATATTTTAGTATCTTCCTTTAACCATTTAAGGGTCGTGTCAATTTCCATTTTCTGAAATGGCAAACTGAAAATGGAGCACTGTCAATGGAGCTCTCATCTTTAACAGTTCTCATCCTAAAAACAGCACAGGAAATTGTAATTATTTTCTCTCTCACCCAAAGAGAGATTCCACGTGACCTTGCATTTCCTTTAACAAAAGGATAAGAAGGTCAGTTTCCACTGTGGATATGACTTGTTTCACATGAAAAACAAAAGCTGTAGTTTTTAATCTCGCTTCACCAGCTGGAAAACACTCTTCATTCCGTAAAGGCATTAGGAAACAAATATTACATGTAACCTCTAGGAATCCAAGTATATTTCTGAGGCTTAATTCCATGATGATGGAAAGTAAACAAAATTTCTTTAAAAACTGTTCTTTTCCTTACCTGAACATCAAAATGCTCTTTTCTTCTGAACCATTTATACTTTTTCAAAACAAAAGTTCCCAGTACCTTTCCCAAGGCTATGCTTCTCTACATATCAAGAAAGGTTAACTGGAAGCTTTGCAGTATGTGTGTCTGGCTTAGTTGGAAATTTTAAGTAGCTGACCAAAAGGTTAAACAAATTACTAAAAATGTGTCTTACAGTATGGCCCTAAATTTATAAATATAAAACACTAATTTTTCTTTAATAGATTAAGCAATAATACATGACAGGGTATGTGGTTATGCTGTCATGAATACTTTTCATTCAGTTCTCAGTGAGACATGAGGTTGAATACAAGAGTGCCTACAGCACCGGAGTATATGATAACTATAATTGCATACCCTGAAATGTAATACCATGCTTCTGAAATGGTTATTTTTAATGATTAGACTAACGAGTTCTGAACTTCTAACCTATATGGGTACAGTTTCATAATTACACAGCTTGAAATCCTCATCAGAAAATCTGTCTGCTCCCAAAATTCAAATCATTTTATAATCTTGAATAATGCATGGAAACTCAGCAGAAAGAAATTAAAATATTTCATAAAAATAAAGAAATTCACAAGCTACCTTCTGAAAAGTACACAAAGCCACTGAAATAATTTAGTTGATACTTCACAATGAAAAACTTCCCCTTCTCAGAATTCACATCATATATTAACATTATTTTTTAACACATCCAAAATCAGGGCAAGAGATTAAGGAATAGTATAATCAGAGGAAAAATGACTTCAGAGATTATCTAGTCCAACCTTTCAATTTAAAAAGAAAGACACAAAAGTGTAGATATATTCATAACTTGGCTTGACCAAGGTAACACTACTGATAGGTAGCAGGGTGTCCATTGGAAAGCTAGTTTTTGGCCTAGATTCAATTCTTGCCACTGACATTAATTAGTCTGTTTCCTGATTCCTCATCATGTTTCCTTAATTCTATAGAATACTGCTATGGCTAGATAAATACCATACATAATTATTATATACTACTTAACTAATTGCACAAAAGTCTTACATGTAAAAGACTATAAAGGTGATGAAAAATATTAATCCATGCTCAGTAAGGAGTTGTAATTAATCTCATATGAATTCATTGTGATTTTTTTTAAACCCTTAATTTCGGTGTATTGTCTCATAGGTGGAAGAGTGGTAAGGGTGGGCAATGGGGGTCAAGTGACTTGCCCAGGATCACACAGCTGGGAAGTGGCTGAGGCCGGGTTTGAACCTAGGACCTCCTGTCTCTAGGCCTGACTCTCACTCCACTGAGCTACCCAGCTGCCCCTGATTCATTGTGTTTTAACAGTTTCATTTTTTAACTTTGGGTCATTTTCAAGCACAGTGTTGATTGAGTCTATAGGAAAACTGATAACTATCTCCAAAACAGCCATCAATCAACAACTATTTATTAAGGACCTACTATATTCCAGAATGGGCAGCTGGGTGGCTCAGTGGATTGAGAGCCAGACCTAGAGACTGGAGGTCCTAGGTTCAAGTCCGGCCTCGGACACTTCCAGCTGTGTGACCTTGGGCAAGTCACTTGACCCCTATTGCCCACCCTTACCACTCCTGGGCCAAGGACAGTCCCTAGCTGGGATGAAAAAAGGAGGAGGGTTGGGCTTGGGGCTAGCAACCCCACCCTGTAAAAACTACATCTGCTAAAGAAACTGCAACCTAAAGTAGGGGCAGCTGGGCTAGCTCTGTGGATTGAGAGCCAGGCCTAGAGACAGGAGGTCCTAGGTTCAAATCCGGGCTCAGACACTTCCCAGCTGGGTGACCCTGAGTGACCCATTGCCTACTGGTTGTGGCCCTATGCTCCTAGAATGGAGTCCCAGGATAAAAAAAAAAATATTCCAGAAACTGTGTTAAAAGATGGAGATTCAGACAAAAGTGAAGAGGAGCACAAAACACACACTTATAAGTATATAGAAAATAAATTGAAAAGGAAGATAAAACAATTTGGAGAGAGAGAGAGAGAGAGAGAGAGAGAGTTAGAGTTAGTTAGGATAGCGTCTGCGTTTATATTCCAAGCACATTTTATTTGTGGTTGGGATTTTTTTTTCTTTTAGAAGCAGAAGGATTAGACTTTCAATTCAGCAGTTAGGTGATAAAGTTAAGTGACTTGTTCTAAATTATCTGAGTAATATGTGTCAGAGACAGGACTCAGGTCCAATATCATATGAGACTTAAACAGGTACAAAACAATAATGATAACTATGTATTATTAATTATATGACAGCTAAATTTATACATAAAATAATTTTACAAGATATTAAATTGGGGAGTTCTCAGTATAATTATAGATTCTCAGGCTTAGAAAAGCCCTTAAAGATCATCTAGTCACACCTATTTTTGTTGTTGTTAGCTTTGCTCTTTAAAAAAATTTATTATTTTTAAACATTCTTTTCTTTTTAAATTTTGAATTCCAAATTATCTCCCCCTCTCCCACCCTTCCCCAAACATAGAGAAAGCAAGCAATATAATATCGCTGATACATGTGAAATCTGGTAAAACATATTTGCATTTTAACCATGTTTCCAAAAAAAATTAAAAGGGAGAAAATTATCCTTCAATTTGCACCCAGAGTTCATCAGTTCTCTCTATGGAGGTAGATCTAATTTTTTCATCATTAGTCCTTTGGAATCATTTTGGATGATTGTATTTATCAAAATAGCAAAGTCTTTCATATTACAGTGAACAGTGATCTCCTGATTCTTCGCACTTAACTTTACATCAATTTATATATTATATAGCTACTTATTTTTATGAAACTAACCCCCTCCGAGTATTTTCCACAGCACAATAGTACTCCAACACAAACATAAGCCACAACTTGTTCAGTCAATCCCTAATTGAAGAACATCGTCTCAATTTCCAATTGTCTGACACCAAAAAAAAAAATACAATCAGCTAAAAATATTGTTGTACCTATAGGCCCTTTTCCTTTTTCTTTGAGCTCTTCTAGAGACCTAATAGTGGTGTTGCTTGAGTCAAGGTCTTTGGACCTATTTCAAAATTGTTTTTCAGAATAGTTGGACCAGTTCAATAGTCCACCAACAGTTCATTAGTGTACCTATTTGTCCCTTAATTCCTTTAAAACTTGTCATTTCTGATAAGTGATTGCTACTTTAGAGTTGTTTTAATTTGCTTTTCTCTAATCAAAAGTAATTTAGAGCAATTTTTTCATATAACAACAGATAGTTATTATTTTTTTCTGCTTAAAATTGTTTGTTTATATTCTTTGATCACTTATTAATTAGGGAGTCCTTAACTTTTTAAAAAATTTTACTCAGTTCAGGTATATTTGAGAAAAAATGTCTTCCTCAGAGAACTTGCTATAAATAATTTTTACATTGCTTCATTGTCTTTGTTACCTTTTAGGAAAATGTAGTTTTCCTGATTTTCCCTTTAATTAATTCTATTTTTGCTTTTGCTTTGTCTAAAATTATGATTGCTAATGTTACCTGTTTAAGGTTAGCTGAAGCATAGTTGATTCTTTTCAAGCCCTCTCTCTGTGTGTGTTTTTTTTTTCTGTTTCAACTGCATCTCTTAAAAACAACATATTGTTGGATTCTTGTTTCTAATCCAGCCTGCTATCCATTTCTATTTTACAAGTGAGCTCATCGCATTCATATTTATGATTATTGTGTTTTTCCCTACATCTCATTTTCTTCTTTCTTCTTCTCTCTTTTTATCCTATCCTTTATTATCCTTGATAATTTCTTGAAATATGATATCTAGTCTCTTTTTTATCATAGCTTTCAGGTAGTCCTATAATTCTTAAATTATCTTTCCTTAATATATTTTCCAGATTACTTGTTTTTCTGATGAAATTTTCAAATTTTCTTCCAGTTTTTCATTTTTTAAATTTGATTGTTTCTTGATATCTTATTCAGTCATTAATTTCCACTTCCCCAATTTTAATACTTATTTTAATTTTTTAGGAATTATTTTCTCCACATTAACCTTTTTTATCTTTTTTTCCAATTGTGCAATTTAATCTGTCTGTATCTTTTACTAAGCTGTTAATTCTCTTTTTCATAATTTTCTTGAATTACTCTCATTCATTTTTTCCCAATGTTTTCTCAACCATTCATCTCTTTCTATAACTCTCTCCAGAATTCGTTGTCCTCAGGTCCAATTAGCATTTTTTCTTGAGACTTTGTAGCTTTTTCTTACATTGTTAACTTCTTTTGAGTTGTATTTTGGGCTTCCTTTCTATCATAGTAACTTATATATGGTCGTTCTTTTTTGTTCTTTGCTGATTTTTTTCAACCTATTTCTTGACTTTACACTTTATTTTAAAATAGGTTTCTGTTCTTCTGGAGGTGGGGGAAGCATTTTCCTAAGCTTTAGGATTTTTCATGCTGTTGCTTTCAGCCATAGTTCTAGGGATCTGCAAGTTTTCAGATTTGAGGATAGTAGTTGTCACTTCTCTCCTGGTCTGTGCTCTGGCCTTTACTCAGGAAGGGTCCCTGGTCCCTTAGAGTTACAAGTGACATCACTCCTCTTTGCAATGGAACTGCAATCAGGGATCCTGATCTTATGCAACCAACCCCTAGAACTCTTTTCCACCCTAAAACTGTTACCCAGTTCTGCCTTTGGGTAATAGTGTTACCAATAAGTGTCAGCTATACCCAAAGTCAGCAAAGGGTCTTTCTGACCAGTTGTTTGAACCCTTTACTATCTTTGGACTGAGAGCTCCTGAAGCTGCTGCTATTGTAACCAATATTGTTGCCAACCTCCAAAGTTTTCTAAAGGCTTCGAAAGACGTCTCACACTGACTTTTTGTTGGCTTTGCCATCCCAGGACTTGACTTGAGGCATTATTTTAAAGTTGTTTGGAAGATAATATTGAGAGAATTGAGCTGGATTGCCTCTAATCCACCATCTTGGTCCTTTGATAAAGAATACACTCTGCAACATAACCAAAAGGAGGTCATCCAAAGCCTTTTCCGAAAGACATCTAAGTTCATCTTTAAGACTTTTGTTCACCTCAAAGTTGAAGCTTTATTTTCAAAGCCAACTGTGACTAACTAAATACCCACATTCCTTCAAAGAGTTGGAATAGCTTGGCTAACTGAAAAGAGTACTACATGTGGAATAAGGAGTGCCAAGTTCAAATGCTCCCTTTCTATATGCCCACAAGAAGTTAATTCTGTCTGCCTCAAGTTTCCTCATATGTAAAAGAAAGAGCTTAAATTGGATGACCTCTACAGTCCTTTCCAACTCTAGAATTTTACAAAGATCCCTAAGAGAATAAACATGTGTTGTTTTTGAAACATGCGTGCATACACACATATGTACTGTCAAGTCAAGCACTAAGGAAAACCAAAATTCTTTTGGCCAGCAGGCAAATACAGAATGTTGTTACAGCATTTCACTGAAGAAAAATAGCACGAAGCTACTCAAAGTTCAATAGTACAAATCTACCCACTTTTGTCATCCTAAAAATTCCTAGCTATGATGACAGAAAACCATATGCCAGCCTCCAGAGCAACAAGAAAATAAAATGGTAAAAAACTGCTTAGGCTTAGAAGAGTAGTTCTTAAAATAAGACATTCACTCTATACTTTGCAAACCCTGTCTACAATGATGCTGGCAGCTGCCCAACGTAAATTGTGAGAAGCACAAAGCCCATGCCAGTTTTTATGCATGCCTGCAGCTACAGATCTAATGGGCAGTGAAAGGAGATATGTTAAAACAATGATTTTGCTGAGATATTAATCAGCTAGATGTCATAATAAAAGATTGTATGTCAAAAACTCGATTCTGAACTGCATTCTTCTCCTTATATGGAAGAACTCTCACTTAAAAAAATATCTAAATGTTACTTGTTTGGTATAAAATCATTCTAACAGCAGAATGAAAACAAGGTATCACCACTCTATGCATTACAGATAAAGTTATACTTTCTATGCAAAAGCAAAATATATTCCACCTTGAATGAAACTACAGTTTTTGCATGATAAACAAAAACTTTTATTTTTCTCTGACTTGAGGCCTTTTTACATTGGATCATAAAACTTCAGGGGGAAAAGTAGTTTAGGTATAATCTAACATATCATCTCTAACCTGCCCCTGATAAAGAAGAGGAGGAGGAGAGGCAGGTATGGTCCTAGGACGTTTACATCATTGATTCAAACAGTTACTTAAGTTTTAGACCTGGAAGGGACCGCAGAGATCACAGAATTCAAATCATTTTATCGATGAAGGAAAACCTGGAAAGGAAACAGAACTTGTCCAAGAACACAGCCCAAAAAGACTATGGCCAAGTCAATTGAGAATGTATATCTTATAATTCCCAATTCAACACTGGATCCACTCAATTGTCCTTAAGTTTCATAAATCCTAAACTAGAATCACAGAATTCAAGTCACCCAAACCATACTCTCTAAAACATCCCTGACCAGGAGTCAAAGAACATAGGCTTTAAGATCTCTAGTGATGGGAAATGAATCCTCATGGGCAACTCTTCCATTTTGGGATAATTCTAATTATTAGGAAAGTTTTCCTTGGGTCAAAAGGCAGCTAGCTATGTGAAATGGAGACTTATATTGATATTCACTACAGATATTAGCTTCTGCCTTTATAAAAGGCACTAAAGCCATAACTGACAGGTCTACTTTAGATAACATTTCCCTTTTGTTTGAATTCTTGATCCAAATATCAAGTTAGCATAAAATATGAATAATTATCAAATTACTACAAAACACTTGATTTTTTCAGTGTGTGTATGTATGTATATATCCATAGGAAATCAAAGCTTATAAAGAACTTGACCACAAAGAAAATTTCTTCTATAGTTCTATATTCTGATTATCTCGGGCAAAAGTTTCTAGTAAGCACAAAAGATTTAAATATATTACGTTGAGTTTCTATAGTTAAATACTTATCTTCTTTAAATGGAAGTTTCTTTTGAGAAAAAGGCAACGTAAGCAATTAATATCTCTCAGATATATCCCTCTAGAATTATATAGAAAATACTAAAATGCTTTTCACATGTTTCTATCATTTTCTTACTTATTTTATTCTTTACTGCTTGTTTTTTTGACATTCTGTGATAATATTTTTCTAGTCTTTAGCAGCTCAGAATCTGCAAATTGCTTTTCTCCAACTAATAACATACCTTTTTTTCCTATACTTGCTCTGGGCTCCTACAAATCCTTAAGAATCTCTCTGTTACTTAAGCCTCAAATTTTTATATCCATTAAATATACTAAATAATCATTCTGGTTTATATAGGGTATATTCTCCAACTAGCTTATAGAGCTTGGATTTTACTTGCTACCTATCTAGCTCACAAGAATGAATGTCAGGATTAAAATGACAAAATGCCTGTAAAGGACTTCAATATTCACTTTAGATAACATAGAAGTAAAAAGTATTACCAGTGTTGAATAAATTCTCTCAGTGCCTAAGTTTGAGAATTCTGAGTGCCTTTTGAAATAAGGGGACACAGGGAAAGGTAGGGGGAATCTCTATTTTGGTTCCTAAAGGAAAACCACTTATCTATCATACCATGAGAGTGAGAGATGGGGGCTCAGGGCTACAGCAACACCAAGGACTGTTAGGAAGAAAAATGTTTCAAAACCAGGTAGAAGAAGTTCTATATATGTAATCAGAAGGAACTCAATTCAACTCTTATTTCTATTTTCTTCTCCTATAGATAGATAGATAAATGGATAGAGAGAGAGAGAGAGAGAAATACAGACCAACAGATGGACAGACAGACATACCTTGACCAAGACACTTCCCAGATGACTATCTGGTCAAAGTCCCTTTCAGCACTAATATCCTTTAATTCTTTTATAGCTCTTTTCTCTTGTTCAGTGTCACATTGAACATAGTAATTTGTTCATATAGTTGAATTTCCTTCAAAAATAGTTAGGAAAACTCCAATAGTATGAGCTATATAAAAGCTCTAGAGCCTTAATTATCTCTTGGACGCAACTGCTAATGATTCTTGGCCACATTAACACAGGGGCCCTAGTTTATTGAGTTACTGCTTCTGATTCTGGAAAATTTCTCAAACTAATCTGACTTGAATTGCATATCCATTCCCTAACGTTTACTCCCAAATTCAGTGACAAGTTCTCAGGCAAACTGTCAAAGTGGCATCTTTCAGCAAACCCATCCAACATGTGTCAAGTCTAAGAACACACCAGAGTTTTCCAAGGTTAGCTCCATACATTCCACTGGAACTTGAAAAGAAGTAAATAAATAAATACAATGAGATAATTTCCAGTGAACTAACCTTTTTGCAGTTTCTCTGAAAGAATATACATTTACCAGATAGATTAGAATTTTCTTTTAAATATCTGAAATGGTTGAGATTTTCTTTAAATTATCATAATAACAAGTCTATCATACTAAAACCCATTAGTGATTATTTCTATGGAATAAGCAAGAAAAATTATAATAAAAGAGAAAAAAGTTTTTTAAAAAAATTAATGTGGCTAACTGAAAAGTTCTTTAAGCCTTTTAATCACATTTCAAAGACAAAGTTATAACATCATGATGTTTTGGTTCTTATATACAAAATTCACAAAATATAAGTGAAAGAAGCAAGATAGCCTTGTGGTTTCATGGGAATATTGACATTAAAGGTTGATTTTTAAGACTGCCCCATTACTTAAAGAAATTAAGTGGGTAAGATTATTTTCAATCAAAGGAAAATCATATTTAGAAGAATAGGATCAGAAATTACTTGCAGGGAAATTGACTTGATTCCTCTACTTCAAGATAGTGTCATAGCATTTTAGGTTGGAAGGAACTTGAGAGATTATCTAGCTATCTCCCTATTTGATGCATTAATGCTTCTTTGACATAAAAAGGGGACATTTAGTCTCAGCTTAAATAGTGCCCAAAGAAACTCACTGTAAAAAGGAAGTTCAGGTCTTACCCATTGTTCGATTGCTACTGTTATACAGGTATATTACAAAGGTTTGCTGATTGTGCCAAAACTTACTTTGAATTCACTGGTATTTTTTTATCTTCCTGAGGAATAATGCTAAAGAAGTATAATTTTCCCTATTAAACACCCTTCAAAAAATACTTGAGCTCTACAACAAGGTCCCAGGATACATTTTTTCTTTTCTTTTCTTTTTTAAAATAATATTTTAATTTTCCCTAATTACATGTAAAAATAATTTTAACATTCTTTTAAAAATTTTTTTAATCTTTCCCTCACTTCTTATCCCCCACCCTGAGATAGCAAACAATCTGGTATAGATTTTACATGTGTGATTGCATTAAACATTTTTCCTTTAAAATATATTAGTTAAAAACATATTAGAAGAAAACGCAAACAAAAACCAAAAAAAAATGAAGAAGAAAAACAGTATGTTTTGGTTTTGATGCAGATTGCATTAGTTCATTCTCTGGAGGTAGATGGCAATTTTCATGACTCCTTTGGCATTGTCTTGGATCTTGTATTGCTCATTGGACGATACTATTGTTACCATGTACAATGATCTTCTTGTTCTGCTCATTTAACTCTGCATCAGTTCATGTATTTCCAAGTATTCCTAAAAATCATCCTGCTCATTATTTCTTATACCACAATAGTATTCCATTACTCAGCTATTCTCTAATTAATGGGTATCCCTTCACTTTCCAATTCTTTGCTGCCACAAAAAGAGCTGCTATAAATATTTTTGTATAAATAAGTCCCTTTTTCATTTTGTTTTTTATCTCTTTGGGATAAGTATGAGGTGACACTGCAGAGTTTTTTTTTAATTTGCATTTCTCTAATCAATAATGATTTAGATCATTTTTCACATGACTATAGATAGCTTTGATTATTTCATCTTTAAAAAATGCCTTTTCAGATGATTGGACCTTTTTATCAATTGGGGAATGGTTTTCTTGTCAATAACTCATTTTTCTACGTATTTGAGAAGTCAGGCCTTCGTTAAACTTGTAAATTTTTTTTTCAGTTATGATTACTTTGTATTTCCCTTAATCATTTTCCCTGTTTATCCTATTATATCTCCTTTCACGGACTCCAACCTCAAAAGTGCTCTACTTCTGAACAACATCTCCCCTAATTTGTACTCCCTTCTATTAGTCCCTCCACTTAAACCCTTTCGATTCTACCTTCCTACAGGATAAGATAGATTTCTATCCCCAACTGTGTATGTTATTCCCTCTTTCAACCAATTTTGATGTGAGTAAGATTTAAGTATATCCCTCCCCAATTCCCCCATATTACACTCCTCTGTAAAAGCAATTTCACACCATTTATGTGAATTCATTTTGATGCATTATATTAAAGTCGTTTGGAAGGTAATTTGTTAGAAATCAAGTAGGTCCTGCCTTTTCTCCACTATCTTGACTCTGCCCCATCCTCTCACTTCTATGCAAAACTATCTATATTTCCTTCAAACTTAACATAAGAAAACAAGATGCCCATATTAAAAATAGCACAATGTAAAGTCTTTAACCTACAAATCCAAGAATAAACTCCTTTTAAAAGTTTAAAACAACATGAGTCATTTTCTATCTATTAAAATCAAATATTCCTCTGTGTGTGTTTAGACAATCTCTAATCATCTTATTTCTAGGTCATTCTGTCCTATAAATGTTAAGTATTAAGTACATGTATGTTATTTCTTTTATTTCCCAGTTCGAGGTTAAATAAGGTTAACAAAGATATTGTACCTGAATAAGTTTTACATTTAGAGCTCTGATTAAGGTCTACCCTGGGAAGCTTTTTCCTAAAGTGTGTAAAGAAGGAAAGAAAGAAAAAAGTGAGCAGAAAATTAAATAGTCTCATCCAATGCTCACTAATAACTCTCAATTTAATGAAGGATGATTTCTCTTGGGATGAAAGTACAATTTAAGCACTGTTAAAAATTAATTTTAAAAGAACTAGAATGGATCAATATGTTCAATCTGTTTATAATCTACAACTTAGAAACAAATTGTATTCTCAAAGTTTGTCAGTCACTTAATTTGGAAGTTGGAACTCGTTTACCCATGGAAACTATTAGGAATCATAGTTGGCTTCACAGACTAGCACACAGATCATATTCTACTCCTCTTGTGGCTAAAGTTTGCTATTATTTTTCATTAAATCCTATAAGTAAAATCATTTGGAACAAAACAGGAAAAAGAATTTCCTTTATTTAATTCTAATGGAAGGATAACACAGTTTCTCACAATTGCTGATTCCTCTTATTTGGAACATAGTTCTTTCACTTAAGTACCCTAATTTTGAGAATAGAGCAAAATAGACGAGTCCTATTCTTTCATGCTCCAAAGAAACTTTGCTTCTTAATATCTGGCAAATTGCATTTCTACAATGACTCAAGATAAGATTTTAAGGAAAGCAGTATTATTGAATTAATTCATATCAATGTGCAAGTAACAGGTTCACTTAGACCCTTAGCCTTCCCAGAGGTATCTGTAATTGTAAAGGAGGCTCAATAAAAATATCTAATTAATCAAATTTCTTTTTATCACAAAAAGGTTTTTTAAAAATTGGAGTGAAATAAATTATTCTATGGTGGGGGGAGGAATTATACTGTATATAGAACAGTCCACTTAACTTCTTGTTTTCCCAAAATAGTAGCTCTCCTAAAATGTTCCCAGCCTTTTCATTCTTTTCCCCTGCATCTAAATTGCAGGAAAGGCAAGGGAGTAGAGTACTCCACCTGGAAAGTGGAAGGTCTACGCTCACATTAGGCCTTGTGTCTCCCCAAGCTGTTATAACAATCAAATGAAATAGAAACTGAGAAACATGATGCAAATCTTAAGGCACCATATAAAAGTTAGCTATTATTATCCAATTGCAAACCCACAGACTTCTTAGAGACTCAAGTTTTAGACAAAAGAAATTTAGTAATTAGAAAAGGCCATATTAAATAAGCATCCATTATAATTCTGGAACAGAAAATTAATAAGTGAATGAAAAAGCATTATTAAATTCATACTATGTGCTAAAAATGTGCTAGGTGCTAGTTATACAAACAGAAAAAATTAAATAGCTCTTAGGGGGCTCAAACTCTATAGAAAAGAATACATATAATAGAGTTCATTGAAGTTCATATTAAAGGGTCCAAGAATGCTAATGGTTCAGTTATGGATGAATGTCAAGGCCAAGGACCTTTACGGTGTACCAGGAGATCAGATAACTTTGCCCCAGCATTTGGAAAGCAAATTCAGGTCAGATGATAAGACCAAGTGTTTCTCCATTTCACTGGAAAAGTGGTGGCTGCTGTATCACCCAAGTGAAGAGGTCATCCAATAGCTCTATCAATTCTTTCTTCCCAGCCACTACGTGAAAACTAAGAAGCCTGGTTGGAGGAAGAGTGAAGGAAAAGCAGTGGTCAAAGGTTTCCCCCTCAGGCATCTTCCCATCCTGCCCAAAGAAGGTTAATCAGGAGTCCAAATCTTAAGAGAAAGGTTTCTTCTATTGGCACTTCTTCCTACTTAAATCCAGAAAGGGTCTGGGGTAGCCTGAGATTGTGGGGAAAGGAATAAAGGATGGCAAGAGGGAAGGATGCTCCTGCTAGCATTCTCCCTTTCTATTCAGCCCCAGTGGAATCTTCATAGATCTGCTTTTCAAATATGTGGATAAAAGACTACTATAAAAGGTTTAATTATTTAATATGAATTAATTTGCAATTATAATGAAAGTAAGATTCCCTTACACCAAATTTTGTGCTCCCTGCCTATTCATGTTTGTTCATTGGTTATTTAGATTTCTTAAAACTGTAGTTTTCCTAAAAAATGATGACTATGTGGAATTTAGGGAAATATATGAAGATATATATACATGTATATATATGAACTAATACAGAAAAAAGAAAGCAAAGTCAAAAGAATAATATGCATATTATAGTGCAAACTAAAACATTACAGAGATCAAAACTCATAACAAATATAAAGACCAAATTTGGTATATTCTTTCCTCTTCTAAAGAATAGGAAAGTGGGGTGAATTACAAGTAAAGTAGGACCTCATTTTACATGAATTCAACACATGTGAATTCAGGTTAACACCATTAGCAATAGAAAAAAAGTCAAAAAATGCATAAAATAAATATTTTAAATAATGTCCTAAAATACACATCATTTTCCTAGATGGCATTTTAAGTGACAGAGAGTTTTTCCAATCATATTCATTCTGAGAAGTTTTAGTATGAGCCATTATTTTGTTTTGCCCCAAACATTAGTTCCTGCATCAGTCTTTCTCTGGAGTTCTCCCTTGTGATACGTTGTATCCATGTCAGAGCAATGATTCTCTTTGTTTAATTAACAATATTTAGTTATTAATAATGGCCCCAGAGCACAAGAATAGTGATGCCAGTAACTTTGATAGCCTAAGAAATATCATAATGTTCATATAAGAAATACCTATTAAATAATGGGGTTTTCTATTAGGTGTGGTTTTCAACTTATGCGGTCTCTGATTATATTGGTCACATAAATAATGTTATACAGTACTATTAAATACAGTGGATGTAATCTTTTTTCCCCACTTTCATTCTCTTTTTCATGCTTTTTTCTCAATTTTTCTTTGGTACAAAGAGGAAAGGAAATAAGAACTAAGTTTTTTAATACTTCTTTAAAAAACTAGCTTGTTTATTCTAATCCCCAGTCAACTTAGGACATAACCTACCTTTATCAATTTTCCCCTTCCACCCGCTAATGAAATTTTTGTGCTACAAAGGAAATGAAAAAAAAAACAACTAACAACACACTCCATGGAATAATTGCCAACAACATTAATAAATATATTCGGCTCAAAAAGGCATCATGGACAGAAAATCTGATACTAGTGATAACTACTTTTTATTTAAGTTGTTATTTTAAATCAACATTGCTTTCTCATTTTTCTTTGTATCTAATATTATTTTTCTCAAAAACATAGATGTCAAACTGTTCCCCTCTAGGATAGAACTGTGTCCACATTTCCTAACAGAAAAAATTTTGAGAGAAGACAAGTAAATATAGTGGAAGAAATGTGGCAGAGTAATGAAATAAACACTAGGTTGAGCCAAAAGGTTGGTTGTTTCTGGCATTAATTGGCTCAAAAATAAAAGCAATACATATTTATTGAGCTCTAACTTTGTGTAAAAATTCTTTTAAAAATTTTTTATTATTACAAATTATTACAAACCCAAACAAAACAAGCATTTCCACATTTAAAGAAGAAATTATGTAAACAAATCATAAATCTCCTATATCAAACTTTTTTGGCCTACCACCCCCTTTCCAGAAAAAAATATTACTTAGCCCCCTGGAAATTAATTTTTTTAAATCTTAATAGCAATTAATAGGAAAGATAAATGCACCAGTGGCCATCACCGCTCCCCGGAATCACTGCAGCACCCACCAGGGAGCGGTGGCACCCACTTTGGAAATCACTGTCCTATATGTTTAACTTACTTTTCTTCATATCTATATGTTCCACCTTCTTTTTACTCTTCCATTGTTACAAAGGATATCATTATGGAGGCCACCATGTTCATATAAATTAAATAATTAATGATTAAATAAATCTTTCATGTTTTATCTTTCTGTTCATTTTCTGGAGGTAACATTCTCAGCTTATCCTTATAGCATTAGTTTCATGACTATGTATAACTTTCTCCTGGCTCTACTTATTTCACTGTTAATTTTCTCATATAGTTCTTTCCAGGTTTTTTTTTACGTCAGTTTGTTCATTGTTTCTTATGGCTCAGTAGTATTTCATCAAAATCATATAGCACAATTCGTTTAGCCATTCCCCAAATGATGGGCATCCCCTCAGCTTCCAAGTTTTTTGCCACTACAAAGAAAGCTACTATAAATATTTTGGAACATATAGGAGCTTTCCCTTTCCCCCTACTCTCCTTGGAAAACTGACTTAGCAATGATATTGCTGAGCCAAAGGGTATATACATTTTTATAACTCTCTGGGTATAATTCCAAATTTCTCTCCAAAATAGTTGGATCAGATCAGACTTCCACCAATTTTTATAAAAAACATCTTAAAGGAAGTGATGTGGAGTAATGGAAACTGTAGGTTAGGCATTAGGAAATCTGAGCTCCAGCACTAAGTCTACCACTAATCATTAGAAGAAAATCATTGTATTATCTGGATAATGGAAGAAATAAAGCAAGAAAACTTGTCATATCTCTATAGCATGGACTAGGTCTGGGAGGATAATCACTCTGACCATACAAAGTAGCAATTGGGGATTAGAAAATAAAGGATTCATCTGAAAAAAAATGTTTGAGGAAAGAATTAACAACAATTGGTGAGTAACTGGACATAAGAATGAAGAGAACAAAGAAATAAGATTCTGAATCTGGGGGTGGGAAACTGTCCATGATTATAACAGAAACAGGGTAACAGGAAACAGGAAAAGGGAAAGACCAGTAGACTAAAGGAGGAAAAAATGAAGAATTTTAGAAATATTTAGTTTAAGGGACATGGAATATATAATCGAAATGATCATGAGAGAGCTGGAGATACCTGGCTGGAGTTCAAGAAAGCCTACAACACTGGAGAAAAGAAGTTGCTTCACTTTCCTGGGTTTCACTTTTCTTGGGCATAGAGTAGATTAGGTGATCTCTAAGGTCCTATCCAACTCTCAGATTCTTACTTCTATAAACAGCAATGGAGTTAGCTAACAATATGGAAAAACTGATGGAGGAGCCAGAGGTGTTTGCAAATCAGATTCTTCCCTGATGAGTAAAGAAACCCTTAGAAACTGTCACACTAAACCCTCTAGGTCACACTTTCACTAACACCACCAGCACCATTCCACATGGCATGTAGATTCTTTTAAAAATTATATATTTATATATTTCAAATCACACCTATTCATTATTGGCTAAAATTCTTAGATTAAAAAATTTCACTTGCAATGGTAGCCTTGCTGAATTTTTTTTAAGTTTAGGATTGAGGGGGAAATGTATCCCTGTTTTTAGCACTTATAAGACAACTTTTTCTTCCAAAGAATTCCGAAAATATTTAAATATGTGCTTAATAAAAACAACCATGTTCTATCAAAACCAGTTGTTCAACTAGAGAAACTTGGGGGGGTAGAGGGAGTGGAATATCTCACCAAAAAGAATGTTTTATTAACTCAAAGTGCTTGTTTTAAGCATTTTACAAAAGATTCATGAGCATTGACCAATAATGGATTTGTTTAAATAGGACAACAATAGATCAAAATTTAAATTCATGATTTTATTACTCAATTTTGGGGATCTGTCTTATTTTTAAAATACAGTAAAATTCTCTGTTTTTGAAAGATAGCTGGTAGAAATTCAGATTGTTCCAGAACCACCTTTCTGTAGGTTTCTAGTTATTTGTGGGTCCCACTAGAGGGCAACAGAGGGTGCTTAGCAACCAGTCACTGTTCATCAACAAGGCATCTTCTTTTGGTTACTAATATATTCAAGGTGCAAACCAATTTCCATTTTTAAATGCATTTCATCACTAAGTGCTAATTATTATGCCAAACCTAACATTTTCATTGTAAAACAATCCAGATTTTAAGTTAAGCATTACTATATTCATTCTGGTATTTTATTTTACAAAAAACAATTTATCTGAATGCCAACTCATAATGGTAAACTATGGCAATTAGATTGTCTTTAAGGAAAATGTAATTTAATTTTGAAGAGAAATCCTCCCAAAAATTGTATTAACTCCCCTTCCTTGAACCTACTATAAATAGGATAAATTAAAAAATGTGTTTCCATGAATAATTCCTAAAACCTAATAAAGTTAATAAAACAAAATTTGTCTCCAAAAAATAATGATTGTCAAAATTTAACTTTTGAATTCAAAATATAAAGGCACAAAACATATGGTAACCACTCTAACTGAGGATAAATCTCTAAACCATGAAAAAGTCAACAAACATTTCTTAAGTGCCTCATCTCTACCTCTTGACTTCCCTGGTTTCCTTCCAAGTTCCAAATAAAATCCCATCTTCTCAAGAAGGACTTTCCTGGTCTCTCTTAATTCTAGTGCCTTCCTTTGTTAATTATTTAATTACGCCATATAGAACTAGTTTGTACCAATTTGTTTGCTTATGTCTTCCATATTAAGTTGTAAGCTCTTTATGGGCAGGAACTGTTACTAATTGATTAAAATACATGTTAAGTATTTGTCCTTACTAATAATTTCACTCTGTGTATTATAAATCATGGCACAATTCTTTCTACAAGATAAGCCAAAACCATGCCTCAAAAAAATCTTCCAAAAAAAACAACAAAAAAATCAATTAGTCTTAGTAATAATATTACTGAAATGGGCCTCTGATGTAAGCAAACAGACTATAACTCACCCATTCTTGCCTATCCCACAACTATTATTCAAGTTCTCCCATAATTTTTTTTAGGGGGGGGAGGGAGGGAGAAGGAATTGGTCCAACATTCCATGGACCTTCCTCACTCTTTATACTAATGAAACACAAAGTAATACAATCATTTTCCTCTTGTTTCAAAAACAACCCAACCTATTTACAGGCAGGTAGTCAATATTTAGCTCCCATTTTGTCATATACTAAAAATGACAAATAACAGTCTTTTAAAAAAAGATCCTTATAGCTACCTTTGTGCTCAACTTTTCCACAATTGTCAAATTAATGAGTTTCACGTGATTCTTTTAGCTAGTAAAAGCTAAAAGTTGTTAAGGGGCTGCACTTGCACATACACATACACACACACAAAATAGCACACCAAGTCCTGTAGAATAAGAATAGGAATTAAGAAGATTTTTAAGATCAGTTAATCAACAAATATATGTTGTCTATTGTATGCAAGGAAGTGTGGAGAATTCAAGTAAATACCATACTTTTCATTAAACTCAAAGAGTTTGTAATCTAGTTTGGAGAAACAAGACATGAACATAGAATAAGCTAATTAAGCAACACCAAAAACAAAGGGCAAAAGGTAATACAAGCCATCCTCCAAGCTATCCTATATGTGGGTGGCAAGGATCCCAGGCTTGTCCTAAATAGTTTATGGAATTCATAAAGTAGCTGAAAAAGTTCTGAGGCTAAGGAGAAAGAAGGAAAGAGGTACATTGTAATTTCTATGAGTAGAAAAAGTTTACATTTCTCCACTATTAGGCACAAAGTTACATCTAAACAAAATGTGGAAATAGAAAGAATGTGTCTTTGGCATCCTCCTAGCTTCTCATATTCCAAAAAAAAGCCTAAGCATAGTGGTGGTCTAAAGAAAAGGGTACTAAGGTCCACACTGAAGCATCTTGTCTATTAAATGGCTTAATTATCAGTATCTTTTGCTAATCGATGATCTATATCACACAACAATACAAATATGAGGGATGATGGTGACCATAATAATAGCTAGTGTTTTATAAAGTTTTACAGTTTGAAAGGCACTTTAAAAACAATTATTTTCATCTACATGACAATCCAAAGAAATGATGCTTTATCCTCATTTTACAGACAAGGAAACTGGAGCAGGCAAGAGTTAAGTGACTTTCTCAGTTTCACATACCTAGTATTACAGAACAGATTTGAGTTTCAGTCTTCTTGACTCTTGCCTTTAATATTAATTTTGTATTCAGTTATATATGTTTTTGTCATCTCCCACAATAGAACACAATCTCCTTAAGAATAAGGATTGTTCTGTTCCTTGTATTTATATAATCAGAGTCTAAAGCAGTGCCTAGATTATGGTAAATACTCAATAAATGCCTACATTTGGTTGACTAATGCTTACCAGAGCAGCCTCTGCCTCACCTCAAGCTATTCCAAAATGATACAACTTTCCAATAAAAAATTTTATTTTCTCAATGCAGGAAATAGCTTAGCTAGACATTAGGATTAAAGCAATCTGATTAAATGAATTCATATTAATGTGTGAATTACTAATATAGGCTCTTAACCTTCTAATGGCACTGTAACTTTTTCTGAAAGGTTACTTCTTATCTTAAATTAATTTCTAATAGGTATAGCCATCCAGAGATATAAAGAAAGTGAAATGAAAACATTTAGGCAATGTCAGGGATGCTAGGTAAGGGGAGAACCGCACAGGGCAGGAAGTTCAGCCATGCCAGGAATAGAACATAGGGGATCTTTCACAAGTTGTTTCCTTGTTTTTTCACATTTTCTTTTCCTTCTTGCAATTCAAGATTCTAAGGTTTTTGGTAAATCCTTACCAGAATCTAGAAGACTAAGGCTGTGCAAAAGCTTGAAAATAATGAAATGAAGATAGAAACACATGCAACTCAAATTTGAAGATGATACAAGTCATGTCTCATCTCTTCTAGATACCAAAGACATAGTTCTTGCTTCTTCACTCTTACATCTTTGGGAAGAAATACAAATAAGGAGTTTAAATGAATAGGCTTTTTAAAGTTGCACTTCTCAAAAAATAAAGACAAATATAGAGACGAACCCCACAGAATGCTATTCCAACCAACTTCACGTCTAAATGGATCCTTCATCTTGTCAAGCCTACAAGCATTCATTAAGTCAGAATATAGATAAAAACACATGAAATACATAACAAAAGATAGCATGGTGTATAGCAGATGGAGCACTGGATTTGGAGTAAGGAAGACATGATTTTGAATCCCATCATCTATAAAATAAGAACTCAAAGCCCAAAAGGAAGCAGAGCTAGATCTGATATCATCAATTCTAACTTCTTCAGAAAACAATCCCAGGTACAACTCTTATTTTGCTACTAAAGATTAATATTAAGATGATGGCTCAAGATTTACAAAAATGATACAATCTGTATATCAATATTTCATCTTCTGAACATCATTTATGGGAGTAGTTAAAACCTGTTAAAAGAATAGCTTCATAAACTTATTTCTTTATTCTCATAAATAGCCCACAGTTAAAATGTTCTGCTGAGCAAAGTTAAAAAACAAAACAAAGTAAAGCGCTCTATAGCATACTAACAAATGATTTCCCTCCCTCCTTTGCCATTTGTCTTTCTACCTGCCAGAAGCCTAAAATCTAGTTGAAAGGACAACAATACAGGACAGAAGTATTTAAACAGGACACCTTATAAAGTGCCTTGCCCAAGTCGTTTTCATTGTACAAATAGGAAATTGAGGTCAAGAGAGATGAAGTAATTTGCCATAAATCAGATAGGTCACAAAGCAACAAAGCTCGCATATGAATCTAAATTTTCTGATTATATCTATTAATCTTTTGAGGTAATCCATGCTATCATGTAAAATTATTTAATCAAAAATACAAAACACCTGTATTATTGAACAACTACAAACTACATTAGGAGAAACAGTAAGAAGCATCAGAAGAAGGTGCTAGACTCTAATGAAAGTTCTTTTTTAGTTACTTTTTACACCAATAAAATCACATGTCCAGTTTCTGCCTCTGCCTCTTTTGATTCTGAAGATCGTGATGGACAATGATTAGCAGGACATATCTGTCAGAGTCTAGGCAGGGATACAAAGAAAGTCCTTAATAAATTATTCCTGTTTGACTCTCTCTCAACCTCCTCACCGACTCTCTTCTCATCAATCTTTTTCTCATCTATATTATTTTTGTCAATATTCCTTATTATATCATATAATGACAATGTAGTGTACATTTTTGCTTCCATTGGGGAAAATAAAAGATACAAAGTGCTTAGGGTGTTGAATTATCTCAAATCATCAAGAAAAATAATAGGGGCAGCTGGGTAGCTCAGTGGATTGAGAGCCAGGCCTAGAGATGGGAGGCCCTAGGTTCAAATCTGACCTCAAGACACTTTCCAGCTGTGTGACCCTGGGCAAGTCACTTGACCCCCATTTCCTATCCTTACCACTCTTCTGCCTTGGAGCCAATACACAGTATTGACTCCAAGATGGAAGGTAAGGGTTTAACAAAAAGAAAAGAAAAATAATATACTAAACAGAATTATGCCTTTGGTCAGCACCTATGTGAAAGAACAACTTTAAAAATAAATATTAGAGAAATCCCTCCTTAAGTATTTCACCCTGCTTTGTATTATATCATCTTTAAACTTCACATTCTCTAATTTTACCAGATATTTAATGGAATGGCCAAGTGAGATAGCTGAGAGGGATAGCAATGATTATAAAAACCAAAACATTCAGAGATATTTTGGACAGCTATTGCTGCATCTCATATTCTATTATCAAGGCAAAGAAGAAACACACCAAAATGAGATATCCAATAATCAGAACACCATTACTGAACTGCAAACTCTGCCAACATTTCTCCAAACATTTGAAGAGAAATTATGAGTTCTAGGCTGTCTAGGTTACCCTGAACAGATAAAAAATAACTACCTCAAAATTTGTTAAGCATTTCAATCTCTCAAAAAAGCATAGATTTTAAGAAGAATAATTTAAATATAGTCATCTACCTTATCTTTGTCTTCAACAACATCTGCCAATATATCATCTGGGTCTAGTATTCCTCCATCCATGTACTCCAAATGATGAATTTTCACCCAATCTCCAGGATCCTAAAAGTAAAAATCAAGTTTTTTTAAAGGGATTTTAAACAAACATTTTAAATTTATTTTAGTGCATAACATTTTTCAAGTGTTTGCTGTAAGATAAATACACAGTTATCTGAAACAAAAATAATTTGTTTTTCATATCTTATCTTAACTTTTAGTTTAAGTCAAGATGATTAACAAAAGTTATGGGGAAATAATGAATTATTAGCTATGAGCTATTATAACCAATTTATTCAGAAATCTACAAGATATATTCCAGGGGAATTTTCCATCATCAACAATTTAACCAAATATATTTTGAAAAAAAGTGTTGGGGCTATATTCCTGAAAATGCCTTTATAATCCCCAGCAAGATGAAAATGATGTCATGAAAGGGTCCTGGAGCCTAGAACTTCAGAGTCGTGCAGACTTACAGGACATCATGGCAGTAAGTCAAAAAATGTATATAGAGTGAATTCAGCTCCATCAACTTTTGAACCTCAGCATTTCCTCCTCTATTTTTAAGATTTCTTATGGTGTTAACAAGAGAGAATTAAGAGTTATCCAGTATATGAAAACAACTACAAAACACTTACCAAACAAATAAAACTGGATCTAAACAATTGGAAAGCCATTGATTGCTCATGGGTAGGACGAGCTAACATAATAAAAATGACAATTCTACCCAAATTAATTTACCTATTTAG
>NC_058132.1:598993892-599023374 GCF_016433145.1 Gracilinanus agilis | reverse complement strand
AAATTTTAAACCCTTAACTTCTGTGTATTGACTTATAGGTGGAAGATTGGTAAGGGTGGGCAATGGGGGTCAAGTGACTTGCCCAGGGTCACACAGCTGGGAAGTGGCTGAGGCCGAATTTGAACCTAGGACCTCCTGTCTCTAGGCCTGATTCTCAATCCACTGAGCTACCCAGCTGCCCCCTGAAAGACTCTTAATTATGAGAAAGAGGGTCCATATTTTTGAGAAAGAAATCTAGAACACAAAAATGTTTTGAAAGTCCTCCTAGGCCTATGAAGGAAAAAAAAATCTCTTAAGACTTACTGAAGAGATAGTCTTTCTAAAGAAGACTATTAGCTGACTAAAACCCTACTTAGTACTATAAAGAATATTGGAGAGTTTGAAAAACTGATTTCTTTCATCTATAATTGGACTTCAGATACAGATTTTTAAAAATGTTTTAAAACTTAATTTAATTAAGGGAGTAATATGTTCATATAAAGTTTTAGGATTTGGTAAATAATTTTTAAACAAAATAATTCAAAGTATAGCAAGTCAGAGGAATCAAAACAGATAAGCTTTCTCTTTAGGTATTCTTATTTCCTATGTCTATCATTTCACCATAAGCAGGAATGAATAAACTAGTGAAAAAGAAGATATTTAATCCTCAATGGCAATAAAAGAAGTGTATATATGTATATGTGTGTGCATATATAATGCATTTTGCTGTTAATATTTTACATCTTCAAGAAAGACAGTTCAATAGCAATTCATATTCAGCAAATGTAATGACTCTTCAGCTGTTATACATATACATGTAGATGTGTATGAATTTACACACATGTTTACATCTTCACACACACTTCAAGTACAAATATACAATCCTCAACATTATATACTTAACTTTCAAGACTTCAAGCTTTCCTAAGATTTTATTTGTAATATTTTCACTTTCACAATGGCAACTGTACACACACACTATGCTTATTAGAGAAAAAATTGAAAGATGTGCAAGTTGGTGGAGCAACTGGTATCTTATTAGCACTTCACTGGTCTTTTTCACCCTACTATTATAAAGGACTCCTGGTGCATTCATTATTGAAACCCCATCAGTCAGCAACCAAAGTCCCAGCAATTTCTCCCTTGGTTTTGAGAAGGCAGTCAAAATAAAAGTATAGTATACAGTAAAATACCCTTACACTGCCATTTGATGCAGTAAAAGGTAGAATTCAGGTTAAAAATATGTTTTAGTTTTAAGAATTTTATTTACTATACACTATTTATGGTATATAGTATATTTCATGTGTTATGAAAAGTAAATACACTCTGAAATCAATTTTTACTGGCACATTAGCACAAAAGGTCAGAATTCTTGCAAGAAAAAATGTTTTGCATGTTACCAGTTTTATTTTGTATTTTATAGGTTGTTTTATGGTTATTGTGTTAGAAAAAGTGCAAATTATGAGAATTAATATCGTTATAAAAATTATATGTAGAAAAGTCTATTTTCAACAATCTCTAGTTAAAGATTACATTATTTGGTGGTCATGAGAACCTAATTCCCTATTACCCTTAGGTTCACTTTATTAATAAACATATTTTTTACTTTCAAGTCATTTTCTAGTAACTTAACTCTTACAAAAATTGAGGTATGACTGTATATATAATATTAAAAGAGTGAAATTAAAATAAGAACCACAAAATTTACCCTGACTTTTATACTCGTAAAATTTTAATCATTACATTCACTGTTTTGCATTTATTTTCTTTATTATCTCGAAAGAAAATTGATCAAATATAACATACTATTTATATATTCCTTTTTCATACATCAGTCATTTGAATAAAACTTACAATGGGTTTAATAAGGCACACAGAATGCTCTACTTCTATCATATATGTATAGCCTGAATATTTTTATAATTTACATTATTGTTTTTGGCAATATTTCTTGTAGCTAGAGTTATTTTTCAATATAATAAATCTTGATAGTGACATTCAAAGTACCTTTTAAGCATGATGGAATCAACTGAGAAACATTCTATTCTATTCCTTCCAAGTATATCCTTTCCCAAGCTTTTGAGCCAGTTAATTTATACACAGTTGTCATTAAGAAATAACTCATACCCAGATGGAAATTTTAAAATTAAATTTATATTAAACTATGTTAATAAACTGAAAGACAGAGCTAAACACAGAAACATACATCACAGAGTGGGGAAAGTACCAATATGGTACTAAATAATATTCAGAAGTCAAAGAATCTATAACTACCATTAGTTCTAACTATAGCTATGTGGTGTGTTCACTTTAGGGAATTAAAAATTTACATTAATACTAGACTTAATATTTGGTATAATTTTCAAGAATCAACACATTACTGAACTTATGGATCATTAACAACTAGTCAAAAGAAATACATAAATACTGAGATAAAAAAAATAAGATTCTGATGGTTATAAAAAGGAAGTAATGAAGAAATTCCTATAGGAATATTCCTATGATGCAAGAAGAATCCTAAGAACAGCTGATAGTGGGTGGGAAAGAATCAGGATAATTTCAAAAGTATCACAAAGAAAATGTGAACTTCTATGTGAGGGCTCCAGTTTTCTACCTGCATTTTCCTATTAATAGTCTATTATAATATTCTTTATGTTCTGTGTTTAGGTCTTACTTTCATTCTCTTACCACACTATTCCAGAAAACTTATTTCCATAGGCCTCCATCTCAAATTATATCATTACCAAAAAAAAAAAATAAAGAAAAGAAAAGAAAAACACAAAATGGAACTGAGGCTCATATAGGCACTAGGTCTAGTCAAGGTGCTCTTTCTATCTTTGTTTTATTTCATGCCATTTCTATCTTTTCTATATTTACTCCTTTGAACACTATCTTTTTTTTAAACCATTAACTTCTGTGTATTGGCTCCTTGGTGGAAGAGTGGTAAGGGTGGGCAATGGGGGTCAAGTGACTTGCCCAGGGTCACACAGCTGGGAAGTGTCTGAGGCTGGATTTGAACCTAGGACCTCCCATCTCTAGGCCTGACTCTCAATCCACTGAGCTACCCCGCTGCCCCCTGAACACTATCTTTTCATAATCTTTGATCATTAACTAAAAAAATAAATGAAAAATAAATAAATAAATTCAGTGTCCTATTCCAGTATCATTCTGCCAATTTCATTACAGAAGGATGCCATATACTATAACATAAATACTCCAATACTAGACATATACTCCCTGAAAGCCAGTTACTTAAGGGAAGTGGGAATAGTCATATAAAATAAAATATCTGGGACCAGCTAAGTGAGTAACAGAATCTAAAAAGATCTTGACATTAAGTTAAATATAATAATACCAAATTCAATAGAAACAAGTGTAAAGCCTTAAAAATAATCAACTTAACAGATGTGGGAAGAACAATTAGACAGCAGTTTACCTGGTAAAGAACTAATGGTTTAAGAATGTTATATAAACTCATTATGAATGAACAGAATTATTTAACAGCTAGAAAAACTAATGGAATCTATTTGTATAAGAGAGGTACAGTTTCCTATAAGTAAGTACCAGTCACCCTATACTCTGTATGATTCAGGTTACATCATGGGGATTGTGATCAGCTTTAGGCAGAATATTCATAAGCTGGAAAGAGTACTGAGAAAGCTGACCTGGATAGCAGGGAGAGACCTTAAGTCTCTGACACAGAGGAATATGATAGTTTTATTTAAATATCTAAAGCACATACTGATCGAAGGTTGTTTTTTTTTTCTCTTTGGTTGCAGAGTACAGAACTTGAAGAAATGGGGTAAAATAGAAAAAGGCAAATTTAGGCATTGTGTCAGAAAAAAAATCCCCAACAATTATAAAAGTGAAATGGGCTGCCTGTTGGAGTCAATCAACAAACATTTATGAGGTACATTCTATGTGAAAGGCATAGGACCTCAACTCTTAGTACTAATGGGACCTTGAGCAAAAGCTCTAGTCTGTATTGTCCTTCTTTGTCAGATGAGAAAATCAGATTAAGTGATATCTAAGATCCTTTATAGCACTAAATCTTATGATTCTAGGAACAAGCATTTAATCTGTGTCTATTCTGCCCAAGACCCTGTGTTAATGATACAGAAACAGATAATGACACAGACCCTCCTCTTACCAAATAGAAATCTAAAGGAACAGAGAAGAAGGACAAGCACACTGATAAAAGGGAAAGTGAAATAAATACAAAGCAAATTGCAAAATATACAAACTGCTAAGAAAAAATTCAGAAAACCATCACTTTTGCCTTGGAGGAAGAAATAAGATAGAAAAGAAAAAGGAAGTAGGATGTTTAGGGAAGGCTTCATGGTCTTGCAGAATCTTCAATAGAGGAAATTTAGGGAAAATCTTCATTAGAGAAAATGTTCTTATTACTTTACTGGCTCTGCTCCTGACTCTCCACCTGAATGTCCATAATTTTTCCTCCTCTGCCAGGAGCATTCTTGCCCAAGAGAATGCCTTTATCTCTGCAGTCTCCTCCTCCATTTGGTGAGTTCTTATAGGGAAATTCCTCTTACAGAAGTGCCCAGGCTGGTCAAAATTACTCCTATGCTAACTCTCCTCTTGTCCATCAAGATTTTTCTACTACACCCCCACGAAAATGCTTTCCCTTCCCTACTTTTCAGTTCCTTACGGAGTATTATCTTCCCTCAATAGAATGTAAACTTCTTGGAGGTAAAAACTATGTTTCACTTACTTATATTTATATTCCCCAAGTTCATCTATCTATCTACCCTTTTATTTGTCTGTCCATTACAAGGATGAAGAACAGCATAAAAAAAGGTATGGAGATGGGAGAGAGCAGAAAAAGAATAGGGGAAGAAAAGTAGTCCATTCTTAATAAAATATAGAAAACTGTAGAAAATATAACATATCTTACTATGGTAAGAGTTAAAGCTGGACTCATAGGGTGGACTCAGATTGGGGAAAATTACAGAGTAGCATGGCTAAGACATTCTACTTTGTTCTTTAGGCAATGAGAAGTCATTGAAAATTTTGAGTAAAGGAAGATATTGTGTATATTGGTAGATTAGGAAGGGTATAGTAGCAACAGTGTGGAAACTATATTGGAAATAAAATAAGAAAACGAAAAACTGAATAAGAAGCCATTACAGTCATGTAGATGAGAAGAAATGAAGTGAATTTAGGTGATTATAATAGAAAAGTGAGAGAAAAGTCAGAAAAATATAGCTTGTGAATTTTATACATTTGTGAGATAAGATAGATGAATAATACGGGGTCTATCCTGATACTTGTAATTTATTCCAAAATAGCCTCAGGTAAGTTGCTTAAATTCTCTTAGTTCAAGTTTCTTTATCAATAAAATGAGGAAAATATTTGTACTACCTAATATCTAGTATTGCTAGTAACAAAGGACTTGGTAAGCTTTAAAGCAAAATATAAATGTGAACTCGACTCCAAGGTAATGGGATAGGAAGATTAGGAGGATCATTATTACCAATAAAAGAAAAAGGGAGATATTGGGAATGAAAATTATAGAGTAGAAAATGATTACTTTAGTTTCCCAATGTTTCTGGAAACCAAATGTCAGCAAATAGATTGATTTTTCATTAAACAAAGACAGATGATTGGGTGTCCAGTGTCCATAGTACAAAACCACAACATATGATAGGCTACAGTGTCTTTTAAAATGAAGAGTATCTAATTCGTGAACAATAAGTGATTCTGGATATCCCATGAAATTTCAGGAAGTAGACACAAAAAATATAACTTTTTTTAAGATTTCATTTAAAGTAATTTGTTTGCATGAAATAGTTAAAATTACCAAAAATTAGTAATGAGTTTAATTGATAGATACAACATAAAAACCACCACCTCTGTTTGGTCCTTTTAAAATATTACAAAACTTACAAAATTAAGTAAACACTAATTTAATAATATTGGGGTTCACTGTTTCAAAACTCTTTTAAAGAAAATAGTTAATGAAAAATTACATTTTTCGTTATTTAATGAAATTTCATTTCCAATCAAATTTTATAGTCTCTACCATTCTAAATGCCAAGATTTTAAAGTTTGTGAGGTCCAAAGGCAAGTAACTTATAGCCACAGGATGGAACCAACCAGGTCTCCAAAGAGAATACTTGCTATGAAAAAGTATTCATATACTCATTATACCTCAAAAGATCCATGTTAAACCTAAAAGGAATCCAACACCACAGTGAATTTCAGTGGGTATAAATTAGGAAAAGCTAATTCACCAAATGTACAGTTTCCTAAATGCCAGGAAGTTGAGACTGAAACATATTGCAGCTATTATAAATTTGGCTTCTTTGCACATTGCCTCCAAAAAGGCTTAATGTATTCTCTAACAGTACCCTAGATAGCAACAATTTTCTAAATATATGTGCATGTGTATGTGTGAGAGTCTGTCGATGTGTACATATGAATTAACAACACTGCCAATAGCCTACCTTTAATTATTATAATCTACAGATGCATATGAAAATCCAAATTTTTTCTCTGTCCCACAACTGGGGAGTTCTAGTCAAACAGGTTTAATCTAAGTCATGGAGTCTGCCGCCATCTTGGATGTAAGATCACTGTCCATGCCTCAAGCTAAAGATAAGAATGACAATTCACTGACTCAATAAACATCTATGGAGCATCCACTATTGACAATATACTGTGCTGAATGACACCCTAATAATCTAGTGTGAATGAAGAGTATCGCACACAAATATAAAACAAATAATAATAATATTGAAGACAATGGTAGTTAATATTATATAGTATCGTGTGCCAGGTACTGTGTTAATCATTTTATAATTTTATTATCTGATTCGATCCTCACAACCACCCTGAGGGGTAGGTGTTATAATTAAGTGTATAAATGCATAAGAAAAAGAAAAAAGAACTGCCTTTCTGAATGATCAGGGATTACCACTTAAAAGACTTCATGAAAAAGAGGCTATTTGAGATGGAGCCAAAAAGATGATGGCCAGCCAGTCAACAGACAGACAAGCAGGAAGAATATTCCAAGAAGAGGTAGTAGCATGAGGAAAGAAACGAAAATAGGAAATTGTGGGATGAGTTCATTGATTAATCCGGTTTTGATGAAAGGCAATATATATGAGGGAAAGTAATATGAAATAAGGTAAGCCAGAGTCAGATTTTGGAAGGATTTGAATTCGAATTTAGAGAAAAGCAAAGTGGATTTTGGACAGTGTGAGGACATGATCAGGGCTACACATCAGTCACTTGCTTTTTGAAACATTCCTCTGGCAACAGTAAATAGGATAGTTTGAGCAGGGCAAGATAGGAGGAGGCTGGGAGAATGCTTAGAAAACTAACTTCAAAAAAGTTCCTAGGACTTGAACTGAGATAAATCAGTTAATAAATTAATAAATAAAAAATAAAAAGAGATAAATAAGAAGCACTAATTGATCAGTCATTAAACATTCATTAAGCACCTACTATGTATCAGTCATTGGATATGGAAATGTCAAAGCACTCTAGTATCTTTGCCAAGAAAACTCCACAGATAGTAATGATGTGCTACAGTCCATAACATCACAAAGAGTCAGCACAACTGGATGGCTGAACAATGTGCGAGGCACTATGCCAAGTGCTGGATAGATTTGACTGATGTTATAAAGAACTGAAAGTATCTATAAACTGACCAAGGAAAAACATAATTTTGTTGTTTTATTTCCAAAATGCCAATTAAGTAATATAAAGAATATTCAGAGATTACTTCTACCTAAATTTGTAAAAGGATACAAGAAACAATAACCTTGTGCTACCACTTTAGTATAAGTCTTGACTAAAGTATTTAGAATATAAAGGGCAAGGCATTATTAAAACACAAGAATTAGAAAAGTTATAATAATCATTAACAATTGAGGCTAAAAATACACAATATTTACTAAGTATCTAGAAAGATCAGAGAAATACCTAGAATTATCAAGTTGCCATTTTTGTACATGAGAATTTGGTTATTTTTCAAAAAATAACAGCTGAAAAATCCCAGGACTATAAATATAAACCATAAAATATATTTTAAATATAATTAAGAAATTATACAGAATCAAACCATTATTTGTAGGCAAAATTGTTTTCCATAATTGCCCAGACATAAAAAAAATTAATGATACTTTTAATACATGTCACCATACCAAATGTTCAAATCTCTAAAATGCTTAAAAACAGTAGGAGAAATATGCCCAAAAGTCTGGGAAGGAAGAACAAATGGAACTGAGATTTAACTATATATGACAAAAGAGGCATGAGTCAAATATGAGTCCAGAAAAAATTACAGATTGTAGAAAGAAATAAGGTCAAAAGTAGAAGCTGATTGGGATCCAAAAGAGAAAAACCCTCATTATAAACATGTATAATCCAGGAAAACAAATTCCCACATTGGCCATATCCAAGTTTTTCTCTGCAGTTAAAGTTCATTGCCTTTCTAGCAGGAAATGAGTAGTGTGTTTCAATCTTCTGGTTTATCATTTCATTGATTAAACTAAAAGTTTTTGTCTACAATGTTCTATCATTCTTTAAATTATTCTCTGCATTTCTATCACTTTCTTTTTCATCATGTCATAGAAATTATTCCCAGCTTCTACTAAAACCAACCATTTCATCATTAATTATAGCACAACAATAATCCTTGGTATTTATATATCACAAATTGTTCATCCATCCCCCAACAGGAGGGAAATTCCTTAGTTTACAATTTCTATATATTATAAATATTTTTGTACACATAACTCCCTTCCTTTTTCTTGGATCTATTTGAGATGTAGGCCTAGCAGTCTTATAGCTGGTATATTCAAAAGGTATATGTATAATTTAATAACTTTTTTTAAAATCCTTAACTTCTGTGTATTGGTTCCTTGGTGGAAGAGTGGTAAGGGTGGGCAATGGGGGTCAAGTGACTTGCCCAGGGTCACACAGCTGGGAAGTGTCTGAGGCCAGATTTGAACCTAGGACCTCCTATCTCTAGGCGTGACTTACTTACTTACTCACTGAGCTACCCAGCTGCCCCCCCCCCAATTTTATAACTTTTTAAGCATAGTTCCAAAATACTTTCCAAAATGGCTGACCATATTACAGCTCTACCACCAGTTCACTGGTATGAACTATTGTTTTCTCTTCCATCACCCTAATCCTTTTGCCTTTTTCTTATTTTGTTATTTTTTTTCCCAGGCTGATGGGCATAATATGAAACCTCAAAATTGCATTAAATTATATTTGTCTATTAGACTACTTTTTATATGGTTACTGACTTCTTGGATTTATGTCTTTGAAAACTGTTTCATTTTATTTACTATTTATCCATCAGGGAATGGCTCTTATTTTTTATCAATCTGAACAAGTTCCTTATATCTTGGACCATAACTTAGCTAAACTCTGTATATCCTTTATCACTGTGCTCCACATAGAAGAGATATTAAATGAATTACTTAATATTGTTTTGTAATAGTTTTATAAGTTGTAATGTGCTCATTGGCACAGCACCTAGAATGCTGAACTTGGAGTCAAGAAGACCTATTAGATCCTTAGAATCTTACTGGCTCTAAGTTGCTTAACTTCTATAACTGTAAAATAGGGACAATAATAGCCCTCATTTCCCAGCATTATTTGAAAAGCAATTGAGATATTTGGCAAGTGCTTTACAAAACTTAAAGCACAATATAAATCCCAACTGTTGTTATAACTCCAGTTTTTAAGAAGTACTGAGTTTTTGTTAATGGCAAGAAGTCTTGCTGGAAAAGAACAGATAACTGTTTAAATAGTGAAAGATTTCAGAGCTCCTTCTTGTGTTTTCAATATCAACCTTATCCATCATAGACCATCTGTTTTCCCTAATTTGTGCCTCAGTTTCCTCCTCTGTAAAAATGGGATAACAGATATTTCACATGGTTATAAGGATCAAATGAAACCAAATTAATTTATAAAGTTATTTGTAAAATATAAAATACTACATAAAATGATGGATATCAATTTTGTTAATGAATTTCAGCTTTCATTTTTAAAAATGTCACAAGAATCAGTCTGAGGATCCATAAAATAATGAAAATAAAATTAATATATATAAAATACTATGTCACGCAATGTGAGTTCAAAAGGGGAAAAATCATTAAAACAGTAACTCTACAGTAGGCAGGCATTGTGCTAGTAATTAACAGGACAAAAATAACACTTGAAAATCTCAAAACTCAAGTCAAAAAAATATTGCAAAGACAACATAAAAATAAAGAAGAACAGAAATGATGTTCTGTTAATAATCTTCCAAGAGTGAAATCACATTTACATACATCTGTGATTTTAAACATACAAATAAAATTTGTATAATAAAAATAAAACATACAAAAAGTGAGACAAGCAGGATATACTTACATCTGCTCTATTTCTTTTTCACTAATTTGTAGGAAAAATAAATTCATACAACCTCTAATTATAAAAAGAATAACACAGATGCAGGGCTACTTTTGGTATCTAACCTATACATACCAGCTTTGCCTCAATATTCAGAAATACACACTCAATATGGTAAATTATATCAACACTGTTAATATATTTTGTTATAAATATTATGATAGTCATAAACATGCAGGTGGATTTAATCAAATTCAGTTCCAAAACAAGCAAGTTATCCCCAAATCTGTGTAAATAAGAAAAATCACTCTGCTTTTAAATATATTTATTATCATTATGAGATTTAGTGTATTTTCTCCTGATAACTTTCAAAAGAGAATGAATTCAATGTACTTCGAAAGTAGGGATTCTCCTCACACACAATCCAAACCAAAAAAATGCCTTGGAACCACACCAAGAAAATAAAGGATTGTTAAAATCTAGTCAACTGTTTCAGAAATGGAGGGAGAAGTGTGATAGGGGAAGCAATTAAACAATTATGTGCACAGCTATAATAATTACTCTATAATTGTTTACAAATAAATATTAAGCTGTGTGGATTTATTCTGAAGGCCAATTCTGAAACATTTGTCTAATAAAATATGAAGTCATGTCCATTTTTTATCTAATATTCAATAAGACCCCCCAGCAAAAAGTGTTATAGTTTTTATAATCTAAAAGAAATATCTTGCCAATTATATAAAAACCATTTCATTCAAAAACATTAGCTTGCTAAATATGGAACACAATGAAAAAGATTACTGTAGTTAAAATTCCTGTGTCAGAAGATGAAAAAAACTAGAAATCGACTTATTTACAAATGCTTAACTTCATTGCCAATCAGAGAAACAACCAAGAACAAAACCATTTTAGAAAATAATTAAAAAATATGTGGGAAATTTTAAGCAGTGCCATCTTATAAAACAATGTGTGGCAGTAAATGAAAAAAATTATTTTATAGAAAGCCAAGAAAGAGATATAGCTAAGTAGAGTCATCCCAAGACGATTTGAGGATGAAATTAAAAGGACAAATTGAAGCTCCATTTTGCTTCTGAAGGAAATGGAAATGGGAAACAAAGATGGGAAAAAGCAGGTGTATGAGGCAAAGTGCATACAGATAAGGTCTGTGCTAAAAGAGATACAATTGTTAAGACAGGTAAGAATTAATTCTTAAGGTATGTCCATGGAGGGGGAAATGCCAAAGATTGGGGAGGCAGGGGGAATCTTGGACTTTATTTTATCAAAAAAGAAAAAAGACTAAAGGAAAATAAGAGATCAGTTAACAACTGACCCAAATGTCTACTTTACCATCTATACAAAATATTTATTAGAAAAAATCTACACATTCATTGAGTGCATCCTTGATGAGGGCATTAGAAGGAAACAAAAAGACTTTCCCAATCAATATTCTATGCAGACAATATCTTTACCATCACATAATTATATACAAGGTCTCAGAATAGGACAAAATCTCACTAAGCGTTATTATTTGTTGATTATAAAAAAGCATTTATATTAGGAGAGTAAAATGTTATTCTTAAATGTTCTCCTCTAACAAGGTGTCTCCAGAGCATGTCAAAATTATTCAAGAATGCTTTGAAGATAAAGTGAGAGATAACCTTCAAAAACCATCTGATTAATGATATCAAGAACAGAATAAAACAAGGGAGATTGATGCTTGCCAAAAGTATGCATTACCAATATGAATGGAATCCCAAACACCACCAAAGTAAAGAAGGAATTTCCTATAGATAATGAGGTGACCCAAATATTCCCGTATGCACATAATTTAATACTTGCAAGAAACCTCAGAAATTGCAGTCTAAAAAAATTTGGATTATGTAGACTAGAAAAAACAAATAGATGAAGAACAAATTTGATATGTCACTGAATGGACAACCACTGACTTTGTCCATGTTTGTATACAACTCACAGACACTAAAAGGGGGCAAAAAATGATTTAGGCTCATAATTTAACAACAATTTTTAAAAGGGGGATTCAGGTTTGTGAAGTTGCAATGTTTTGAAGTGTTGTTTTTTTTTTTTAATGCCTCAAACACTCTGGTTGAAACAAAGGCCCAGCTTTTTTTATGATCAACATTTTTCCAGAGTGTTGAGTGTTGCTATATGAATGCAAGTCATAGAATATCATAGTCTCTGAAGAACTTAAATGGTAGAAAATCCAAGGGACAAAGGAGTACATGGTGGCCCAAAGGAGGATACAACACATGACAAGCAAGAAAAGAAATTACAAAGTAGAGGTATTGTAAAAGATGTTATCAACACAATGCATGATTTGATAAGACAGGAAGACAAGAGATAACTGGTATATAGTCTATGTATTCCATTAGTATCACAACACTGTCAAGAAAAAAAGCAACAAATGAAGTCATCTGAAAATTAGATTGAACATAGAGCAGGGAATTTATGGGAGGACATGGAAAATAGTCACACAAGATGGCTAGTCATAGATGGACGGAAATCTACATCATTATGGAGCCAATGCCACTGTGATAAAATCTGAGGCAATCACAGATGAAAAGTCCTGAGTGATCCTGAATGAGATTATAATTTAATGTTTAACAAAAAAATAAAAATACACTATAAAATAGATAATATTAATTTGTAGTTTTCTAAGTCAGTATGCTACCAAGCAGATGTTTCTGTTTGAGACTGATACCATACATTAGAGTATTTGAATATAAAACTACTGAACAATAAAACAGAAAATATAGAGCCAAAATGAAGCCTTATTCAGAATAATTATACTGATGCAACAATACTTGAAGATAAACTGAAAGTCTCCAATGATGATTATTTCTAAACCAAAGCTCTTTTTTAAAAAAATCACAGCAGGTAAGGTTTTAAATAATAAAACATAAAGAATGTTTTTGACAGTCAAGAAACAAACTTCATAATATATTCTATTATTTTTAAAACATAGAACTGAAAATTCTAATTCCTTACTTCCCATCTTCAGCACTGCTAGGTTCTGCACTCCACAGATCAAGATGTCCCTCCTAGGATAATCTGAACACTTTAAATCTTATAATTATGTCATTAATTCAACAGCTTTCTACATCCCTCACCTTCCTCCCCTTTGATTGGAGGGCTGGAAGGTAGAGCACTAAATTCCTACCAGAGCTTTACTTTACAGAGGGTAGAGATCTGGACTGTACAGATAATTCTCCACTTTCTATTTGCAACTAGCTCTGCTTTGTTTGAACTCCATGGAACATGACACCCCATCACTAGGTGCCCCTTGGTGTCCATCCATCACTTCCCCACCCCTTTCCCGTCTCCATTTTTATATCATATTCCTCCATTACATGTAAGTTCCTTGAAGGGTAGGACTGTTTCTTTTTTCTTATTTATATCCCCAGTGACTGGCACATAGTATCAGGCACATAATAAATATTAAGGTATATCTCTTAAGATATTTTTCATTTAAATCATATTTGACAAATGGTTGGCATTATTTTTCTAGGGTTTCCAGGAGCAAAGATATCATTCTTCCCACTCAATGTTTCAGTTTCTCAATCATCTTTTCTGTCCAAAATTAAATGATATAGCCTTGGTTCCTCTTATTAGGTCTTCTTAGAATTATAGTCAATGTCCCCTTTGTAATAACATTTCATATGCCACATATACCAAAGGATTATAATTAAATCATGCCCTAGCTGCCTTTCACATTCCATTAACATTTGCTCATAGGTTCTAGCTCAAATTCTTTTAATTATATATGTTTTGCTCCTCTGTATTGTCTATGGTTTTTCCATATTTCTATTAAAAGGATAAATCTGAAACTGGACATAATACTTTAATTACAGCTAATCAAAACCATGTCATTAAGCTTTTTTTTAACATCTGTATTAATTAGCTGGCTCATTCAACTTATGATCCACTATGACAATGGTGCTTTTTTAAAAAATCATCCTTTTCTTGATGTTTATCCCCAATTTTATCAACCTTCCTTCCAAATGTATGGCCTTAAATATATATATCTCTTTTTTTTGCATTTATTCCTTTGACTGAAATTTGGTGCTTTAAATAAAAAATCCATTACAAATGATTCTCAGAAGACAATTGAAGCACCCTTCAGAGGCTACTTACCCAGCTCCCACTCTCACCTATGGTCTGGGTCCTCCAAAGGAGGATGAATACTAATCTGAATTCAATAGACAACCCAGAGAAGCTGGGTTTCTAGTACTTTCACTCACAATCCCCACAAATGTGCTTCCTATTAACAATAAGACATTTTGTTGTTAGTAAAAGCATTTACTGTGGTGGTAGAACAACTACTAGGACAAAAACTTCTTGAAATCTAAAGAGACATGCTCTCTTCTTGCACACTTAAGGTCTCTAGAGACAGGGGTTATAAAGATTGAAAGGCATATGAGTTAGAGAATATACATGACAAATGAATTAATCTCTATTTCCCAGAAGTCTTTTTCTCCCTTCATATGGTCTTCATGGAGTTCAACAGGTGATTAATTTCTCTAAATCTACCTAAACTCCATTTCAGATAACAGAAAAAATTCACCACAGGCCCCATCTCAAATCCCTCTTCCTTCATAGAACCTGACTTGGCTTTTGAGAACTGAGAGTCACTTCAACCCTACGATACTTCACCAAATGAACAGCAAGACTACGAGGATGCATTTGTAAGTGGAAATAAACAAATCCCTATGCTGGACTAAAAAGAGGAAATCAAATTAATAGAAACAAATTAGGAACCCCTAGCACGTGATGCACAGATTACTTGTTGCAAATCTATATGTTCTGGAACCAAAGGTACTAAAGTAAATCCATACAGGAGAAGTTATGCTATAAAGATACTAAAAGTCATTCATCTGAGTGGTTTATACTTTCATACCCCATACAGATATTAATTATGGGAATGTATACCAAAAGTATTTCAGGAAGAATCTAAGAGATTTAACTCAGCAAGTTTATTTCAAGGATGAAGAAACCAAGAGTCACAGAAATCTATGTAAATTTGTCCAAGGTAACATAATTAGTTAGAAGCAAAATTAGAACTAGAAACCAACCTATCAAGTCAACATTTGAGTGTTGACTGTGAAAAAATGGGAGTGTAGTGGGGATGGAGGGGCAGAAACTCTCAGCATGGACAATATGGACTGTTTGAATTTCTTATCAAATAGAAAGGGACTTGCCAAAGGGAGTGATAGAGGCCAGAGCCTAAAACCAGATGGGAGCAAAGAAATTATGCCATAAAGAACATCCTCCAGTGCCCCCTGGCAGAGCCCTTTCAACAGCAGCCAAGCCAGCTGGAGGGTGGGGTACTCCCCGAGGACAGCCCCCCTCTCTTTCATCTAAGTCAGAGACAGAAATTTATCCTACAAATCCATCCCAACACTGGTGACAATTTCACAATCCTTTTATTTTCCATTTGTGAATAAAGGAAGAGGAGGATCTCAAAGTATGTAAAAATAAAAACTGCACATTCTAAAAACCCGAAATCCTAGGTCAGAGAACAGAGCTGAACATACACCAGGGAGAGTTAGTACCCAAAAGATGATTAACACACTGAAGGGTTCTGCAGAACCACTCCCAGAAAATTCTTCACATTCCTAAATCACAACTAATGCATTTTCTCATGAAAGCAATGGCTTTGATAAAATTGAATACAGCATATACTTGCATCAAATATTTACATATGCCAAAGTCCCAGTTAAAGGCAAGTCTTTTAAAATAATGTCCAATAAACAGTGAGGAATGGGATGAGGAAAGAGGAAAAAGAAAGAAGATAGTGATTACTCCTTGGCCCCCTTCTTTCTACCTTCTTCCATATGCATTCACTAATGACTATGAGGAGACTAATTCTTACTACTTTTGCTCTCTGACATTCTTGTATTAAACAGAAAACTATTATCAGAAAATATTGCTGAAGAAACGAGGCCCACTAATGAGCCCTAATTCTCAAAAGCTATTTGCCTATAAGCTATGCAAAACGAATTGCATCAGAGCCAAAATATGCATAAATGGTATCTTCTTTAAAAACTAGAATCAATTTTCAAATGTGGAAGTAAAAATGTCCTTTAGTAATAAGTGCTTTTATACATTGCATTGCTAATCACCATTGCTTCAAACAGGAAGAGCAACATTCTTCAATACATTAAGACCAGTGATAAAAAGCTTACCTTTTAAGGATGAACTTTCAGTAAGAGTGGCATGCACTTAGCTGTACCAATGCTGGCAGGAATTTTCTTATTTAGTTCCTATTCTATGAAGGTTGCAAACATTGAGCAATCATCACAGTACATAAAAACAATAGCTACTAGCAGATGAAATGAATACAGGTGCTTCCCTAATTATGATCACAAAGCCCTAAGTTTGAAAGCAGAAAATGAATAATATATTTTATATTCAAATTCATTACCTTAAGCTTTTTTGTTTTTTTTCTTTTTTGTATATGATAGTTTATGCCTGGGAGTTCACTGATAGAAAAATCTCTCCCCCCAAAAATAAGTTATCCATTGATGTTACTAATAACAATAAGTTTTGTTTTTTTTTCTTTTTTGCATATGATAGTTTGTCTGATATTTCACAGGTAGAAAAATCTCTCCAAAAATAAATATATTATCCATTGTGTTACTAATAATAACAATGAGGTTAGAAAGGCTACAAACATTTATACAATTATCATTGTCTATATGACAACAGGAGTGTAAAGATATGTGTTCAAATTCAGACTATTTGAACAACTTTGTGAACAAGGGCAAGTTACTTAACCTCTCAAGTGTCTTGGTTTTTTCATTTTTAAAATCAAGTTCTGTTCAGCAGGAGAGCCCTCTCTCTCCCCATTTTGCTGTTGGTTTTAGACTCCTGTCCATTTGAGGAACTTTTTTTAAAATTAATTTTCCTTTTTCATAAATAATTTCCATAGTTACATGAATTCATGTTCTTACACTCCCAAAGCCCCCAACCCCTGTAGCCGATGCATATTTCCACTGGTTTTAACATGTGTCATTGATCAAGACCTATTTCCATATTTATTGATAGTTGCATTGGTGTGGTTGTTTCGAGTCTACATCCCCAAACATGTCCGCCTCAACCCAAGTGTTCAAGCAGTTGTTTTTCTTCTGTTTGCACTCCTGTAGTTCTTCCTATGAATATGGGTAGTGTTCTTTTCCATAAGTTGCTCAGAATTGTTATGGGTCATTGCATTGCTGCTAGTACAGAAGTCCATTACATTCTATTTTGCCACAGTGTATCAGTCTCTGTGTACAATGTTCTTCTGGTTCACTTCCTGGAGGTCATTCCATTTCACATGGAATCTTCCAATTTATTATTCCTTTGAGCACAATAGTATTCCATCACCAGCATATACCACAATTTGTTCAGCCATTCCCCAACTGAAGGACATACCTTCCTTTTCAAGTTTTTTTGCCACCACAAAAAACGCGACTATAAATATTTTCATACAAGTCTGTTTATCTATGATCTCTTTGGGGCACAAACCCAACAATGGTATGGTTGGATCAAAAGGCAGACATTCTTTTATAGCCCTTTGAAAATAGTTCCAAATTGCCAGCCAGAATGGTTGGATCAGTTCACAACTCCACCAGCAATGCATTAATGTCCCAATTTTGCCACATCCCCTCCAACATCCATTACTCTCCCCTTTTGTCATTTTAGCCAATCTGCTAAGTGTGAGGTAGTACCTCAGAGTTGTTTTGATTTGCATTTCTCTAAGTGTTAGAGATTTAAAACACTTTCTCATGTGCTTATTGATACTTTTGATTTCTTTATCTGAAAATTGCCCATTCATGACCCTTGCCCATTTATCAATTGGGAAATGGCTTGATTTTTTATACAATTGATTTAACTCCTTGTATATTTGAGTAATTAGACCCCCTGTCAGAGTTTTTTGTTATAAAGATTTTTTCCCAATTTATTGTTTCCCTTCTGATTTTGGCTACATTGTTTTTGTTTGATTATATCAAACTAAAAAGCTTTTGTACAAAATCATTTATTTTACATTTTTTAATTTTTTCTAACTTTTGCTTGGTTTTAAAATCTTTCCTTTCCCAGAGATCTGACAAGTAAACTATTCTATGTTCACTTAACTTATTTATAGTTTCCCTCTTTATATTCAAGTCATTTACCCATTCTGAATTTATCTTGGTGTAGGGTGTGAGATGTTGATCTAAACCTAATCCCTCCCATATTGTTTTCCAAATTTCCCAGAAGTTTTTGTCAAATAGTGGATTCATGTCCCAAAAGTTGGGCTCTTTGGGTTTATCATACACTGTCTTGCTGATGTCATTTACCCCAAATCTATTCCACTGATTCTCCCTTCTGTCTCTTAGCCAGTACCATACTGTTTTGATGACTGCTGCTTTATAGTACAGTTTAATATCTGGTACTGCTAGGCCCCCTTCCTTCACATTTTTTTTTCATTATTTCCCTTGATATTCTTGATCTTTTGTTATTCCAAATGAACTTTGTTACAGTTTTTTCTAATTCAATAAAAAAGTTTTTTGGTAGTTTGATAGGTATGGCATGAAATAAGTAAATTAATTTGGGTAGAATGGTCATTTTTATTATTTTAGCTTGTACTACACAGAACCAATGTTTTTCCAATTGTTTAAATCTAGTTTTAATTGTGTGGAAAGAGTTTCGTAGTTGTGTTCATATAATTCCTGTGTTTGTTTTGGTAGATAGATTCCTAAGTATTTTAAATTGTCCAGGATGATTTTGAATGGTATTTCTCTTTCTAACTCTTACTGCTGAGATGTGTTGGAAATATATAGAAATGCTGATGATTTATGTGCATTTATTTTGTATCCTGCCGCTTTGCTAAAGTTGTTGATTATTTCCACTAGCTTTTTAGTTGATTCTCTAGGATTTTTTAAGTAGACCATCATATCATCTGCAAAGAGTGATAGCTGAGTCTCCTCATTGCCTATTTTAATACCTTCAATTTCATTTTCTTCTGTAATTGCTACTGCTAGTGTATCTAGTACAATGTTAAATAAAAGAGGTGATAATTGGCATCCTTTTTTCACACCTGATCTTATTGGGAAGACTTCTAATCAATCCCCATTGCATATGATGCTTGTTGATGGTTTTAGATATATATTATTTATTATTGTTAGGAAAGGGCCTTCTATTCCTATATGTTCTAGTGTTTTCAATAGGAATGGGTATTGTATTTTGTCAAAGGCCTTTTCAGCATCTGCTGAGATAATCATGTGATTTTTGTTCATTAGCTTCTTGATATAGTCAATTATGTGGATGGTTTTCCTAATGTTGAACCAACCTTCCATTCCTGGTATAAATCCCACCTGATCATGATGGCTAACCCTCTTGATCACTCATCGGAGTCTTTTTGCATCTATTTATTAAGGAGATTGGTGTATAATTTTCTTTCTCTGTTTTTGGTCTACCTGGCTTTGAAACGAGTACCATATTAGTATCATAAAAGGAATTTGGTAGAACTCCTTCTTTGATTATTGTGTCAAACAATTTGAATAGAATTGGGATTAGTTGTTCTCTGAATATATGATAGAATTCACTTGTGAATCTATCAGGCCCTGACAATTTTTTCTTAGGGAGTTCTTTGACGGTTTGTTCAATTTCTTTATCTGATAATGGATTATTTAAGTATTCTATTTCTTCTGCTATTAATCTAGACAATTTATATTATTGTAAATATTCATCCATATCACCTAGATTGCTGTATTTATTGCATGTAATTGGGTAAAATAGTTTTTAGTGATTGTCTTAATTTCTTCTCCATTAGAGGTGAGGTCTCCCTTTTCATCTTTGATACTATTAATTTGGTTTTCTTCTTTCCTTTTTTTAATTAGATTTACCAGTACTTTGTCTATTTTATCTGTTTTTTTCCAAAGAACCAGCTTCTAGTTTTATTTAATAATTCAACAGTTCTTTTACTTTTGAATTTATTAATTTCTCCTTTGATTTTTAGTATTTCTAATTTTGTTTTCATCTGGGGATTTTTAATTTGTTCAGTTTCAAGTTTTTTAAGTTGCATGCCCAATTCATTAACCTCTGCCCTCCCTAATTTGTTAATATATGCACTCAGTGCTATAAATTTTCCCCTTAGAACTGCTTTGGCTGCATCCCATAGGTTTGGGTAAGATGTCTCATCATTGTCATTGTCTTCAATGAAATTATTAATTGTTTCTGTGATTTGTTCTTTCACTAAATTATTTTGGAGAATCATATTATTTAATTTCCAATTAGTTTTTGGTTTGCCTCTCCATGTATTCTTACTAATAACTATTTTTATTGCATTATGATCTGAGATGGTTACATTTATTATTTCTGCTTTTTTTGCATTTGTTTGCCATGTTTCTGTGCCCTATTACATGGTCTATCTTTGTGAATGTTCCATGTGCTGCTGAAAAGAAGGTGTATTCCTTTTTGTCTCTACTTATTTTTCTCCATATATCTATTAACTCCAATTTTTCTGGGGTTTCATTCACCTCACCTCTCATCTCTTTCTTATTTATTTTTTGGTTTGATTTTTCTAGATCTGATAGGGGAAGGTTGAGGTCCCTCACTAGTATGGTTTTGCTATCTATTTCGTCCTTGAGCTCCACTAGCTTCTCCTTTAGAAATTTGGAAGCTATACTGTTTAGTGCATACATATTGAGTACTGATATTTTTTCATTGTTTATACTGCCTTTTATTAGGATGTAGTTCCCTTCCCTATTTCTTTTATCTATTTTTACATTGGCTCTGTCAGAGATCATGATAGCCACCCCTGCCTTCTTTTTCTCATTTGAAGCCCAAATGATTTTGCTCCATCTTCTCATTTTCACTCTATGTATATCTGTCTATCTCATGTGTGTTTCTTGTAGATAAGGTATGGTTGGGTTTTGGTTTCTAATCCACTCTGCTATTTGCTTCCATTTTATGGGTGAGTTCATCCCATTTACATTCAGAGTTATAATTATCAACTGTGCATTCCCAGAGATTTTGATTCTCTCCTAGTCTTGTCCTTTCTTCTTTCACTGTTTCCTTCTATACCAGTGTTTTGTTTTTAATCAGTTCCTATAATCCCCTCCCTTGTTGTACTTTCCTTTCTCCCCACTCCCTTCCTATAGGATGATGTCCGGGCTTTTTCTTTCGTCATGATGTTCCAGTAGACCAATAATTCTTAAATTGTCTTTTTGAGATCTGTTTTCCAGATCTGTGATTGTGTCAATGAGGTGTTTCATGTTTTCCTCAAATTTTCAATTTTCTAAATTTTGTTTTATATATTCTTGCTGCCTTGTGAAGTCATCTGCATCTAGTTATTGAATTCTAATTTTTAAAGACTGAATTTCATCCCTGGCTTTTCAGTCATCCTTCTCCTTCTGGTCTAATTTTCTTTGTAGATCATCTTTCACCTTCTTTGCTTCATTTTTCAGCTGGTCAATTTGGTCTTTTAAGACATTATTTTCTTGTTTTAGATCATGTATTTCCTCCTCCCAATTGTCTTCTGCCTCTGTTGACTGTTTTCTGAGTTCTTGAGTTATTTGAATTTTGAGTTCTTGAGTTAATTGAATTTTAAATTCTTCTAAAGTCTAAGTCCATTTCACTGAATTTTCTGTGTTTCTTCTTGGTGCTGCTTTATCTTATGATTCATTTGCTCTTTGTTCAATTTATGGATAGAAGCTGTTGATTGTGGTTTCTTTTTTTTTTTTCTGTTTTATACTCATTTTTTTCCTTCCTTCCCCCCGTAACTGGCTATAATCTTGGTCCTCTAATCATTTTTTTATCTGTGGGTTTGGTTTATTCAGTCCTGGGAGGGCTTCTTCTCTGTTTTGTTGATTAATTAGGTTAGTGGGGACCTGAGGCCAAATTTTCCCCAGCTGGTGGTAAAAGCTTAAGAAGTGAATATGGCTACTTTTACTATAGTCTGTGACGGAGGCATGCTGGAGCTTCCCTACCCTCTGAAGACTTCTTTTCTGCTGTATTGATAGGATTGTGTCAGGTGTGGTTCATCTGCACAGCTCAAAGTATCCTGAGGTCAAAACCTCGAGAGAAAGGAGGGTGAGGGTGGGCAGCGCAAGATGGAGCATATGTTCAGTCTCTCTGGGTTTCTCCCCCAGCAGCCTCCCTGCTGTCTATGATCAGAGCCTTGAGTTTGGCACACCTGTGCCAATAAGGCACTCCCCTAGACTAGCACCCCTGTGCCCCCCAGAGATTCCAGGATCCATTGGAGACTCAGTACATTAGGTGGAGGATGAGATCTGGGATCTTCCCCTTTCTTTCCCCTCCCATCTGACAGTTAAAAGAATTCAGACTGTTTTTTTCTCTATTTTTCTTCGTACCTTTTAAGTTGGGTTCAGCTGGAGGATCCCCCAGATCTATTCTGTTGCCAGATTTGGTTTTCTGTTCCCTCAAATCCCTTTGTCCTTGATTGGTGGTAAAGTGCTTTACAGAGGTCTGGAGCCTTGCTACTTCTATGTCGCCATCTTCCCAGAATTCTCTTGAGGCACTTTTTAAAAAATTGATTTGGAAGGATTGTCAAAGTGGTATCAGCTTTCATTACTACTAAGCCACCATCTTGGCTCTGCCCCCTTACATGTAAAATCAGACTAAATGATCTCTAAATTCCTTACAGATATAAATTATATGACTCTTCTTAAACTGATTCCCTCATTGTCTTCTGGCTAACTCCAAAGAAGCATGACAGTAACAATGATTTTGTAAAATATATAATATGGAATACTTTTTAATATTATTTTTTATAAACGTACAGATGTCAATACCATGAAAATTATACTCTGGAACCTCAGATATTTGTTATCTGATTTAAAGCAACGTCTTAGGGTGTTCACAAATGTCTTCGCCAAGAGTTTTGTCAGGTGGCATGTCCTCATTAAATCATAAGTTTCTGAAAACTAAGGACTGTCTTCCTCATTTTTATACCCAACTGCCACCAGAAGGGTGTGGTAGTTTTACATGTAATGGGCTGTCAATAAATATCTCCTATGTTTGATTTTATTCTTGAAAGAATAGGTATCCTTCTTTACCTATAAAATATTTGACCTAAGAATAGAAGTATTTTCCCAATAATATTTAATGATTATTTTGTTTCTATTTTGCTTCACATCTATATTCTTCATAGAGTATGCCATCGATGTCTTCAAAAAAGTCTACATATACTACTACCCTGTAGTATGTGAATATCATTGCTGCTGCCACTCACCAAAACAAACAAACCCGCACTTTTCTATATCTTCAGTTAATTTAGGTTAATTATATTCATCTCACAGCTACAGGATGAACATCAAAATATGACATTGTGATGTCAAGGAAAGGGCACTGAGTCGTGAGTCAGGTCCTCTAAATACCTGAAGCAAGAGGATCTGATTAAGTAATCTATGTTATGTTTATTCTATATTAATTAAAACTAGCCATTTGGTTTTTTTCCCCTCAATTATTTGAAAAACAAATTTATTCCTAGTTTGTTTTTAAGTTTGAGCCAAATTCTCAACCTCCCTTTCTCTCCTACCTACTCTCTGAGAGAGTAAGCAATCTGATACAGATTTAACATATATAATAGTATAAAACATCTTTCCATATCAGTCACTCTGTGAAAGAGATCTCAAACAAACAAAAAAAAGAGTGAAGAGGGGACAGCTGGGTAGCTCAGTGGACTGAGAGCCAGGCCTAGAGATGGGAGGTCCTAGATTCAAATTTGACCTCAGACACTTCCCAGCTGTGTGCCTCTGGGCAAGTCACTTAACCCCCATTGCCTACCCCTTATCACTCTTCTGCCTTGGAGCCGCCAAGACAGAAAGTAATGGTTTAAAAAAAAAGAGTAAAGAAATAAAGTGAAATATAGTGTGTTTCAGGCTGCTTTCACACTCCAACAGTTCTTTCTTTGGTAGTGGATGGTGTTTTTCATCATAAATCCTTAAGGATTTTCTTGGATCCTTGTATTGCCAAGAATAGCTAAGTAGTTCATAAATGTTCATCATATTATAATGATGTTAGCATGTACAATGAATGCTCTCCTGGTTCTGTTCCCTTCATTTTGCATTATGTCATGTAGGTCTATCCAGGTTTTTCTTAAGTAATTCTTTTCATTTTTTTATACCATGGTAATATCCCATTACAATCATATACCACAACTTGCCCAGTCATCCCCCTTTATGGAAATCCCCTCAGTTTCCAATTCCTTTGCTACCACAAAAAATGTGGCTATGAATACTTTTGTACAAACAGGTCCTTTTCCCCTTTTATAATCCCTTTCTGATAGAGACCTAGTAGGGCTATTGCTGGGTCAAAGGTTAAGGTTTTTAAACCTTTGTGCATACTTCTAAATTTATCTCCAAAATAGTTGAATCTAGTAATCTATTTTAAGTATAATAGGATCATCAGACAGGACCTCATAAGACATCTTGTCTGGTACCTTCATTTTGTAGATGAAGAAAAAAAGGTTCTGAAAAGGTGACATTTGGTCTGCCTTCTAATCATTAGTCTTCATAAGCAAATGAAAATAACACTGAAGTTTATAATTATTCTGGAATTTTACATAAATTTATTTCACTGAATCTCCTGATGCCTCCCAGATGACTCTCCATTTGCACAGGATTTATTTGTCTAGCAGCATTGGCTAAGACATTTCCTCCTAGAAATTCCTTCCACCACTGAAATTTCAGGTTCAGACCAAAAATAAAATTATTTCACAGTAGGGAAGTAAATTCAGCCAACACTTTTAAATTATGGGCACCTTTAATTTTGGCATTATAGTCTTATTTTACCTAAAAAATGAGTTGATTTAAAATGAAATATCAACTGAAAACTGATTTGTGAATCTGTTAATTGTTTTTTCCTGATTTGATCTTCAGAAATAACACATAAAAATACTGAAGAATCTATGTAAAATACATACATTAATACAATGAGAATGAAAACTATACACTCATGCTCTCTTTTTAACAGTACCCATCTTAAGAAATGTTAGTTATATAGACATTTAATCAATATTTCTTTAAATTATGATAATATACCTAACAGGATGAGGAAAATCTTTTAAGTTTAAGCATTATTATTTTAAAAATATTAAACGCAAAATTAACTTCTTTAATGACACAAAATTAGATGCCATCATAGCCAATATGCTGTATGGTTTTAACAACTTCCAAATTAATGCTTTAATACCTACATCCTACTGGCATGGCTCTTAAGTAAAGGGCCAAAATAAAGTGAAACCCACAAAAAAGTGGAACAAAGACATCTAATCAAGACAAAGTTCAGGGTGTCAAAGAATAGGAGCTAGAAAGAACCTCAGAACCACCAGGTTTATGTTTTTATGTTTTTAAAGTTGAAGACATTAAAGCTCAAAAAAGTTATGTTACGTGCAGAGTTACACACAAGTCTCATGTGTAAATAGAAAAGCTAGGAATCAAACTAAGATCATTTAACTCTAGAACAAATTCATTTTCCCCTTGTACTATATAAATACAAATAAATGAAAGTTTACATTCATCATACATTTAAACTTCTTGTAATCATTTAAATTTTATTTTAAAATTTATATTCCAATCTCTACACTAAAATTAAAATGTAATCACTACCTCTATGCTACTTATAAAAATACTGCTTTTACATAATCCAAAAAAGACATAATTATCAAGAACTAGTACCAACTGTGCTTAGACTCCATTAACTCTACCAAAAGAAGACTAGTGGCTAATCTACATATTCATTTCTCAAAGTTAACACTATCCACTTGATGGCAGCTATCAAATTGAAAGCACTGTGCCTAGGAAGAAATGATTTACCTCTACCAATCAAATGCAAAAGTTCAGGTAATCCAAACAAATTTGTTCCATGTAAGAAGATTTAGACTTGTCAGCTTGGCCACGAATGAAAGAAGTGGATTTATATTTAATGTAAAGACAAATATCCTCACAGCTAGAGCTAAGCCAAAGTGGAATGGACAGGACCTCTGATAGTAATGATATTGGGGAACATCAAGCAAAGACCAGATTTAGTACTTGCCAAATTTGATGTGGATGTAATTCTGCTTCAGGCATGGGTAAGATGGACATTGCAGTCTCATCCAACTCTGAAATTTTCTGTTTCTGTGATCTTATGTGAGTTATTCAAAGAAATTAAATGTTTGGACATATTGATGAAGTCAAAATACTCCCCCCTCCAAAATCAAAAAGAATGTTTTCCCATGTAATTATTCTTTAATTTTTATTTTTCTGGATTCCAGGTTTCTGATTTTTAAATTACATTTTAGGATATATAATTTTTTTTTACAAATGGACACCTCTTAAATCACAATAAAATTGAATGGAAGAATGATTCATGTTTAACATTTGATCCAATAAACGAGAAGATTTGAGTTATAATTTCAGATCTAAGTGACTTTGTATGAGTCATTGAATTTCACTTTTATCAGTTATAAGGGGAAAGTAACTCATGTATAGGAATTCCTACCAGAAGTATACTGAGTATCATGTTGGCTTCTAGAGAGATTTCAAAGATAAAATAGAAAATACAGTACCTGCCCACAAGGCACTTACAATTCAGTTACATGATACATGTAACTGAATTGAAAAAACAAAATACATTCTGAACAGTGTTATGCAAGATATAACAAAAATAATATATTAGTTACCATTTATATAGTACTTTAAAATTTGCAAGCTCTTAACATATTTTCATTTGATCCTTATAATAACCTTGTAAGGTTGGTGTTATTATTGTTGTCGTTATTTTATAGATGAGAAAACTGAGACTGAGAAAGTTTAAGTGCCTTGGTCAAGGTTCACAAAGCTACTATTTAAGGCGTGATTCAAATTTAGGTATTTCTGAAAACAAATCCATCATTCTATTCATAAGATTTCAACAGATAAAGATTGACAAAGGGGCATTCTAGATGTAAGGAAAGGCATGAAACATGGTAAAGAGATGGTGAAACAACACACAAGGAATATGGAGGGCAGTCTAGTAGATGGAAGCTAATACGGACAGGTACATAGCATGAAACGGGGCTGAAAAGGTAAGGTTGCAACATTATGGAGGGCCAAGAAATGCAGGCGATTGAAGTTCCATTTTAGATATTAAGAAATTAACAAAGTTTTTGTTTTGTTTAGCAAAGTGATGAATTGATCATATCTGTTCATTATAAAGATTAATATAGCAGCAGAGTAAAAGGCAGACAGGAAGATATGCAGAATAAAATTGGGGAGTCTGTAGAGCAGTGTGTGGTGAAAATGGAGGAAGGTAGGATGGATGGGAGAAAGGAGAGAGGAAGGTAGAGGAAGGGAACAGAAGGTAGTGGTCCCAGCGGAGGGGGGGGGGGGTTGACCAGAGCCCTCAAATGAATGAACAGAGAGCAACTTTAGGGTTTGAATAGCTAGATTTTATTTTAATTAGAAGGGGGAAAGGTCTAGGGGAAAGTAGGAGAGAGGGAGAGAGAGAGAGACCCAAACTTTCCCTTTTATACTTTCCCTGACACCTCCCACAAAGGAAGTGGGAGTTGTCAGGGGAAGTTGTAGCAGAGAGAGTCCTGGGAGTTGTACTCTCCCAGGGCTTAGCATAATTTCAAATGAAACAGCAGGTTATGCTCATTCTCCATGTAAATGGCAAAGTAGGAATGAATGGAAGTGGGAAAAGAGGAAGTGGATTAAAAATAGGAAAAAATTAAAAGTGGAAAAATGATGGAGTGGAAAAAAGAGTGGATTGAAATGGCAGAGCTTGGTAATGGAATGTGTTAGGAGGTAGGCAAGAAGAATAATAAATAACAAAACTTTATTCCAGGTGCCTAGAAGGATAGTGGTGTCATAAATACAAAGAACCATGATATGCAATGATTTTATTTACATACAAACTCCCAGGAATGAATGAATGTAAGTCTATTAACTCAAATTAAATGGAAATCATGCAATGATGATCCAAATACTAAGAGAAGAGAAAGGGACAACATGCAGACCATCCCTTATAGCCCTGCTCAATGATTCTAAAAGTAAATATATTTTGTCCCCAAAGAGATCAAAGAAAGATAAAAAGGGTCCCATATATACTAAATAATTAAAGTAGTTCTTTTTGTAGGGACAAAGAAACAGAAATTAAAGGAGTACCCATCCAGTGAATGCATTAATAAATTATAGTATATGAATGTAAGCAAATACTATATTATTTTAAAAATGACAAAGAGAACAATTGCTGAAAATCTGAAGAGACATGTATGAACTGATGCAAAGTAAAGTAGATAAAACTAGGAAAACAACTTATACAATAACAAACAACACAAATCATAATTCTGATCAAACACAGTGATCAACCATGATTCCAGAGGACCCATGATGAATGAATCTATCGACTTCCTAAGAGAGGAATGATAAATTCAGAATGTAAATTGAGACATATTTTTGGGGCATAGTAAAATTTGTACTGTTTTTTGACTATGAATAGTCCAAAAGGGATTTGTTTCTATTTATTTTCCCAATAAAGAGAAGGATCTGGATGGAAATTGATTTTTGTTCATTAAAAAAAGCTGAACTTAAAAAAATTTTAACATACAGATATCTCTAGTGTGTGTGTGAGAGAGAGAGAGAGAGGGGGGGGGGAAGGTTAGGAGGGCGAGAGATAGACAGACAGAAAGAGATCTAGAGAGAGAGTACGGACTTGTTAGCAGTGTGACTTGGGCAAACCACTTAAAAAAGTGATTCCCAAAGTGAGCGCTACCATCCCCTGGTGGGTGCTGCAGCGATCCAGGGAGGCAGTGATGGCCACGGGTGCATTTATCTTTCCTATTAATTGCTATTAAAATTTCAACAAAATTAATTTCCAGGGAGCTAAGTAATATTTTTTTCTGGAAAGGGGGTGGTAGGCCAAAAAAGTTTGGGAACCACTGACTTAAACCCTGCTTGTCTCCCTCATTTGCTTTAAAAAAAAAATGTTGGAGAAGGAAATGGCAAACTACTCTAGTTTCTTTCCCAGGAAAACCACAAACGGAGTCACAAAGAGTCAGAAAAAAACTGAAATGATTAAACAACAACTATATAAATAAATATATGTGGATATATATATATATATATATATATATATATATATATATATATATATATATATATAT
>NC_058132.1:598966753-598983909 GCF_016433145.1 Gracilinanus agilis | reverse complement strand
GAATTCTTCAATTTTGTTGAATGCCCATACTTTCCCCTGGAAATATATGGTTAGTTTCGATGGGTAGTTGATTCGTGGCTGAAGGCCCAGCTCTCTTGCCTTTCTGAATATTGTATTCCAAGCCTTGCGGTCTTTTAGTGTTGAGGCTGCCAGATCCTGTGTGATCCTTATTGGTGCTCCTTGATATTTGAATTGTCTCTTTCTGGCTTCTTGTAAGATTTTTTCTTTTACTTGAAAGCTCTTCAATTTCGCTATTATATTTCTGGGTGTTGACTTTTCTGGGTCTAGTGTAGAGGATGACCTATGGATCCTTTCAATGTCTATATTGCCCTCTTGTTGTAGAACTTCAGAGCAAATTTGCTGAATAATTTCTTTAAGTACAGAGTCCAAGTTTCTATTAATTTCTGCCTTTTCTGGAAGACCAATGATTCTCAAGTTGTCTCTTCTAGACCGGTTTTCTTGGTCTGTTACTTTCTCATTGAGATATTTCATGTTTCCTTCTATTTTATCAGTCTTTTGACTTTGTTTTATTTGTTCTTGTTGTCTTGAGAGATCATTGGTTTCTAAATGTTCGATTCTAGCCTTTAAGGACTGGTTTTCGGCTATAATCTTTTGGTTTTCGGCTTTAATGTTTTGGTTTTCCTTTTCAATCTGGTCATTTCTGGTCTTCAGTTGACTTGTCTCACTTTCCAATTGCGAAATTCTGCCTTTTAAACTGTTATTTTCTTGCCGGATTTCTTCCATCTTCCTCAGCATTTCATTTTTGAACTCTTCAATAACTTGTGACTAGCTTTCATTTTTGGGGGGAGGTTTGGATTTTTGTTCTCCCTCCTCTGTTGTCTGGATTTTCTCTGTGTAGAAGTTGTTGAGTGTTCCAGAGTTTCTCTTGATAGTCTTTTTCTTCTGGACTTTCCCTATTGCTTGCCATTGTTAGCCCTGCCCCTTTTCAGCTTTGTCTTCGCACTCAGGGTCTGCCTGCGCCTTCTAAGCTCACGGGGGCTCCGGTCTCCTTGTCCACGGGGTCAGGCCTCCTGGTAGATCCCGGTCTGCCCCTCTGCCCGAGGCTCCTTCAGCAGTCTTTGAGGCTGCTTCCATAGCCCTGCTCCGTTCTGCACCTGGTCCTCACTGGAGGTCTAAGCCTGGGCTGGAGATCCTTATTCAAGCCTAGGGCACTGCCTTTGCCTGTGCAGATGCTCTTAGGGCACTGCCTTCACCCATGCAGAAGCTAGGGAAAGTCCATGGGCTGGAGATCTTTATTCGCACCTGAGGCGATGCCTTCAGTGCTTGGGAAAGACCATGTTTTAGAGGCCTTTGTCCCACCCGAGGCAGTGCCTTCACCCACGTGGACACTCAGGAAAGCGCAACCCCCAGCCACTTGGTACAAGCCCAGGTACAAGCCCTGGGGCTTCCAGTGATTATCTGGTTGCCCCAGTCCTGTTTTCACTCTTGTGCGTTGGCGTTGTGCAAGGTGGGTGGTGTGGGGGGTGTGGGAGGGGCTTCTCTCACGTTTTAGTGAGAGCTGTTTCACCCCTTTATAGTGTGGAAATGCCCCGATTCTGCATACCTTCAATGCTGCGCCCTGTTGTGGGGTTCCTTCATTCTTCTGGACTTGTTTTTATTTCCCCTTGAGGAGTCCTGTATGCTTCGGTCAGGAGAGATCAAGCAGCTGCTCCTTACTCTGCCGCCATCTTAACCTGAAGCTGTCTCTTCCCTTCGAAACCCGTAATTTATTGTGAACTGATACAGTTTTCTACATTCTCACCTTTTTTCTTGGACTGATGAAATAATTCTAATTATATTCAAATTGTTCCCTAATGTTGGAACAAACTCAAGTTTTAAAAATAAGTCTTAGCACAGAGCTGACTGTACTCAAAAGTCTCACACCTGAACAACTTAAGCATGTCTTTCAAGAAGAGAGTCAAAAGGTGCAGGATGTGACAAACACTGAACAGTATAGAAAAAAAATTATGACAATGACAGAATTTTAGAAGTAGAAAATCCTGTTAAGATTGCGAACTCCTCATTTAGTAGATGAGGAAACAAAATTTAAGTGGCTTTCCCAATGTCACACAATTAATGATATGAGCAAAAACTAAAATTTAAGTCTTCTGACTCAAAGAAGTCTATAAAATGATTACTCTGCAAAAATTACCTGATATTAAAGATGTTTGTTAATAAAATTATGAAAGAGATAATGGCATGAATATGTATGCCAAAAATTATGATACATCTATTATACATGCTTTCCTTATTTGATTGTTTTGGCCCAACCAGTCTACAAGTTCATCTCTAGGGTGGAATATAAAGGGTCAAAAACCAACATCTTTTATTCCTTTAAAGTTGAGAAAGGTTTTTTGATACAAGTGGAATTTCAGAAACCTTTGGAAACAATGGAGAATTTGGATATATGCCAGATTGGGAGTGGATATTATTTTCCTTCTTGGTAATGCCAAAGGAAAAAAATGCAGTTGAGTGGAAAAATAAGATAAAAGTAGGTTTACCAGACTTGTTGAAAGGAATCATGGAGCTACACAGAAAGAATCTATAATGTTAGGTAGTTTAAGAAGGGATAATGGAAGGCCTAATATCATAGGGTTGGGAACCTAACTTTAATGTGGTGATTATATGAAATCATTATATAATTTTAAAGAGATGTATGACATGGTCAAAGGTGGGGAAAAATTATGGTTTTGATAGCAGTGTTTTAGAATTAAATTATGGAAGCAATATTTAAAGAATGGGGGAAGACAAAGCATAGGAGGAAGAAAGGGCAAGGGAAGACTTAGGAGAAGCAATGGAAAAAGGCATCCATCCATTATCAACCACTAATTAAGCACTTGCTATGCCAAGCACAACTAGATGGTGAAGTAGATAGGAATGTTGGGCCTGGAATCAGCAAGACCTGAGTTCACATGCAGCTTCAGATACTTATTATTTATGTACTCTGAGCAAGACAGTTAACCCTCTTGGCCTCAGTTTCCTAACTGTAAAGTGAGGTGAAGAAGAAAATGGCAAACTACTACAGCACCATTGCCCAGAAAGTTCCAAATAGAGTTACAAAGAATAGTACATGACTGAAACCGCTGAACAGCAAAGCCAGTCACTGGAGAATGAAAAACAAAAACAACATGAAGTTTTAAAAAATTAAAAAAATTTACATCTTATTGGAGGGAGTGAAGGGTCATTGAAAAGTTTAATTGTTTGGAAAAATGATGAGGACCTAAACAAATAATGAAGGTCAGGAAATCCAGGTGTAGTCAAAAAATAAAAGCTGTGTCTTATGCCAAACCATGCAGTAGCCTTTTGCATTTAGTAAAATAGAATGTAGTAAATATTTCCTGTCAATATAAAATTCAACAAGCATTAAGTGACTTCTATGTGAAGAACATTATAGTCAGCTATCAAGGTAGGTAAAAACATGATTAAAAAATATGTCTGTCCCGAAGGTGCTTACAATCTGGTAGAAAAAATAAAAACCTTAAGTACAATATTGAAAAAAAACACTGATAAAGAGATTTAAAGTATGATTCAAAGGTCTGGTTGAAGTATAAGGAAATGTATCATACAGGATTAGACAAATAACTAAACAAATGAGAAGAGTCAAAGATAATAGTAAAGATTTCAGACAGATACTTGCTCAGGAGCTAGTATTCTGGAAATTGTACAAGAGAGAAGTTTTAGGTGAGAGGCAATTCACTCTTGACACCAATGGACCAAAAATGCAAGCTAGTAGCTTATGATGTGTAAGAACATCCCCAGGGTCATTTTCTACTACTTCTCAAATGGAATAAGCATAAGTGTTCATAGTCTAAGATTAAAAAAAAAGTAACAGATTTACAAATCCAACTATGATTCTTCCTTTCTCCTTGTCCATACTTCCCTGTCTCCCAATCTTTGAGATTCTTCCCCAAGAGAGTACAGTTCAAAGTCCTCTTATATTAAAGAATTTCTAAGAATTCTGTTCTGGATGCTATTAGAAACAGCATACTTAAGTCCACTTGGGGTTATGCAGTATATGCCATTAGTGAAATGAGTTACTTTAGGGCATACATTTGCCCCCATCAAGAATCTGGGCACAGAGCCCAGAAATGAAGACAGAATAAAGGATTTATTCCTATTCAAGAGGTCATTATACTTTGAAATAAAGGAACCCCAAGGGATGATGAAGAGCTTGGGACAAACTCTGAGGTCCCTGTTCCTCATAAATCACCCCTCTCAAGGGGCTACTTCTGTTTTTAAGAACTCAGTTTAAATTCATCAGTGATACCTTTTATAGTTAACGCTCAATTATCTATGAGAGAGGTGGCAAGGGTAGAAAAGAAATGACCAGCCTTGGAATGTAGAAAATTGAGTTCAAATCCTTTCTCTGTCACATACTAGTTGTTTGTCTGACCATAAGCAGGTCATTTCATCTTTCAATGTTCCAGGTAACTCCCTAAAACACCTGCCCCCAAATCCAAGTTAATCAAGGAGACTCTTGCTGTAGAATCTTATATACTTTAAATAATACACTTATTTAAATTAGGCAACTAGACTTACTGTCCCTATTTTCCCAAAGTTTGGCATAAAAAAATGCTAAGCTGGCACATCAGCTTTTAGCCAAAAAAAATTGTGGCTTCCCAGAATTGAGTTTTTTGTAGTTGATTCACTGAGGTCAATTCAAATCTAGAATAGGATCTCTAAGAGACATTCAGTGTTGGCACAACTGAAGGGATTAAGTTCCATTACTATGACCCTGAAATGACTACTAGGCATCAATCTCCTCATTCCTTTGTAAAAGGATGCTAGCTGGAGGTCCAAGTACTCTTGGTACATGAAGGACCAACTACAAACCATCAACTCCTAGAGCTTAGAATTATGTTAAGGGCTCTTATTCACACATGTGGTAAATGTGTGCCAAGCAGTATCATCTGCCCATTAAAAAAGAAGTTAACTGTGCTTTGAAATAATAGAAAGTGATTTAATTCTGTTAAAAATAAAATGTCAGGGGGCAGCTGGGTAGCTCAGTGGAGTGAGAGTCAGGCCTAGAGACAGGAGGTCCTGGGTTCAAATCAGGCCTGAGACACTTCCTAGCTGTGTGACCCTAGGCAAATCACTTACCCCCATTGCCTAGCCCTTATCGCTCTTATGCCTCAGAATCTCAACCAATACACAGAGTTGGTTCCAAGACGAAAGGTAAAGGTTAAAAAAAAATAAAATAAAATGTCATCCAAAAATACTGAAGTCACAGCAATTTTATCCTGGATATCATCTAGAGTGGCATCAGGGTATCATGGAAAGAATATGGATCTCTAGTCAGAGAACCTGGATTAAAATCTCACTTACTTCAAAGCATGGTTTTTTTTAACATTTAACAATATTTATTTTTTAGAAAAGTTAACATGGTTACATGATTCAGGCTCCTACTTTCCCCTTCACCCCCCCCACCTCCCATCCCCATAGCCAATGCACATTTCCACTGGTTTTAACATGTGTCATTGATCAAGACCTATTTCCAAATTGTTGATCATTGCATTGGGGTAGTAGTTTCCACTCTACATCCCCAATCATGTCCACCCTCAACCCATGTGTTCAAGCAGTTGATTTTCTTCTGTGTTTCTACTCCTGCAGTTCTTCCTCTGAATGTGGGTAGTGTTCTTTACCATACATCCCTCAGAATAGTCCTGGGTCATTGCATTACTGCTAGTACAGAAGTCCATTACATTCTATTTTACCACAGTGTATCAGTCTCTGTGTATAATATTCTCGTGGCTCTGCTCCTTTCACTCTGCATCAATTCCTAGAGGTCTTTCCAGTTCACATGGAATTCCTCCAGTTTATTATTCCTTTGAGCACAATAGTATTCCATCACCAACATATACCACAATTTGTTCAGCCATTCCCCAATTGAAGGGCATACCCTCATTTTCCAGTTTTCTACCACCATGAAAAGTGCGGCTATAAATATTTTATTATAAATCTGTTTATCCATGATCTCTTTGGGATAGAAACCCAACAATGGTATGGCTGGATCAATGGGCAGGCATTCTTTTATAGCCCTTTGAGCATAGTTCAAAATTGCCATCAAAAGTTGCATCAGTTCACAACTCCACCAGCAATGCATTAATGTCCTGATTTTGCCACATCCCCTCCAACATTCATTACTCTCCCCTGCTATCATTTTAGCCAATCTGCTAGGTGTGAGGTGATACCTCAGAGTTGTTTTCATTTGCATTTCTCTAATTATTAGAGATTTAGAACACTTTCTCATGTGCTTATTGATACTTTTGATTTCTTTATCTGAAAATTGCCTATTCATGACCCTTGCCCATTTATCAATTGGGGAACTGCTTGATTTTTTATACAATTGATTTAACTCCTTGTATATTTGAGTAATTAGACCCCTGTCAGAATTTTCTGTTATAAAGATTTTTTCCCAATGTGTTGTTTCCCTTCTGATTTTGGCTACATTGTTTTTGTTTGTACAAAAGCTTTTTAATTTAATATAATCAAAATCATTTATTTTACATTGTGTAATTTTCTCTAACTCTTGCTTGGTTTTAAAATATTTCCTTTCCCAGAGATCTGACAAGTTTACTATTCTGTGTTCACTTAACTTATAGTTTCCCTCTTTATATTCAAGTCATTCACCCATTCTGAATTTATCTTGGTGTAGGGTGTGAGATGTTGATCTAAACCTAATCTCTCCCATATTATTTTCCAATTTTCCCAACAGTTTTTGTCAAATAGTGGGTTTTTTGTCCCAAAAGCTGGATTCTTTGGGTTTATCATGGAATATCTTGCTGACGTCACTTACCCCAAGTCTGTTCCACTGATCCTCCCTTCTGTCTCTTAGCCAGTACCACACTGTTTTGATGACTGCTGCTTTATAGTATAGTTTAATATCTGGTGCCACTAGGCCACCTTCCTTCACATTTTTTCCATTATTTCCCTTGATATTCTTGATCTTTTGTTATTCCAAATGAACTTTGTTATAATTTTTTTCTAATTCAATAAAAAAGTTTTTTGGCAGTTTGATAGATATGGCGCTAAATAGGTAAATTAATTTGGGTAAAATGGTCATTTTCATTATGTTAGCTCATCCTACCCATGAGCAATCAATGTTTTTCCAATTGTTTAGATCTAGTTTTAATTGTTTAGAAAGTGAGAACAACTAGTCCTGAGACCTCAGGAGCCTAAAGAGTGCAGACAGAGCCTGGGTGTGAGGATAAACCTGAGAGGGCACGCAACTCACAATGGCAAGCCATCCACAAGAACTCCAAAAGAGAAAGATCAACAAGAAGAAATCTTTAACACTCAACAACTTTTACACAGAGAAAATCCAGCTGACGGAGCAAACAGCAGAGGAGAACAAACAAATAATCATATCCAAAACTTCCCAAAATAATGAAAACACGTTACAAGCTATTGAAGAGTTCAAATCTGAGATGATGAGAAAGATGGAAGGGATCTGGCAAAAAAATAACAGTTCAAAAGGCAGAATTTCACAATTGGAAAGTGAGTCAAATAAATTGAAGACCAGAAATTACCACATTGAAAAGGAAAACCAGTCTCATCACTGAAGGGGTTTATAAATTATTGAAAAGCCCTCAGGGTTCACAGGGGAAGGGAATGAATATTTTGCTAAGCATCTATTATGGGCCAGGCACTGTGCACATTACAAATATCTCATTTGAGTCTGAGCACCAAATACTGCTATTTTGATTTTTATTTAGTTCCAACACATATGGCATATCTCAGAGTAATAAATAAGCAAATATAGCTTCTGTAAACCATGTAAATATGCCTCACACAACATTTGAATGTAGCTATAGTAATTTTTTTTATTTTTTTATTTTTTTCTTAAAACCCTTACCTTCCATCTTGGAGTCAATACTGTGTATTGGCTCCAAGGCAGAAGAGTGGTAAGGGTAGGCAATGGGGGTCAAGTGACTTGCCCAGGGTCAAACATCTGGGAAGTGTCTAAGGCCAGATTTGAACTTAGGACCTCCCGTCTCTAGGCCTGGCTCTCAAATCACTGAGCTACCCAGCTGCCCCCAGCTATAGTAATTAATAAAATACAAACTCATTCAAATTGTTACTGAATTCCAAGGAAGCATTTGTCATCATGTATTTTCTCAATCAATAGCTATTAATAGGAAAGTTACTATAATATGGGACATACAACATTCTCAAAAAAAAAAAAAAAGCATCCTGCACATACTCCATAAGGTTGAAAAACACTTCCCTAGGGCATAACACAGACTCTTTAGAGTGGGGGGTTCTCATTTAAATAATATCAGAAGTGCTGGAAACATAAGTTACCAAGAGCTCACCTTCATCCCACAAGGCATAATCTAGAAGATCAGTGCTACAAGAGGTCTTTCCTGAAAGGCAGAGAGGTAGGGCTGCATGGGAAGAAAATGGGTGGCAGTGACCATGCGAAATTCACTTTGGATAAATGGGAAAAGGAGAAGCAGAGGGAGCAGAACAGGGACACAGTGAGGGACAAGGACAAGGAGAAGGAAAAGGAGATTGAGAGCTACATCATGAAGAAGACAGAGATAAAAGGATAAAGACCTCAACCAGGTTAAGTCACCAATTTATTTTTATGTTTTCCCTATTGGTTCTGGTTAAAAATTAATATGTTAACACAGAGGTAACTATCTAAGCAAATAATATATGACAAAATGACTATCAAAAAAAGGTGAATTTAAAAAAAAAAGTTTTGGTTTGTTATAGAAGAAGGAACAAACAAATTTACAAAGCATATTCCCTGAAAATAATTAAACAAAATAATGCTAACGATTATCTACAACTAATAATAGATGTTAATGTGAAATAAAAGATTGTACTTTAAGAGGGTAGTAACACAGTGTTGACTACTGAGTTTAACCTGAAATTTGTTGCTGGTTAAATTTTTTTTTCTTTTATTAAAGTTTTGTTTTATTAGTTAACAGAAAACTATATCCTCTCCCCCTCCCTAAACCTGTTGGGAAAGAAAAAGAAAAACAAATTTCCTGCAACAAATATGTATTACGAAATAAAAGAAATTTCCTCTTTGTCTATGCTCAAAAATATTTCTCATGCAGCATCCTAAAAGCCTTTTTGAAATTTTCAATGTCCTTACTTATTTTAGGACAAGAGGGTTCCCTTTCACATTAAAAAAAAACTATAATTTGTTCAGTCACTCTCCAAAAAAGGTGACTTTAAACAAAAATTAAACACATACTTTGAAAATGAAAAAAATAATCTGTACTTTCATCAGAATGGGTACACATGTCACCAGAAGAGATCACAAATTTTTCTTAATTCATGAGTTATGGACCAAAAAAATTACTGCATAGTAGTCGATTTTCTGGTTGTAAGGCTTTCTGAATTTAGCTACACCAGTCCTGCAACAACATAAAAGCAGTCAGTGGGCTCTTAGTCGAAGCCTTTCCAGGCAAAACTTACAAGGGCTTATGCTCCACTAACCATTGATACAACTCTGCAGAAAAGCCCTGGGCCACCTGTACATCAAGGTGAGGAATGATAATAGAACCATGATAGAGGTTTAAGAAAAAACAAACCTACATATCTAAGTGTATAAGTAGTCACTTTGGAAGGTTATACTCTCATCTAATCCAATGATGTTTCCAATTTTCAAAACGCATTTTGAAACTGCCTCCAGAACCTATGGCCATACTATATTTTAATATTATACATATAATACATTTATAACCCAGATCAAAATACCTGCCATAGCACCAGGAGGTTGAAGGGAAGGGAGGAAGATAAGTTCAATCATATAAATTAGGAAAACTTCTGTGAAAATGTATTACATGTAATTGTTTTTTTTTTAAATTAGTAAATAAAAATAAATATCATTAGTAGAAGCCAAACTTTACGCCATGCAAGGAAATTTGGTTTTAATAGTAAAATTCATCATTTAAAGAGGACATTAGGGTATGCAAAAAATCAAAAATATTAATTTATTACCTCAGCAAGAGAGTATATGATAAAACCAAAGAGCCTAGCTTTTGGAATAAAAACTCACTATTTGACAAAAACTGCTGGGGAAATTGGAAAAACAGTATGGGAGAGATTGGATCTAAATCAAGATTTCACACCCTATACCAAGATAAATTCAGAACAGGTGAATGACTTGAATATAAAGAAGGAAACTCTGAGTAAATTAGGTGAGCACAGAATAGTATACTTATCAGATCTGTGGGGAAAGAAAGACTTTAATATCAAACAAGAGTTAGAAAAAATTACAAAATGTAAAATAAATAATTTTGATTATTATAATTAAAAAGGTTTTGTACAAACAAAAACAATGCAACCAAAATCAGAAGGGAAACAACAAAATGGGAAAAAATATTTATAACAAAAAATTCTGACAGAGGTCTAATTACTCAAATAATACAAGGAACTAAATCAACTGTATAAAAAAAATCAAGCCATTCCCCAATTGATAAATGGGCAAGAGACATTAATAGGCAATTTTCAGATAAAGAAATCAAAAGTATCAATAAGCACATGAGAAAGTGTTCTAAATCTCTAAAAATTAGAGAAATGCAAATCAAAACAACTCTGAGGTATCACCTCACACCTAGCAGATTGGCTAAAATGATAGCAGAAGAGAGTAATGAATGTTGGAGGGAATGTGGCAAAATCGGGACATTAATGCATTGCTAGTGGAGTTGTGAACTGATCCTACCATTCTGGATGGCAATTTGGAATTATGCCCAAAGAGCGTGCCTGCCCTTTGATCCAGCCATACCATTGCTGGGTTTGTACCCCAAAGAGAACATAGATAAACAGACTTGTACAAAAATATTTATAGCCTTGCTTTTTGTGGTGGCAAAAAAAACTGGAAAATGAGGGTATGCCCTTCAATTGGGGAATGGCTGAACAAATTGTGGTATCTGCTGGTGATGGAATACTATTGTCCTCAAATGAATAATAAACTGGAGGAATTCCATGTGAACTGGAAAGACCTCCAGGAATTGATGCAGAGTGAAAGGAGCAGAGCCAGAAGAATATTGTACACAGAGACCAATACACTGTGGTAAAATAGAATGTAATGGACTTCTGTACTAGCAGTAATGCAATGACCCAGGTCAATTCTGAGGGATTTATGGAAAAGAACACTACCCAATTCAGAGAAAGAACTACAGAAGTGGAAACACAGAAGAAAAGCAACTACTTAAACACATGGGTTGATGCAGACATGATTGGGGATGTAGACTCAAAATTACTACACCAGTGTAACTATCAATAATATGTAAATAAGTCTTGATTGATGACACCAGTGGAGGTGTGCATCGGCTATGGGAGGAGGAATTTGGGGGGGGGGGTGAAGGGGAAAGTAAGAACATGAATCATGTAAACCATGGAATTTTTTTCTAAAAATATAAAAAAAATTAAAAAAAATTTCATTTGCTGCCTCTTTCATGTATAATAAAACATGACTCTTTAGCCTGGTATTTAAATTCCCCTACACTTTGCCTCCCACCTACGTTTTTTAGACTTAAGAAATGAGATCTTTGGAAGAAATACTTGAAAGGAGAATTAATAACTCAGCAAAAAAGATATAAATCCTTATCTAAGAAGCAGAACTTTTTTTTTAATTTGGCAAATTTTATTTAATTAATTAATTTGGAATGTTTTTCCATGGTTACATGATTCATGTTCTTTCCCTTCCCCCCTCTACTCCCCCATACCCATAGCACAATCCCACTGGGTTTTACATATGTCATTGATCAAGACCTATTTCCATATTATTGATATTAGAAGCAGAACTTCTTGAAAATTATAATGGGACATACAGAGTTAATGAAACCATAAACCAACATGACATATTAAAACAAAGAAAAAGAAAACGAAAAAGAAAAAATTACAAAATATAAAATAAATAATTTTGATTACATTAAATTAAAAAGATTTTTTATAAACAAAACAAATGCAACCAAAATTAGAAGGGAAGCAACAAATTGGGGAAAAGTCTTTATAACAAAAAACTCTGACAAAGGTCTAATTACTCAAATATATAAGCTAAAGCAATTGTACAAAAAATCAAGCCATTCCCCAATTGATAAATGGGCAAGGGACATGAATAGGCAATTTTCAGATAAAGAAATCAAAACTATCACAACAAATACATGGAAAAGTGTTCTAAATCTCTAACAATTAGAGAAATACAAATCAAAACAACTCTGAAGCACCACCTCACACCTAGCAGATTATAGCTAACATGACAGCAAAGAAAGAAATGAATATTGGAGGGGATGTGGCAAAATTGGGATATTAATGCATTGCTGGTGGAGTTATGAATTGATCCAAGCATTCTGGATGGCAATTTGGAACTAGGCACAAAGGGCTATAAAAGACTTTGATCTAGCCATACCACTGCTGGGTTTTTACCCCAAAGAGATCATAGAGAAAAAGACATGTACAAAAATATTTATAGTCACACTCTTTGTGGTGGCAAAAAAATGGAAAATGAGGGAATGTTCTTCAATTGGGAAATGGTTGAACAAATTGTGGTATCTGCTGGTGATAGAATACTATTGTGCTCAAAGGCATAACAAAATGGAGGAATTCCATGTGAACTGGAATGACTTCAAGGAACTGATGCAGAGTGAAAGGAGGAGAGCCAGAAGAACATTGTACACCAAGACTGATACACTGTGGTAAAATCTAATGTAATGGACGTCTGTACTAGTAGCAATGCAATGATCCAGAACAATGCTGAGGGACTTATGAAAAAGAAAACTATCAACATTTAGACGAAGAACTCTGGGAGTAGAAACACAGAAGAAAAATGACTGCTTGAACACATAGGCTTACTGGAGATGTAGACGCTAAATGACCACTCTAGACCAACTATCAATAATATGGAAAAAGGTCTTGATCAATGATACATGTAAAACCCAGAGGAATTGTGAGTCTGCAACGGGTGGAAGGGGTTTTGGAGGAGAGAGTAAGAACATGAATCATGTAACCATGGGAAAATATTCTAAATAAAAAAAAAGATTTTTTTCATATTAATTTATTGGATCTCCTTAACAACCCTAAGCAGCAACTGCTACTGTAATACCCAATTCAGAGAGAAAAAACTGAAGCAGTCAGAGGGTCAATGACTTGCCAATAGCTAGTAAGTATTTGAGACCAAATTTGAACTCAAGATTTTCCTGACTTCAATTCCAGCACTTTATTCACTGAACCACCAAACTAACTCCAAAATGCAGATATTCTACTCTCTAATATAACCAATATCAAACCTTGTCAAAATTGCCTGTATCAAGTGACTTGTCTACCCCTCCCTTTTTGCCATTGCCACCTCCCTAGTCATGCTCTTCTAATCACTTTTTCAGGCTATTCCAGGTATTCATCTCTCTCCACTTCAATTTAACCTTCATAAACTCATTTGCAGACAAGTCATAAACTAATGGAACACGGATGGGATCAAAGTATCACCATGACTTTTAGTAAATAAATAAAAGACATTATTGCAGAACTAAGAACTTTATTGAAGAAAAGAAAATCAAACTCCACACTTAATTAAGCACCCCTTAATGTCATAAGGCACTGGAGTTGAAGAATTATTCCAAAATGGTTCTGAGAAATGCATGGTAACATGAATCCAAAAGTGAGCACTTTGAAAGCCAGCCCTCATTTGGATTTGTACATTCTGACATCTTTCATTAAAAAAAATTCCTTATGCTATGATGTTATCTTTTATAAAAAGCAAGGCTAAAGGCTTCATTGTATTAGGTTGGGGATATGTGAAAAAAGGCAGAATGATATTAGATTAGAACCTAGATTGGCCTTGACCTGTTCTGCTCTCCCATCTTTCATATTTTAATTTCTTCAACCAATGAAAGAACACAATCAGATCTTCCATTATTAGAGTTACATTGTTTCCTTTTTTAGATTAATCAGTTCTAAAATCACATTTTAGCACTTTTTTACAAAGCAAAATGAATTGGTAGTATATCTGTATTATGTTTATTGACTATGAATGAATCACTGCTCCTTTCCTAATATGTTCTGGGTAAAGAGGTCTTTGCATCTCTTAAATTATATCTCAAAAATATACTATCAAATCAGAGGAGAAAATTGCATAGTTGACACTGAATTTAGCATTAGGATCAAATAGTTCATCCCTGCTATCTTTCCCTCTAATGAAATAGTAACGAGCTTTATTATCAATACCTTTTGTAATCTGACACACACCCCAACTAATTTACACAGGACTTTTTTTAATCAGTAGGAAATAATGAGGGTGGAAAAAGGTCATCTTCTTGTTCTAAAAACAAGCAAACTTATGAACATCGTAATGATGGTAAGCTGAAGTGTTAAAAGCAGTGACTGGCAGAGAACAAAAAACGTGTTTCATGCGTGGGGAAATATCACACACTACTTTATCTGATAGGAAAGTTAAGTGTAACAAGGGCAAGATTCCACAAAGAATTACTCTCAAAGAATATTCTGTATGTCCACAATATCGAGGAACTAAAAACCACGGAGATTAATTTAAATGCTCAAATGCTGAAAAGAGTCTGTTTTTGATCAGAAGGGTTTCGTTTGTTGTCTTTTCTTTAGAATGTTGAGACTCAATAGCAGTTATGTGATCAATTGATATTTGTTCCCAAATAAATTAGTTTTAATTTGTCAGAGTGAATATTTATATAGTGTTTCCTAAAGTGCTCTTCCTCACCTGAATGAAATAAAAGCCAGTCCTTAACTACAGGAACTCAACACAAACTTGGCTTGCAGCTGTCAGAAAGATAACATGGAAATATTTCTGTTCTACACATGCACATTGGAAATGCCAAAAAGAAGCATAATTCCTTAATTGAGAGAATACCTAGAGTGAAAGCCAAAATTTCTAAAATTCTAAAATACTTCCATGATGTCCAAATGTATCATGGATTTGATCCTTTTAGGTTGTGATCTTCTTAGTTTTACAAGAGCAGCTTGGAAATGAGTTTAAGGATGGTTTTCTAAAATGATTCCAATCATGGAAAAAAGGCTTATGGAAACAAGTTGTTATAACTTCCAAACTGCAATCAAAGGTTCTTGTGTTTTTACAGTATGAATATTTTTCTTTCTCCAAGAAATAGAGAAATCTTCTACAGAACTGAAAAGCTTCTAGCAAAAAAAAAGCCAGAGCAAAGTATGATTTAGCAATACCTATGTCCTCGCACTAGTGAAAAATTGTACCAGTAAAATTATATATACATTCAAGTATCCAAGAATCTGAAAATCAAGCAAATTATGACAACAAAACTGTATCTAGCCTTTCCTATAGAATTCTCTAATATCACTTCCTTTTAAATAAGAGAGCTTTTAACAAGATGGTAATAGACTTGAAACAAAGACACAATAGCTACAAGAATTCAAAAGAACTTTTAAACAGTATTAATTTTAAAAGCTGAGCAAATCAAGAGTTAAAAAAAACCAATTGTTTCTACACTAATTAGAATACTTTCAAGACAATCTTGTCACCTCATTGCCATAGTTAATTATCAATCAGAGAAATGAAGTTTAGTAGTTATAGTTTTTATGGAAAACTTTTAAAAATATATTAGTGGTAGTCTATTAAAAAAGGGGGAAGGTTCAAACCCGGCCTCAGCCACTTCCCAGCTGTGTGACCCTGGGCAAGTCACTTGACCCCCATTGCCCACCCTTACCACTCTTCCACCTATGAGACAATACACCGAAGTACAAGGGTTTAAAAAAAAGGGGGGGGGAGTAAGAATAAGCTACATATTGAAATTCTGGAATATGGCATGTTAAATTTTCAATGGTCCTGATGTTGTGGTGATAAAATCACATTTTTGAGTTGTTTCATTTCCAATTATATAGCCTTTTAATTGTAGAAGTTCCTCTAAATCTTACCACAATATTTCATTACTAACTTCTCTACTAAAACTTAGGGGCCCCTGCATATGCAAAACTCCTTGAGGAAGGTACATATTACAAATTTTATTATTTCCATCTTGTAGTAAAGAAACTGAAGTTCACAGTGGTTAGATAACTTGCCAATGTCATACAGTTAATATCTATGAGGTCTAGCATGGTACCCACAGGACCAAAATGCTTAGCAAGATATCAACTAAACTTGGTTCAATTTGAGCTGAATTTGGAAACAACAATGTGAGAGGAGTTGTTACGTTTTTTGGGAAAAGAAATGACAAATGACAAAACGCAAGAGACAGTATTTCTTACCTTTCTTAAATCAACTTGGAAATCAGAACACACACAGAGAGACACACAGAAATTCTTTCAAAAGAAAATAGGTATAAACTAAGTCAGGTCACTGAAGAGATCAGTAAGTAACATTCACTGCATGGCTATGTCCCAAAGAAGTGGCAAAAATGAAAGGAGAGCCGGGTTAAGATGGCGGCAGAGTAAGAAGCAGCTCTTAACCTCTCCTGACCAAAACATACAAAACTCCTCAAGGGGACATAAAAACAAGTCCAGACGAACGGAGGAACCCCACAACAGGGCACAGCGTGGAAGGTACGTGGAATCGAGACATTTCCAGGCTAAAAAGGGCTCTCACTCAATCGCGGGCTGAGCAACCGCCCCACCCCCACCCCCTCCACACTCACCTATAGCTCCGAACCCAGCTAAAAAGAAATAGAGCAAGTTTGGGGCACCCATCGAGTCATCGGCAGCTCCGGGACCTGTTCCTGAGAGCAGCAAGACTTAGGACCCCATTAAGTCAAGAACGCACGCGAAATCTGAGCGCGCGGGAGCAGAGAGTGGACGCTGGGCGCAGAGTGCCCGCTGAGCAGAGGTGTGGGGGGAGGCAAACACAGCCAGGAACTAAAGCCTAAGTGGGGAACCAGTGCAGACGGGTATACGACTGTGGAAGTAGCTCCCTGAGACTTGTAAAGGAACCTCCTGCAGAGGATCAAGCAAGGGAATCCACCAGGGGGCTTGACCTTGGAAAAAACTAGAACTCAGACCTCAGGAGCCAATAGATCTCAGACAGACACTGAGAGCGAGGATAAACCTGAGAAGCTGCTGGGCTAATGATGGCTAATCAGTTACAGGAAATTCAGAAGAGAAAGAATAATAACAAAAAAAAGAAGTCTTTAACACTCGACAGCTTCTACACAGAGAAAATCCAGACAACCGAGCAAACAGAGGAGGAGAACAAACAACCATCCAGA
>NC_058132.1:598898996-598956754 GCF_016433145.1 Gracilinanus agilis | reverse complement strand
CTGGATGGTTGTTTGTTCTCCTCCTCTGTTTGCTCGGTTGTCTGGATTTTCTCTGTGTAGAAGCTGTCGAGTGTTAAAGACTTCTTTTTTTTGTTATTATTCTTTCTCTTCTGAATTTCCTGTAACTGGTTAGCCATCATTAGCCCAGCAGCTTCTCAGGTTTATCCTCGCTCTCAGTGTCTGTCTGAGATCTATTGGCTCCTGAGGACTGAGATCTCGTTTTTTCCAAGGTCAAGCCCCCTGGTGGATTCCCTTGCTTGAACCTCTGCAGGAGGTTTCTTTACAAGTCTCAGGGTGCTACTTCCACAGTCGTATACCCGTCTGCACTGGTTCCCCACTTAGGCTTTAGTTCCTGGTTGTGTTTACCTCCACCCACGCCTGCCTCTGCTCAGCCGGCGCTCCGCTCCCAGCGTCCGCTCCCGCGCGCGCGCTCAGATTTCGCGTGCGTTCTTGACTTAATGGGGTCCTAAGTCTTGCTGCTCTCAGGAACAGGTCCCGGAGCTGCTGATGACTCGATGGGTGCCCCAAACTTGCTCTATTTCTTTTTAGCTGGGTTCAGAGCTATAGGAGAGTGTGGAGGGGGTGGGGGTGGGGCGGTTGCTCAGCTTGCGCTTGAGTGAGAGCCCTTTTTAGCTTGGAAATGTCTCGATTCCACGTACCTTCCACGCTGTGTCCTGTTGTGGGGTTCCTCCGTTCGTCTGGACTTGTTTTTATGTCCCCTTGAGGAGTTTTGTGTGTTTCGGTCAGGAGAGGTTTAGAGCTGCTTCTTACTCTGCCGCCATCTTAACCCGGAAGCCGTAAACATTATTTTTAAAAAATTTTGAGTTCCAAATTCTCTCTCCCTGCATAACTGCCCCTTTCTCACTGAGAAGGAAAGTAATTTGATATAGGTTGGATATATCATTCAAAATATTTCAATATTATAAGTCATGTGTAAGAAAACAATCAAAAAAAGAGAAAAAAATAAAGTTTAAAAAGTAAGCTTTGATCTCCATACATCCTCCAGTTATTTCTTTGAAGGTAAACAGCATTTTTCATATAAGTCATTTGAAATTTTCTTCTTCACAGTTGATCATCATACAATATTGTTATTACTGCATATAATTTTTTCCTAGTTCTTTTCACTTCACTTTATATGAGTTCATATAAGTCTTTCAAGGTTTTTCTGAAAGTATCTTGCTCCTCATTTCTTATGCCACAATAATATTCCATCAAAATCAGAAACTCCAACTTGTTCTGCCATTCCACAACTGAAAAGCTCCAATCAATTTCTCTTTCCCAAAACACACACACGAAAAAGCTGCTATAAATACTTTTGTACATAGATATACTTTCCCTTTTTAAAAAAATCTCTTTGGGATACAATCTGGTCATAATTTATTATAGCCTAATAATATTCCATCTTATTCATGTACCATAATTTGGTCATTCAGTCATAAAGGGATCCCAACTTTATTTCTAGTATTTTGTTATGACAAAAAGAGCTATTACAAATATTTTTATTCTATGTATCCTATGTTTCTAATCTCTCTGTGGTACAAGTCAAATAGTGGAATCACTAGGTCAAAGGATATATTCAATTTAGTGACTTCTGAACTATAGTTCCAAGCTGCTTTCCTGGTTTCCTAATTTCCAAGACCTAGTAGCAAAATTGCTAAATCAAAAGACATGAATGGTTTAATGATTTAAGGCAGAGGGAAGTTGGGGGGGAAGGACCTAAATTGCTCTTCAAAAATGTCTGGATTTATTCACAATACTACTAATAGTACAATAATGTGCAACTTTTCTAACAGCCCTCCCAGTATTTTTCCCCTTTTTTGACAACTTTGTCAATCTGATGGTTGCAAGGTTTGAAACTCAATTGCTTTCATTTGAATTTCTCTAAAAAAATAGTAATTTAGATCATTTCTCATACGACTATTGTGAGCCTAGATTTCTTCCTTTTGAGTCTTCGACAATTTACACATGGGAGAATGGCTCTTATTTTTGTAAATTTGATTCAATTCATTATGCCTTAGAAATATTATCTTTTTCAAAGAAATTTGCTATAAAGATATTTTTCCTGTTTAATTGTTTCCCTCCTAATTTCAGTATCATTGACTGTACAAAAACATTTAAAATGTTATACAATCAAAATTCTTTATTTTATCATCCCTGATTTTCTATATTTCCTGTTTGGTAATGAACTTTTTTTTAAAATTTTAAACCCTTAACTTCTGTGTATTGACTTGTAGGTGGAAGATTGGTAAGGGTAGGCAATGGGGGTCAAGTGACTTGCCCAGGGTCACACAGCTGGGAAGTGTCTGAGGCCGGATTTGAACCTAGGACCTCCCATCTCTAGGCCTGGCTCTCAATCCACTGAGCTACCCAGCTACCCTTTGGTAATGAACTTTTACTCTTTCCATTGACCCTAAAGGAAATTTCTTCCATGTTCTAATTTGTTTATGATGTAACATTTAATATCTAAGTTATATATCCATTTGAAATCAATTTTTATTTGGTGTGAGATATTTGCCTGTACCTAATTTCTGCTAGGCTGCTTTCTGTTTTTCCAGCAGTGTTTATCACAGTAGCTGTAGCACTTAGCTACTAAGTTCATTTCCTTCTGTGTGGTGTGCATTTAATCTGTTCAAATGATCAACCCCTCTATTTTTAACGAATATCCCATCATTTTGATGATTGCAGCTTTGTAATAGTGTGAGATACCACTAGGTCCCCATGAGATTCTTAACTTTTGTTCCTTCAACTGAATGTCATCATTATTTTTTCTAGCTCTATAAAATAATCTTTGATAATCTGAGTGATGGAGCATTGAATCAGTAAATTAATTTAGATAGTATTATCCTTTTTATTATGTTAGTTCAGCCTATTGGAAATCAATACTACTCTACTACCTAGGACTTATTTCAGTATAGTGCTTTGTGGTCCCCAAGGTGAACACTCACTATTCAAACCTGTCTCCCTATGTAGTGGCCCACTAACTAGTTCCATCCCCTGCTATAACTTCTACTAATCTTCTAGTAATCATTCATAGTAAACATTTACATAGTGCTTACTATGTCCCCAGAATGGTGCTAAGTGCTTTAAAGAAATAGAACTAGCCTTAATGACAAGCTAACTGGCAAACAAACTGGAAGAGAAGTAAAAGGAAAAAAAAAACTTCAGCAAGCAATCAAACTATAGAATTTCCAGGAGCAGGAGCCATAGGGACCTCCAAGGATGAACAAGGTGGCTACAAGATCAGTGCAAGAGACCTGAATTCTAGATGCCCACCTAGGAGAGTGCTTTCTTCTATCAGGAGCTCTCCCACAGAAAGAAGGCTTAGAAGGAGGATGTCAAAGGCATTGAGAAATACACCAAATACAGCAGTAGTGCCCATTCAAATCTTCTTCTAGCCAAAAGATACTTAACCTGAACCTAATTAGAAAACAAACTAAATAAAACAATAGGATCTTTGTATTAAACTGAGCCAGCCAAGTTAATTTATGCTTCAATCTTAGAATAATAAATCCACTTTAGTTGTTCAGTTATTTCTGTTGTGTCCAACTCTGCATGACCTCATTTGGGGTCTTGACAAAGTACTGGAGTAGTTGGTCATTTAATTCTCCAGTTCATTTTATAAATGAGGAAACTGAGGCAAATAGGGTTAAGTGATATACCCAGGGTCATAGAGCTAATAGTTATCTGAGGCTGCATTTGAAGTCTGGTCTTGCTGTGCGTTATTCACTGAGACTCCTACCTGCCTCCTAATAAATACACTATCAATAGAATATTATCAGCTAGCTGGCTCAGTAGATAAAGAGTCAGGACTGGAAATGGATTGTCCTGGGTTCAAGTCTGGACTCAGACACTTTCAAGAGCTGTGATCCAAGGCCAATCACTTAACCCTAATTGGCTAGCCCTTATAGCTCTTCTGCCTTGGATCCAATGTAAAGTATTGATTCCAGGGCAGAAGGTATGGATTTTTTAAAAATATGAATATTAGATCATTAAGAATAAGAACTATTTTCATTCTTACTTGTTTATCCTAGGTGCCTAAGGAAGTGCCTGGCACATAGAAAATGCTTTCTAAGTAACTGGTGAACTAAAATGATTATGTAAACTCATTAAATAGGTGCCCTTATATTTTATTTCTTTTATTTTAGATTCCCACTAAAGTTCTCAAAAAAAACTACAGCACTGCTTCCAGTGAACCAACGTGAAAAGGGATTCATTTATCCACTCCTAAGTTCACTGTAGTGGATAGGAAGGTAGAAGTATCCTGTAGAGGCTAGGCATGGTAGAAGTTATACTGGTTCCCTGAACAAAAATGAGACTAGCCTAGAGGTGAAAACTCAGGTCAAGAGAGAGCTGGAAGATGGCCATTATTGCTAATCTGTTCTTACATGGATTTTTCTCTCATAAAAGCCCCTACTATTTTCTCTAAAGGAGAGATTGGAGCCACCCTGAGGCAAGAAGGGAACTCAAGATTTTGTATAATATTAAGTTTACTGATTTTAACAAGCTTGTTTTCTAGTTTTCCCTGAGGTTATGGCATATTAGAAATAGGAATATGGGTAGGTCCTTTAGAAGCTGAAATACTGTGAAATGCCAATTAACATGAAGGAGGCAGCAGCCTTTTAATATCTAGCCCTATAGATACCTCAAAAGACTCTAAAAGTTATCTGTCTAATCACTGACATTTTTAATAATGACCCTGAGTAACTAAGGTTAGTTAATTCATTCATTCTTTCTTTCTTTCATTCAGTAACCATTTACTCGATATCTACTATATCTAAAATGCTGTCCTAAGCCTGTGGTTGTTACAAAGAAATGTAAAACATGGTCCTTACCCTCAAGAAGGTTGGGATGTCATGGGAAATATCATGCATACACAAAAATATTTGGTACTCCCGTTTATATAAAGCTTCAAGATTTGCAAAGCATTTTCTTTACTATTCAGTAAATTGTACAAATATAATAAACCCCATTTTATACATGAGGAAACATGTTCAGAAAAATTGTTATTTATTCAAATATTAAATGTAAGCTTATTCCCAGGACTATGAAAAAACTCTTTCTATATGTTATAAATATCATTAATTATAGTTATGCTACAATAATATTACTACAAGCATTACTATATATATAATAAGCATTATATTATTATAATTCTACAAATGTTATTAGACCATGATGTCTCACATGCTACACAAATGGCTATAACACAAAATATCAGTATAGGCACTGATTAAAAACCTATAATGTGGGACAGGCAGATGGCTCAATGAATAGAGAGCCACACCTGGAGATGGGAGGTCCTCGGTTTAAATGTGACCTCAGATCCTTCCTACCTGTGTGACTCTGGACATGTCATTTTACTCTCTTCTGCCTAGCCCTTACCACTCTTCTGTCTTTGAACCCATACTTAGTATCAATTCTAAGACAAAAGGTAAGAGATTGTTGTTTTTTTTTTTACAGCCTACAAAGTGCCAAGCACCATAGTAGATATTAGGAACACAACACACTAAATGAAAAAAATCCCTACTTAAAAGGAAAGATGTAAGAACAAAGTACTATGGGAATTAAAAGACAATTTAGGGTGGGGAAATAAAGGAGTAGGTGGCATCTAAACCTAGTTTTGTGAGATGAATAGCATTTCAATAACAAGAAATGGGAAGAAGCCATGCCAAGAAAAAAGATCAACCAAAAGTAAAGTCAAGAAATGGGAAAACATGTCATTTTCAGATGTTTGCCTAGAATAACAAAAATGTTAACAACCATAGCAACAACTAACATTGATATGATTCTTTATTTGCATTAGTTAATTTATGCTATATAGGAGAAACAAGAAATAAGCTTAGAGGGATAAATTATTTAATATGTACTAAATAGATGCTGTTTAAAAAGCTGAGGTATTTCTCAGGAAGATGCCATAAAGGAGTTTTATAAAAGCTAACCCCAGTAATAAAAACATTAATATCAGAAAGGAAGCAGAATAGTCAGAAGGGTTGTTGTTTATCTTCATTTCAAAGAGTCCCAATGGCATCACAGGATATCTTGACTTACATGTGACGTGAATTTAAGTGAGGAAGAGTTGCCCAGTCATCAGCCTGACTGTCCCTTCTGGACTCACCCAAGGCCAGTGCCAAGACAAAAGTCAAGATGACTGGCCATGGCCTGGGATTCAGTTGATGACTGTGGCATCTTTGATGTCAGACCAAACTCTAAGCTTTCCATAGCACTTGCTTTGGAACAAATAGTTCTCATATGTCCATTCCACTGGGAGAAGGTTTGATGTGCTTAGTGCAGATATCCCCCTAATTCACTAATAGGTTTGACATCTGTCCATTACCCCCAACCTGCTTCAGTCCTCCTGCTCAATCAGTTTTACTGAGATGTGGCCACTGTGCATGTGACAGCTTCTTAGAGCTGGGTGAAGGTGGATGACCAGTTACAAAAAGGGTTCCATGATCCCTCATACCAGAGCTGCTAGTCCTCTTGGAATCCATCATATTCTCCCAGAAGCATGAGCTTCATATCGAGGAGCAAACCCTTAACTTTAAAATAACCACAAAAATATTTATAGCTGCATTCTTTGTAGTGGCAAAAAACTGGAAAACAAGGGGATGCCCTTCATTTGGGGAATGGCTGAACAAATTGTGGTATCTGCTGGTGATGGAATACTATTGTGCTCAAAGGAATAGCAAACTCAAGGAATTCCATGTGAACTGGAACGACCTCCAGGAATTGATGCAGAGTAAAAGGAGCAGAGCCAGAAGAACATTGTACACAGAGATGGATACACTGTGGTACAGTGGAATGGAATGGACTTCTGTACTAGCAGAAATGCAATGATATGGGACAATTCTGAGGGACTTATGAGAAAGAACACTGTTCACATCAAGAGAAAGAACTGTGGGAGCAGAGACACAGAAGAAAAACAACTGCTTGATCACATAGGTGAATGGGGATATGATTTGGGATGTAGACTCTAAATGACCACCTCAGTGCAATTATCGGTAACGTGGAAATAGGTCTTGATCAATAACACATGTAAATACCAGTGGAAATGCGTGTCAGCTACAGGGTTTGGGGATGGGGGAGAGTGGAGGAGAGAGTAAGAACATGAATCATGGAAACATGGAAAATTTTTCTAAAAATAAAATAAAAAATTTTAAAAATAAAAATAACCATATAAAAATAAGAAAAGAAGGAAGAAGCAAATCACCATTCAAAATGAAATCAGGAATTTCTGCCAAACATATCTCAACAATAAAAAATAATATCCTAAGTAGAAATCATGCAACTAGGCAGCACAACGGATTGAATGCTGGGGCTGAACTCAAGAAGACATCCTTCTGAGATCAAATCTCTCCTGAGACACTTACTAGTTGTGTGTCCCTGGTCAAATCACTTAACCTTCTTTGCCTTGGTTTCCCCATCTACAAAATGAAGTAGAGAAGGAAATGACAATCTACTCCAGTATCTTGGGCCCCCCAAAAAAACTCTAAATGGGGTCATGAAGAGATGGACACAACTGAAAACAGTCAAATATCAAAAATTAGATAGCCTTGCAAGAAAGTGATATGTTAGGACATTGAAAGACACAGCTAACCTTGCCCATTCAATAAAACCATCCCAGAACCAATGAAGAAGAAAAAAAAAACAAAAGAAACTGATTTAAAATGACACTCTATTAGCATAGGAAACCCAATTCCCACCTAAAACAGGCAATAGTAATGGTACAAGTAGAGCAGAAAGTCTGAAAAAATGGATGAAAGTGATAAAATCTGCAAATTAGAGTGGTACCTGAGGAAATGGAAAAGGCAGAAATGTGAAAAACAAAGTCAGGGAAATAATTATAGGAAATTTTCAGGCACTGAAAGATAATCTCAGCATGTCTATTGAAAGAGGGCATGGAGTTCCATTCAGGAGCAATCCTCAAAGAAGGACCCCTGGACACCTACTAGTCAAGTTTTTACACTTGAAAGATAAAGACAGAAATTTTTTAAGCCTCTAAGAAGAAAAGAGAGAGAACATTTAAAGATGCAGGACAAGACTGAATTAGGACCTCTACCCTCAGTCTCTAGAGAAGAGATGGGACCCAGGGGGAAAATATATATATGAAGTTAAGAAAAATGGAGGTATCGCTATAAGTATAGGATCCAGCTAAGCTGACTCTTCTCTTTGAAGGATGAAGAATATTTCAAAGAACTAAAAGATCTAAAACAATTTGACTACAAAGTCCCACAGCTGCAAAGACCACTGCAAGAATCGAGGGTTGCTGGTGGAGAGAAGGATAAGGCTTGAGAAATAAGTAGATTTGAACATTTACAAAAGGATAGGTTAATAATTCAAAGGATAATCAATCATTAAATTAGCACTATTACTAAAACTGCAAACTATAAACAGAGAAATATATACAGAGATAAAACTTCTAAAATCTAATGAAGAAGTAGAAGTAAAGAAGACAACTAATAATCCCAAAATCTAGATAGCATATCAATTCTAGTAAAGAGTCAATTACATTTAGTAAATAATAAAAACATAGAATAGAAAAAAATTAAAGTGGGTAACTGAAAAAATGGAACCTGGATTTCTGAACCATGGCTTAAAAACTAAGGAAAACATATGGATTCCTAGCCAGACACAGTGTACAGTCATTAAAAGAGATTCTGCCTGGTATCCAATAAATTGAATCAAAAGGGTTGGGAGGATAGAGGAAAATTGGCTTCATATATCCACCATGCTAGATATCATATGAATTGGCTACAATGAGAAGAAAGAAAAAGAATTTAAAAACTCAAGTTCACAAGACTCAAAATCTAAGAACTGAGACACAAGCAATAAAACCCCACATCTCCATATGTCTATATACGAACACACAAAGTTTAAGCAATAAGCAAGCTGAATGGAGGGTCCAATAAAGAGGCAAAAATGGGTTCGAAGGTATCAAAGGGATGAAAGGTATCAAAGGGACAAAGGTATTATAGGGATAAAATCCATGGATAAATTAGGTTTATCTTCTTCAAAGAAATGGAATAAAGTTTGATGAGGAGGGGAGTAAAATTTGTGTTAAGGAAATATATTCATTTGAGAAAATGATGAAAACAGGAGGAAGTAGGCTTGAGGGTATTTGGTTGAAAAATCAATGGAAGGAGAAAAAGAAGATATTGTTATCACCATAAGTTACAACCCAGACAGAACGAGAAAACAGACGAGGTATTTGTCAAACACATCAAAAACTGGCCCCGGATCACAACAGCAAAGATTGGAAATTCCAGTTACCCAGACATATGTTGGAGTTCTCTCTACTACAGTTAATAACTTTCTGAGATACTTTAACCATAATTTCATCCTTTAAAATGTGGAGGAACCAACAAGGGGAAATTCTATATTGAAGCTGACACTTATCAATATGGAGACACTAGTTGCTGGGATAGAAATGATGGGAATGTGAGGGTAAAGGGACCTCCTGAAGTATATGATAGAGAAGAGAAAGATGGAAATAATCTAGCATGAACCCTACATTGGAGAGAAACTTTATAAAGACTTCAGAAGAAAGACAGAAAGAAATTCACTAACATTCTACAGGGTAAGTCAACACAAGGTATGTGGGAATCTCTCAAAAACGAAATTCTAACTACACAAAAGAAACAATCTGAATAAGGTTTTTAAAAAGTAGGAGATATCTGAAAGAGACACAAAGTTGAAGAACCTAAAATTTTTTTGTTTTATCAAAAAATATTAAAATTCTGTACATTTGTGCATAGAAGAGAAAAGTAAGGGAAATAATAAAGGCAATACATGAGCATTAGCACCATTTTCTAAGAATAATATCTGAGGGACAGGTTGTGCTAGAGCCGTGCTATTCAAGATTCTCTGTATTTTCAGTGCAAACATTTACTCCCCCCAAAATTCAGCAAACATTATAAATCAGTGCTTGATTTATTGTTTTGTGGATGATCTAAACTTTAGAAAACATGAATAAAATGTAAATAAAGTAGTTTAAAGTTAAAAGTGAGCCATGCAAACTTTTTTTTTTCCTGGAGAGACAGTTAAATATTTACCAGGACATCCCTAAAGTTTAGAATGAATTGAGGTTGACAAAGAAAGGTAAGTGCAGAAACACTTGCATTACTAGCAGCCTTGCTAACTGTTTGAAATTTTATGATAATGAGTCCAGTAATATATAGTGAGAGCTAAAAGAAATAAGCTTATTTATACATGCCCAATAATTCCATTAATGAAAATATATCAAAAAAGTAACCCTACACAAATGATGACATAAACAATAACCAAGAGACAGAGACAGAAAAGTACTGCTAATTTGGAAACAGTCCAAATGCCCAAAAAGAGTGAAACACCTAATCAAATTATGCTGTCACTCTATTAAAAAATATATATATATACTAATAGTTAAAATTATGAATTATTCAGCTTATCAAAAGATATAAATATTAATTTAAATGTTTACTGAATATAACTAAAAAGTGAGGGCATTGTTATGTCACAAAATTATTTTAAAGAATATATATGTACACTAAGCAAGATAAGAAAAATTAAAATATGCAATTTTAAATTTGATAGTTCAAATTTTAAATTCCTTATTTACAAGAAAAATGGTAGTGAAATGTAGAATATATTTTAAGAAGATTTCCATCCAAAATGATTTAAAATATTTTGGTGTTCTGCTGAAGACTTCATTTCACATATATAGGAATGCTGACTGTATTTCTATGATTTTGCTACTTATTTTGTCAGCTAATTGAATGAACTTTATAAATGGTTGATTGCAAAGAATTGTGCTAGGCCAAGAGGGAGATATAAAAATAAGTCAAAAAACTAGGTTCCTGCCATCAAGGAGATTGATTACTAGAAAATTTTAGAATCTAGTAAACTAATACTTTGTTATAACGTAGTGTTTTGTTTTTATTAGCAAAATGGATATTACTAAGTACTTTAAAAGCCAAATTACATTTTAAACTCATGTTTTCAAGGGCATAAATGACAAACATTTTTATGATTTCTGTAACTATAAAATATGCCAATACCATAGCTCCCCCATACATCTGTTATAATGTTTTGATGATGGCATTTTACAAAAAAATCATCTATTACCTTCTGACACATAATATGCAGCTAATGTAATTTTATTAACATCCTTAGGCAACATTATCTGCTCATCAGTATGCAGGGACCATACAAAATTAAATATCAGTCATATAAGCCAAAAGTTATGGAAAACTACATCATCCTGATGAATCAAATATTCTTGAATACTAATTGTAAATGAATGTTATATCTATAAATGAATAAGCATTCTTCATGTAATACAAGCTGGGTAATGAACAAAATCTACAAATCTAAAATTCTATCATTCCAGAAAATCTTGATCACTAATCTAGTTCTTATTGAAAGATGTCTATTTTAAAATTATTCAACATGAAGAAAAATAAATAGGCTGCTAAGTAAGGTCAATAGAATATGTTCACCAAATTAAAAACATATTTGAAGGTCGCAACAAGAGCCTATAAGCATTTTTAAGCACCTACTATATGCCAGCAAGAGGAGAAAGAAAGAAATGTTAACACTAACAAAAAGTAACATTAACACTTTTTCTACCATCAAAGAATTTGAAAGTTAAATGCCCATTAATGAGGGAATAAACAAATGGCAATGAAGGAATATAGAGATTATAAGAAACAACAACTTTGAAGAATTAAAGAGAAGCATGAGAAGCAATACATGAATTGATGCAGAGTATAGAACTTAAAGAAGCTTGGGAAGATTTAGATTTATGAGTGTGAGATGCTGTTCCAGTTGCCACTGGGAGATGGCTTCCACTACTACAGTAATCTTGTGGAAGTGTACTTCTTTTTAGAGCTTCATTTGTGGATCTATTCCCCATAATATTAAAAAATGGGGCTAAAAGGTTAAATTCCTAGCAAACTACAGAAGGAAAAATGAATTGATGCTTCTAACTGGAAAGTACAAAGTTCCTCAGGCACTAAACATCCTCCTATACCACAGTCAATTTTGGCCTAAAGCAGCAGACCCAAAATCTATCTCATTCAGAAGAGATGTTGTACCAACCTTTTTACCTGCCATCTTCTATCAAAGGATGATAGAGCTGCTTAGAGTCCAATTTTGGAAAACTAGAGACTTCTTAATTAAAAATATGGGTTATGTTGATTGGAATAGCTACTTAAAAGTGACCTTTTACTAGGGTGACCTTTTACATGGGTCTCTGCCCATGCTATAGCTTCTTGGAGTCACAAGTGATAGCTGGATGGCAAGTAGATACCATAGGTGGATTGGCTGCCCTGAAAGGGCTTACCAAACCCTCACACCAGTAGTATTAGTCTTCCCAAAGTACCTCATACACTCTCTCACACCTTCATCTTCAAAAGCTCTAGGAGCTTCAGTAGTATCCAGTTGCTCTTCAAATATAAACCACTATAAAGTTCCAGCTAATAGGGAAAAATAAGTTTAGTCCATGACACTAGTAGATATTGTCCTTCATAATTCCAGTGCTTAGCACAGTAACTGGAACATAAAAAACACTTAATAAATGCTTGTTAATTTGACTAGAACTAGAACTAGACATTCCTCTACCAATCTAAGGCACCCTTCCCTTCTATGAGAACCTCTTCATAAACCTCACCTTGAATCTGATTCCTTCCCCCAGGGAATACCAGGGAAACAAGTGAAAAAATCTTTACAATGTCACAGGCTGAGTAGCAGTGCTCAAAGGGATAATCCATTAACCATATCTTTATTCAGTTGCTACCAATGTGAATATGCAACTTTTGCTAAGAGTTGGATAGGATATGCCATGGCTTAATCATCATCATGGTTCTTCATCAATATAGTCTTCAAATAAAAATTTACTATTTTGTTTAAGAAGTAATAAATCCTATGATGCCCAATGGAAGTTTTATTCCAATTACTGAACAAAACACATTACATTTGGACTGTTTTTTTATGTAATACTCATAATAAAGATCCTTACTATCACCATTCTAAAATGATGTCGGCAACTTCCTGGTATAAGCCTCATCAGAGGGTGCCTTGTCACCTGGTTTATATATCATGCATCTCTGGTTTCATGGCAGAGAAGGAGGGGTAGAAGAATCTAATGTTCATGTAATAAGGCCAATCTCAAATGGAGTTGGTGAACCTACTTTGCATCATAGAACCCTTAGGCAGTCTGGTAAAGTTCATGGAATCCTCAGAAAATGTTTGCATCACTTAATGGGAATACTGTTTCAGTTAGAGATTAATGAAAAATAAAGGTATAAATGTTTTACTCATCCAAGTTCACAGACCTCCTAAAATCTATCCATAGATTCCTTGGGAAAATCTGTGAGTTCAGCACTTAAGAACTTCTGATCTAGATGGTTCCAGATCTAGCTAACAGCAGATTGGTATCTCATAAATTGGAATATAATTTGTAATCAATATTTATAGATTCTGATCCTAATAAACTCAGCTATCTACATAGCTTCCCCTCTCCCATTAGGTTTTAAGTTCTTTAATGGCAGTTTTTTTAAATAACTATTTTTACCTCTTAAGTACCTACCACACAGCCCTTCATATTGCAGATGATTATTTTTTACAAAGGAAGGAAAGGTTTCCAGACTCCAAATCCAGTACTTCAATCCACTATACCACCTAAATATACCACAGAGTGTGGCACAAAGTAAGTGCTTAATACAAGATTATTGGCTGGCTAAAGTGGTCTTTATTTACTAATTTGTTTAAAGGCAATATTCTCCTAATAGAATGTAAACTCTTTCAAGACAGGAACTCTTAATTTTTGCATTTGCAGCCTCAGTACTAGTATAGTGCCTGTTACATATTAGATGTTTATTAAATAGTTGTTGATTGAATTATTAATCATAGTGTAGGGGAAAGAGTAAATATACTGAAAGTTAAGGACCAAGTTACAGTCCCAACTATGCCAGGGGACAGGACCTGAGCTTCAATTTCTTTATCTTAATACGATGCGACTCTAAAGATCCTACATTTCTACAATAGTATGATTCCAGGTGCACCCTTCAGTACCTGTGACTGATCTTTCCTCACGTGCTTTTACCAATCTCTCTCAATATCTCTGAACCAAAGAACTCCATGTTTTTGAGTGTGAATATTCTCTTTTGTATTTAAAGTTTTTTTCTTTGAAGTATGTAAGGATTCATCACCTCTAAAAAGAGAATTTTATTAAAGACTTTTGTTTTAACACACAATAGAAGCTGATTTCTTTAAAATCCAGACATAAAAAATCACTGTGACAATTGGTACTAAACATACTCCTTTTCTGTATTCCAAACACTGGAATATTTCCCAAAGAATGGGGTTTATTGCTATAATTACAAAGCAATGATAATTATGTGGAAGTGTTGTTAGACCAAGAGCATGAATTACACCCATGGTGTGTCCAAACACAACTGCAGGCCTGACATACAAAGTAAATAGTCGCTCACTGAAACTACCCCCTTCCCTTCAAAAAGGGACATTCTAGGTAGTATATCTCTTCATTAAACTTAGTTATTAGTCACAAAAAGAATGCACACATGTGCACACACAGAAAACTGAAAAGTAAAATAGATTTGCATGGCCAATACAAAGGGACTTCTGGTAAGCATTACAGGGTTGTGGTTTTTTTAAGTATCTTTTTAAAATAATACATTTTGTCACAAGGCAGTTAACTACTACAAATATTTAAAGAGCCTTCCTACAGGATTTTCTAATAGTTTCTTATACTGCTTATGACGCCAGAGGAAGCCTCTACCCATATGTACTGGTCTCCTCTTCTTTCTCCAAACACTCCAGCCTTCATGCTATCACTACTATTGTCTTCCTTTACTCAATATACCATGTACTTTCCCCTTCACCTATCTAAATTTTCCACATCCTTTAAAGTACCTTTTCTATAAACATCCCAGCCAACTGTTATCTCCACTCACCTTAACTTTTATTTCTACCTCTATAAAAATTTGGTTCTTACATCCCACCTTCTAAACTAATATCATCAATGACAATAAGTTAGTCAAATTGAGTAAAAATTGGTTGTTGTAGTGTTGTTTGACACTTTATGACCCCAATTGGGGTTTTCTTGGCAGAGGTACTGGAATGGTTTGCCATTTCATTTTCCAGCTCATTTTACAGATGAGGAAACTGGGGCAAATAGGGTTAAGTGTCTTGCCCAGCATCAAAGAGCTAGTAAGTGTCTGAGACTGGATTTTAACTCAGGTAGATAAGTCTCCCTGACTCTAGGCCCAGTGCTGTATCCACTGCACTACCTAAAGTACCCAAACATGTATTAAATTCCTACAATTTACTTTTTTTTTATAAAAGCCCTTAACATCTCCAATTTTAGAATCAATAAATATTGTTTCCAAAGTAGAAGAAAAGTAAGGGCTAGACATCTGGGGTTAAATGACTTTCCCAAGGTCACACAGTTAGGAAATATCTGATGCCAGATTTGAATCCAGATTCAAATCTACAGACCTGGCTCTCTATCCACTAAGACATCAAGCTGCCCCATGCCTGTAATTTTCCAAACATCGTATTAAGGGGCATAAATGCTTTCCTAACAACATTATTAGGTAAGCAGCTGTATTATTAGTTTTATTTTGTTTTTTTTTACAAAAGTAGCCTGGGAGTATTCCCTCTCCTCTTTCTTTGTGATGGTGAGTGACTACAATATACAAGTATTATATGGCCACTGGGATGTGCTACTAAGTTTTGCTCAACCTTTTTTTTTCTGTCATAAGTCATGTCATCTCTTTGGAAGCAGGAGAGGAAAGAAACACAGTGAGAAACACAGGTGATGTGAAACAAAAGCTTTTTAAAATATGTATGGTTTGGTTTTTTTTAATAACCCTTACCTTCCTTCTGTCTTAGAATTAATATGGTATATTAGTTCTAAGGCAGAAGAGCAGTAAGGGCTCAGCAAGGGGATCAAATGACTTGTCCAGGGTCACACATCTAGGAAGTATCTGAGGCCACATTTGAACCCAGGATCTCCCCCTCCAGTCATGGCTCTCAATTCCACTAAGCCACTTACCTGCCCCAAAAGGTATGTTTTTATTAAAGAAAGTAGCCAATGAAGTTCTTGCCTTGGCATTTTATTATTCTACATTTCTTCCCCTCATTGGAGATCCTGATGATCCTTCTCTTTTTGCAACAGTTCTGGACATGAGAGCAACAGGACTTAATGTTTGAGTTTTGTTCTCTTTTTTCTTCATCTCTCCATTCATATTTCTAGTCAAGAGAAAGGAACAGATATTGCAGAGAAGGTTCTACCACCAGCCTTGTCTATCTATAGTTTTATGAGCATTCTGAACAAACTAGAGACCAGAAGTCTGTTTTTGCTTTATTTAAGGTTGAGGAAAGGGATAGATTTCAATTTCCTCTTATTAGTATATCACTTATATATTATATCCCTTACCCATGCCTATGAGAGAGAATAATGACTGCCCTTAGGTGTGCAAACTCAGTTGCATAGACCATCTCTGGAGGGAAACAAGGGGGAGAATAGGACAAAGGAGACTGTTGGAGGATTGCTTCCAAACAGTAAGGTTTTAGGCAAGATCTCTTTTACATTTTTCTCTGTACAACAAATGATTTGGACATAGCACACAAAGGGGCTAAATTCATAAATTCATAAATTCATAAAATGTTAGCAATTGAGCCTAAGCTCCACATGCAACTTTCAGTGTCCTTTCCTTTGTATTGCTCTTTTTCCCTCCAGGTAAAGTGAGCTATCCAGTATGCCAAAGTAGAGAATTGTTCTACTGCTCTCAAAAAGTGACTGAAATTTGTGTGTATATATGCAAAAGAGAGGCTGAGACTTCTATGCTAAAATCTTAATGTGGGTTCTTGAATTTGGGGATGTGGAAACCAGAAATTCAAATGCAAACTTGGGCTACACTACAAGTTTTTAGTGTCAAAACTAAGTGAAATTATATAATCTCATTGCAAACTGCTTTTATGAGAATACTATCTGGAGTAAAGTGTCTAATAGGTGCCATGTTTTAGGAAATTAAAGAGGCAGGTTTAAAAACAACTAGAGAAGGGTAGCCAGGAAGGTTACAAAGCTCAAAACCATGCCCCATGATGATCACGTGAAGAAACTAAAAATACTTAGCCTAAAAAGTCAAAATTTAGCATAGACATAATCTGGTTTTATTCCAAAATAGATCATCTTTTATCTCTATTCACCAAACTTTTATTCTTCTTCCTTTAATGTAACACATATATGCTTAACTATTATGTTTGGATTGTTCATGAAAATGTCCTATTAGCCATCATCTCATTATTTTTCTGTTAATTCTTTTTATATTATATGCATATATTAGACATATTTTAAAAATCACAAACCAAAAATAAAAGTGTTAAATACATGCTTGTTTGGTTTTTTTAAGTTTTACTGCTGTGCTTAATCGTACAGTGACTTTATGAATATCAAGCAATTCATTTTTACTGCAACTTTAATTGTACATGTTCTTGGGTCATCTAAATCATTTAAATACAAATAAAAGGACTGCAGCAAAAAATACTGAAAGCAAACAGTAGGTAACTTTACAAGTAATGAATTGTGAACTGTTTCATTTCTTGTCCAAAATAAACTGGGATTAAACTGAATGGAGCAAAATACGTTTGCAACTGTAGTCATAAAGGTGTACATATATTCCAGATATACATGATGTGACACATAATAGCTATAGGACATCTGTTTCTACCACCAACCCTAATGTATTACAATAACTACACCTGGGGTTGGGACCAATTATGCCTCTTCCCACCACCATGACAGGCCTAAGATGTTGGTATTTTGCATAGACATGGAAACTATTTAACCTGGCCTCATGGGATCACAATGTAACAAAAGTACTTGGCTAAACACACACTACAAAGAGACACTCCAACTCTTAACTTTAGGCATTTTCAATGGCTTTCCCCTCATATCTGGAATTCTTTTCCTCTTCATTTCTGCCCTTCTGCCTTCTCTGGCTTCCTTTAAATCAATGGAAATTCCACCTTTTACATGAAGATTTTTCCAAGTCCTAATAAATGCCTTTACTCTGCAGGGATTTCCATTTATATGCTGTATAATTAGAATTTTGCACCCAATACTCGCTTTCCCAGCATCCCACTTACATATCTATGTTAACTAACATGGGAAGACATAAGTTTTGTATAGCTCCTCCCTTGCTCTCTTCTCCCAGAAATGCAGCTTTTCCCACGTGGCTTTACTCAGGTTTTTACTATTGTTCTTTATTTCTCTACTTCAAGTGATTATTAATAAACTTTACAAAATAAAATATTTGGAGTTATTGGATATTAATTTTAATTTTACAGCATGCTCTCTTCCTTTTCAGATAGTAAGCTCCTTGAGAGCAAGGACTGGTTTCTATACTTGCTGTTGTTTTTGAGAATGAAAGGGGAAAATGCATTTTTTTGTATTCCCAGGATTTAGCCCAGTGTCTGGCACTTAATAAATCCTTGTTGATTAGCAAGGAAAACAGGCATAAAAATTCCATACACCTATTTTGGGCAATCTCAAATGAAAACTGTTAATTCCTCAACTGTTAACTTGTTTTTAATCTCTAAATATGTAACATAAAATCTACATCAGAAATAAAGAAATAAAAAGTATCAGCATAAATATGTTATAAATCATATACAAAGACTGTTTGTGGGACAGTAGAGGTGAAAATATATCTGTGCATATTTTGGAATGAGGCTTAAAAAGTTGGAAGCCTAATTAACTTTCCCATTCTGTTTCAGCTTCAACTCTTTTGGGTGTCCAATTACACAATTTCAAGGTATCTATCTCTCAGTAACTGCTTTATTAGTGAATTGTGTTTATACAATTCCTCACTTAATGTACCAAGTTTCACAATGCTTTCCTCAAAGTTATCTTTTCATGGGAAGAAAAGCTTTCTCTGGATAGTTCAGGAACTCATAATAGAACAGTAAAGCTCAGTAATAAGCCCAGTCTGATAGGATCCTTAAGTTTTATCTCCTTTTTTGCTTGCTACTATGCTTTTTGTGATTAATTCAGTATTTTCTTTCTTGTCATCACCAGCAACAACCTCAGCTGAATAATGGTAGTAACCTTCTCCAGCAGAAAACTTTCCCTTTTACTTGTGAAGTATTAGGAATCAAAAATATTTCCCATAGAGAGAGTACATCAATGCAGATGCCTCTTAGCTCAGTCTCAAGTTTCTCTGTATACTCAGACTATCTGCTGGGTTTTGTTGTTTTAAAATTTTTCTTTCCCCAAACCTTCCTCTATACCTGACACAATCTTCCAAAATGACCTTCTAGTCTCCTCAACATTTTTTGTAAACAACTCAAAGAGGATCAATTTATTATCTGGATATTTCAGCTTCTTGCTATTCACAGACTTCATACAGGTTGCTATGTTATCATCTCTGAGATTGCTGAAAGAAATTTGGCCTTCTGTACCACCTGTTTTTTATTAATGACTTAGGATTCTGTGCCCAGAATGAGTGGAAGCAGTGGACATATGAAAGTTCAGCAGTCTATGGGGAGCAGCAGTGGTCTACATGAATTATCTTGAGAGTATAAGTTCCATGTTACAGAAAGTCTTCTAGCAAGGGCTAAATCATGAAACATGAGAGTTCAAAAATACCTGAAAGGTCATTTGGTCCAACCCGCACCTTAAATAAGAATGTCTTCCTACAATATAACTTCACAAATGGTCATCTAGTCTTTGCTTAAAATTTTCCACTGAGGAAAAATTCACTACACTAAAAGGCAGTCCATCCCACTTTTGAAAAGATTTGTTAGGAAGTTTTGCGTACCAACAAGCCTAAATTTTACCATTAGATTCAACTACTGTTGCTCTGAGTTGTATTTCCAGGGGCCAAACAGAAAATGTTTACAAATACTTGCATCCTTCAAATACAAGAATGCAATAAATAATATTAAAATAGGTATCAAGATATTTAAAAAAAACAAGTTCATAGATCCTAAGTTGAGAAACACTGTGTGAGACTCAGTTTGATGAATTCTTAACTAAATGCATCATGTTTGTCTTTCTATCCCTAGAAAGTTGCCAAATAAATCTAATCAATTTAGAAAATACAAAGTATAAATGTACCTCAAGTAACAGAAGATATTTTCTTAACAAAAAATCACTAAATTATATGCAAAAGATTTCAAAAATTTGAGATTTCTATGGAAAATTTTTGACTCAAAAAAAACTTTTTTTACTGAATTAGGAAAAACTATAACAAAGTTCATCTGGAATAACAAAAGATCAAGAATATCAAGGGAAATAGAGGTCTCAATTTTAAAAATGACAATGGCAGCTCTATAAACTAGAATGAACTGAGCAAATCTCTGAGTTTCTTTCCAAGTCTCACTAATATCCTAGCAAAAGAGAGCATGAAACTTTCTTGAATTCCTTAGATCATTTTCTTCAGTACTCTGAGAAAATGCTGGCTTTATAAAATGAATGGGTTGATCTGGTCTCAAGTGGATGGGAGGAACACAGAAGAATCAACAGTTCATAATGCAGCAGCAAACAAATAAATAGAGAAGCAGATTTATTACAGCACACAGAAAGGAAAATAATGTAATGAGGAAATACGTTTACTGAAAAATAGAGCCAAGAGAATCAGAAAATTCACTAGGTCCAATAGTCAAGCATTATGTCAGTTACAGGATACAAAATCTCAAAGTGAAAAGTTCTGAACACTGCATAAGAGATATCTTAATTCACAAAATGAATTAGTAATAGGCAGTCACTTAATGAACCCACCTAAAAAAGTATGTGAATGTATAGGAGCCACAAAAGCAACAACTGTAAAATTTAAACATATTAACTGAAAACGATATTTTCAGCTCTTTCTAAGCAAGTGCCTAAGTGTATTAAGCCATCAAACTAGGACTTTCTTAAAAGTAACATAAGAAGATGTGAGTATGGAAGGAAGGAATGTTCCATCTTTACCTCCTTCCTTCTTAGGCCTAATTAATACCAAACCAGTATTTTAAATTATGGATTATTAAATTCAAATCTCTCTGATAATGCTTTTTTTTGTATCTGAGATAGATGAATGTATAAACACATTCTTATATGTGTATCTCGAACCCAAAACTATTCTTCAATAGCTAGAGTCAAAGGATGCAAATTAACAATTTTCAAAAGAATTACAAAGTATTAACAGCTACATAAAAGAATCTTCCAAAATCATTAATAACAAAAGAAATGCAAATTAAAACAACTCTGAGGTTTCACCTCACAAGCAGCAAGTTAGCAAAGAGGGCAAAAGATGTGAACAGTCAATGGTGGAGGTATTGTTAGGATATAGGTACATTGCTGCATTGCAAGTAGAATAATGAATCAGTACAACCATTTTGGAAAGCAACTTGGAACTGCCACAAGGAAGCTATTGAGAAACTGAAAGTCCAGATAATAGCAAAGAATTAGGGATGGAAGTAAATGTCTATCAATAGGAAAATATCTAAAAAAATGAATGCAATGGAATATTACTGTGCTGTAAGACATTAAAAATGTGATAAATAAAGCAAGAAAAGACTTCTACAAACTGATACAGACCATAATACACAATTACTATAACATTGGAAACACAAAGAATAATCACAAAAAGGCAAAAGCAGATGTTGAAAAAAATATAAAGAGCAAGTATATCAAAAGAAAGACGCTTTCTCATCCCACCCCTTTGCAGAGGTGAGAGAAACACAGGTGTTGCACATAATTTATATTTTCAGATTTTTCCATGTATTGATCAATTATACTAAAATTTTCCTCTTCTTTTTCTTTTTTGGAGAGGTCTTTAAAAAAATATTGCTCATATGGGATGACTCATGGGAGGGGTATAGGAAGATATCCTGGTAAAACTATGGTGAAGTTTAAAAAAAAACATAGTAATAAAACACTTTGAAATAGAAAATTTTAGGGATTATTAACAAGAAAATAAAGATTATAAATTTAAAGTTGATAGGGAACCCAGAGGTCACCTTGTTTAACTTGTTTTTTTTACAGATGTCAATACTGAAATCTAGGAAAGGTTAAGTAAGAGAGAGAAAGAGAGAGAGACACAAAGAGGGAGAGACAAAAACAGGGAGAGAGGGGTAGGAAGAGGGAAGAGATAGACCGAGACGAAGAGACAGACAGAGACAAAAATCGTCAAAGACAGAGAGAGTGAGGGAAGAAGAGAGGAAAGAGAGATAGAGATAGAGAAGTCAGACACAGATAAATTCTCCTGTGGAAGATTTATAAGAGAGCATGGAAATGAGTAGCATGGAATGAGAAAGACTGGATGGTTTGTGATCTGCCCTGTAGGCTAAAGTGAACACTCACAGCAATGAGACCACAGATCCACCAACCAGACAATATTACTAAGGGTCTAAGAATGGCTACAGGTGGCAGGGATTCAAAAATTCAGACCCCAGTATAACTAAGGAAAGCAAAGAAGGCAACTTGCTTAGGCATGGAATGTGAGGCAGTTAAGTATTTAATCAGGTTTTAGTGGTAATGACTGACTTACACCATTCTGTAGGAGCAAAGAACAGGCATACATGTGGGAACAGGAATGAAGAGGTTTAGACCAGAAGACCGAAAGACCTGGGTTCACATCTGGCCTCTGACACTTAGCAGTTCGGTGACCTTGGGCAAATCACTTAACTCTGAGCATCCATTTCCTCATCTTTGGCAATCCTTGTAGTTACTTTCTTGAGGGGCAGTTTTCAGGCTCTAAAGACTTAATGCATTTATAATGCCTTCCAAACTTAAAACTCTATTCAAGAAGTATTAAATAACAACCAACTATGTAAATATCAGGGGCAGCTGGATGGTAAAGTGAATAGAGTACCAGGCCTTAAGTCAGGAAAATTCATCTTCCAGAATTCAGATCTGGCCTGAGACAGAGGGGCAAATCACTTAATCCAGTTTGTCTCAGTTGCCTCAATGATGAAATGAACTGGAGAAGGAAATGGTAGTATCTTTGCCAAGAAAACCCCAAAACTGAGTCATGAAGAGTTGGACATGAATGAACAACATGTTAGAGGACAGGAAGGTCTCAATGGTCCCATTCACTGTTGTAAAAACTATGTATTGTCCTTAAATAACAGAACTTTAGAACTTTGTATAAATGGTTACCTCAACATTGCTGTCTTAACTCAGATGAACTTCTTTAATCATTATGAAAGTATTTGATCACCTCCTTTTCTTTCTTGCCTTTGAAACAGGGGACGTTCGTTTGAATAACAAGCCCTGAAAAATATTCTCCCAGAAAACCCCCCCATCCTTTCCCCTTTGGTTGATTCCCCTTTCCTCTACCTCTCTGTCCTTTGAAATGCTTTACTCATCTATTCAAAGTCACTGCAGAATTTGGTGAATAACCTCTTAAGTGGGCCTAAAAAGTTATAAAAACCACATGTCTATCCTACGGCTGAAGCTGCTATCAACAAGCAGTCTTGAACAGTATTCCTTAGCATGCTAATAAATCTTTTTTTCTTTTTAGTTTGGCTACTGAACATATTTGACTCCAGTCAGTAGATCCAACAGATGGGGAAAAGTCTCCCTTAACTCTCCAGGAACCCAGGCTGGGAAATTCCCCAATATGATAAAATCCAGTTTTTATTATCATCATCATTACTGTCCCTACAATGTTAACCCTTCTTTGAATGTAAAGTTTTCTGAAGGGCCCATTTGGTTCAAATTTATACCCAAGGGATGTGTCTTTATTTTGCATTTCCTAGGAAAAGTGGCCTTTGGATTGGCTCTGCTCTTATCTATCTGGGTTCCAATACAGTCACATTTGAAGAGAAGCCTATAAAACACGTTACTCTTAGATTCAGCTACTAGCAGTATCTGAACATCCACTAAAGCTTCCCTCCTTCCTTATTCCTTGAAGGCAATGCTTGTTGCAGGGATCTAATGAAATAGAACCCCTGCAACCAACAGAACTTCATTATTTATATTGTTCCAACTCAAAACCAAAATTCTGCAGTGTATGCTAAAAGGTTCGCGGTCACTGGATAAGCACTCTTACCTAAATATGCAAACACATGGAAAAAATCCAGGAAACAATAAGCAGTGTTATCAATAACAAGACACAATAAAGTTTAACTATATCTTCTTTGTGGCCAAAACAAAGAAGTATTGCCGAGGTGGAGGGATAAATGCTTCATTCAAATAATAAATATGACAACTATAAAACAGCAATTTCCACAACTATCTTTGGCCTGTTTCCCTCTGTTCCACAGATATTCATAGAAGCATAGAATCTCAAGAGTAGGAAGTGACCTCAAAGGTCATCCAGTCCATAAGAGCCAAATAAGAAATTCCTCTATATTCATACAAGGTATTCCTCAACACGTAGCTAGAGATTTTCAAAAAGTCTCCTTGATGAAGGTCTTTAACCTTACAAAAGAAAACAAAAAAATATCGAAAAATAAACCTATCTGCTACATAACTTACAGTACAACCCAACCATCTATTTCTCATCCCTGTTTCTCTATTTCATTATCTTTCCTCTTCACAATTCACAGTTACCTGTTTTTAATAAGCATAGCTGTTAATAAAATTGTCCAATGCCATAAAATATCATTGGCAGGAGCTAGCCACGTACTCCTCACCTCTCAAGGATTACTGGGGGGGAGAGGGGGAGTGCAATTGTGCTTCTCTATTTAAAGCAAAACAGGAACTGATAGGTAAAAATGATATATTACCACCACCAAGGTCAAAGGTAAGAGAGGCGGGTATCTGCTTCTGTTCAGGCAAGTGAGGTTACTCAGGTCACAATCTGGATGGTCACAGCTCAACTCTTAGGCTCTGGGAGGTCATTGCAACTTAAGGCTTCCTGACCTGACACTGACCAAAAAAATCAATACTATTTGCAGAAATTTTTAATTGGGAAAAAATCAGATAAGTATCCTTATTCTCAAAGTAAAAGCTCAGTAAAATACAAGTTTGTTCAAAATAACACTAATAATAATTGCTGACTGCCAGGTGCCAGGCACTGTGCTAACCACTTTTTAATATTATCTCATTTACTCCCCATAACAACCCTAGGGAGGAAGGTGCGATTATTATCTCCATTTTTACAGATGGGGAAACAAGATTACATGATCTGCCCAGGACTATACAACTAAGCAAACATCTGAGTTCAGAAATGAGCTTAGGTCTTCCTGCCTGCAAGTCTCACCCTCAACCTACTGCTTCACCTAGTATTCACTCAGCTCTCTTTAGTGAAGCATTCCCAGCCTCCCATTAAATACTGAGAGTGAATCTAGATGTCTTGACCTTGCACTAGTACATGATCACTGCAGCTGATTGACTGTCCTTCCACCAAAGCCACTGGGAAGTTCCTGACATGTCTCATCCTGTGGCTTGTCACCTGTGGTGCACAAGGTGTGCAACAAAAGCTTTATTAGAAAAGGAAGCTTGATGATGCACAAATGAGAAATGTCAATAAAATGAAAAAGAAAGAATGAGAAAGTCAAAGGACTTTAGGGAGAGAGAGGAAGAAACAGCCAGAACCAAAAAGAGGTTATATATGAATGATGTGACTTAGTCTCTGAGAGTCAGGAGGTCCTGGGTTCAAGTAGATCCTTAAACCCTCAGTGCAATTCTCCAAAATAAGAAGACATTTAACATTTGTAAATCTGCATAGGGCAGCTAGATGGCACACTGGATAAAGTGTTGGGCACCAGGGAGATTCACTCTCTTCTTGACTGAGCCTCAAATATGAACTAGCTGTGTGACTCTGGGCAAGTCACTTAACACTTTTTGCCTTGTTCTCCACATCTATAAAATGAACCAGACAAAGAAATGACAAGTCACTCCAGTATCTTTGTCAAGAAAATCCCAAATGGGCTTATGGAAAGTCAAACATGACTGAACAACAACAATCTGCATAAGTTAGATGGAATTTATTAACCAAGGAGGTCCATACTCCAGAAAAATCAAAAGGATGACTTTTTCTTAATGTGTGAGATGTGTGAGATGGTTCATGTGTGAGAAATAGAAAAGGGATCTAATATACCTTATATAAGAGTAAACACCTGCTGCCAAGAGGGCAAAAGTCCACATACCTACAGTATATTGCATTTATTCTCTTCATTAATCTCTTCCCCAAACCAGTATTTATTATGAATATTAGCTCACATTTATTGGGCATTTCATTTCAAAATCAATTCATTAACACTTATGAAGCATCTACTACTATCCACCTACTAAATACCTGGTAGGCAATATGTTAAGCACTGGGGATATAAAAACAAACATGAAAAAGTCATAGCTCTCATTATTAGAAGACTTACATTCTCACTATCCTGACCATTTTCTCCCATTCACAACCTGAAGTTTTACTTAAAAGAAGATGAAGTCATCCACTTGGCTTTCTGATTCCGCTTCTTTCCCCATCTCTCATTCTAACCAACATGGTAGAGGCACTGGACAAAGCTGCCCCTGGGACTTGACCAATTTCCTGGTCCTCTGGGGAACTAAAAAGTATCAGCCAGAGAAGAATTTATGCCTCTTAAATTTGGTGGATGCCTAAAACCATCAACAAGTTATCATACTCTGATTACCTTCTCACCAGCCACAAACAAGTGGGCTGAGTCCAGAGAAGCTAATTGGTACTGTATCCTTGATGCATAATCTTGCTGTGTTAGAATAATGAAAATCTCTTTGGGTTAACTGTTCAATAACTTAAAAGCTCAAGCCAATATCAAATCTAAACTAAGTCCTATGGGGTAGAAGAAATGGAGATCAGGCATAACAGTTAGAAGGAGTAAGCAGAATGATAGATTATAAACAGGGAATTTTACTTTGTGAGGTAAGTAGTACAAGTATTATTATCCATGTTTTACAGATGAGAAAAACAGGTTTTTGAAAGTTCAATAACTTCTCATAATGAAGATGACTGTAAGATTGTGAAGCACCCTTAGAAGCATCAACAATTTGCACTTACTAAAGTTTTAGTGTCCGTTAAGAGTGCATTATGGTATTTTAATTTTTTGGAAATGGATTATCTATGTAGAGTAGATATTTTCCAGGCAGAATATTCTATTACATACTTCAGATAATGTAATTTATCATACAGGCTGCTTTTATATATAAAAATTCATATTTTCCCATATTGACATTGTAATTGTTCATCATAATTAGAGCATGGATTCAGTGAATGTCAGAAATCTTGGTATTATACTTGCAAGATTCCAACTCGGTCCATATCCAAACATCAATTTTCTTGACTAATACAATAGAATGACTGGATTCCTGGAGAGTTGTTTTAGGGATTATTGGACTCCATCTTTTAAGTACTTGATCCTACTATTGTCCTATGACTCTTGCTATGTGACTGATCCAGTGTCTATTCTGCATCATAGTTGGCACCAGTATACTTGCCATCCCTCAACTTCTGCATATTTTCTTATTCATCATGCAGTCCTATAAATTTGTCTCATATATCCTTTCCCTTTCTTACTGAAGAAGCATATTTTATGGTGGGCAAGAATTCTGATATGCTGATTATTACAAACAACATTATTTGGCCAAGAACTTTATAGGTGCCTCCTCATTACACAGCTCAAATGAATTCAGAAAGTTCTGTGTTTTCTGATACATTTTATTGATCTTGCCAGACTTAAATAACTGAGGTACAGGTCACTACTTCCTCATCTTGCTGCTTACACAATTCACCATGCCTTGCAGGCAATGTTCATCTGACATCCATTTTATTTTTAATCAAAATTCACCCCTAAGCTAAGCATCTGAGATACCCTCTGCATCTGATGCACCTTTACTTAGAGCTCTGAGACAACACACATCAATAAGATACAATCATCTCCTAAGAGCAAATGTGAGACATTTACCAACCATAACTCTGTTCCAAACAAAACACCCTCACACTGTCTCCCAGATAGTTGTAAATAATTTTAGGATACTACTGCCTTGCTGATATTCTTTGAGCAGTTCGTTTGCACAGTGGATAGAGCACTGGTTCTATGTCAAAGACCAGAGTTCAAATTTGGTCTTAGATACTTGCTAAGCTGTATAACCCTTGGCAAATTGCTTAATCTCTGGCTTCCTCAGCTTCCTCAACTGTAAAAAGAGAATAATAATATCAATTATCTCACAGCATTCTTGTAACATCAAATAAGATAATATCTATAAAGGGCTTAGCACAGTGCCTGGCACAGAGTAGGAACCTGATACAAGCCTGTTCCTTCTACATCATAAATTTAGAGGCAGAAGAAATCTTAAGAGTTTAATCTAATCCAAACCTCTTATTTTATAGATGACAAAATTGGGGTCCAGACATGCTAAGTCTTAACCACAGTTTTCTACATAGTAAGTATATTACAGAATCAGAATTTGAATTTGGGTCTCTGACTCCAAGTTCACCAATGGTGACGTTTACAAAGTACAAACCACCATAATAAAATGCATTCAATATAACCATTATTTCTGATGAAGTGAATTCTTTCTTGGTCAATAAATGTAATATTCTTTGCATTTCTTCTTATCATTGCCAGAGAAATAAAAAAGCAAGCCTTTGCTAACGAAAGAAGGAAGGAAGGAAGGAAGGAAGGAAGGAAGGAAGGAAGGAAGGAAGGAAGGAAGGAAGGAAGGAAGGAAGGAAGGAAAGAAAGGAAAATAACTCAACTTACCTGCAATATCTAAAAAGTATGTTCATAAGAAATGTAAAATGACATGGGAAACACATTTTTCCACTCTGACTTTTTCTGAAAGGGGAAAAAATGGGAAATTTGGTGAAGGCAATGTGATAATTGGAGAAAATATTGAATTGGAGTCAAAGGACCCAGGTTTAAATCTTGATTGTACTAAGCACCATTGGCAAGCCATTGAACCTCCTTGTACCTCAGTTTCTTCTTTTATAAAATGTGGGAAATGAATTTCATAATCTTGTAAGGTCATTTCCAACTTGAAATCCTCTAATCCAATTTGGTATGTATGATATTTTGTTTTATCACCTTTTGCAGATTTAAAGTCAATGTTAGTCTTTGAACCAAAAAAAATGCTCTGTATAAGTTGGTTTACTCATAAAATTATCAGGAAAAAGATCAAGGGAGATAATAGCACCACTCTGCACTACTCAGAACACATCCAAAGCAATTTTGTCTAGTTAAGGCACCAGACTTGAAGAGGTACATTAGCAATTTAGATAATGCTCAGAGAAGGACAAACAAGATGTTGATAAGTTTGGAAACCATGTCATCTGAAGAATAGTTGAAGCATCTAGAGATGATTATCCTGGAGAGAAAGAAGAATCAGTAGGAACAAACCAGGCATCTTCAAATATCTGAAAGGCTTTCTTATGAGAAATAAGATAGGCTGTGTTACTTAAGCAAAGCTGAGACACATAGGTAAAAATCATAGGAAAAAAACAAGTGTGAATATTTAAAAAGTCCTAAAGATTAAGCTGCTCTCACAAACTAGCCAACTTCCTATCACTAAAAATGTTGGGAATAAGCAGCTAGGAAGCTCAGTGGATTGAGAGTCAGGCCCAGGTCCTGGGTTCAAATCTGGCCTCAGACACTTCCTAGCTATGTGACCCTGGGCAAGTCACTTAACCCCCATTGCCTAGCCCTCACCACTCTTCTCCCTTAGAACCAATAACCAGTAGTGATTCTAAGATGAAAGGTAAAGGTATTTTAAAAAAATAAAAATAATTTTTAAAGTATTGGGAGCACAATCCAAATGACCATCTGTCCAGACTGCTACAAGTCACTATGGTCACTTACAGTTCTATGATTGCAAAAAAAGCTATACTGAATTTTTATAATTAACATGTCAAGCAAAGGAACTTAATATCCCATCTTCTATCCAAAAATAGCTTTTTTGAATCTTCTGAATGCTATCCCCTTCCCTCTGATGCTTTCTCCAAATTATCTTGTATATATCTTGCTTGAACATAGTTGTTTGAATGTTGTATGCAATGGCACACCACAATGTAATGGAGACATTAAATGGTGAGGGCCATAAGGACAGGGAAATTTTTGCCTTTCTTTATAACCAAAGCACTTAGCACAATGCCTAATACATAGCTTGTACTTCATAAATGCAAATGATTCAGTTTATTATATTCAAAGAAATGCTTACTTCCGAAGATGAAGACAGTGACACACAAAAAAGTAGGAATTATGGATCTTGTGACCACATTGTTAAAGGAGATATATCAGAAGGAGACCCAGTCTCATTCTCGGACCAAACATCAAGATGTTCTTACTCTGTAATGCTGGGAACCATTTGTTTTTAACCTCATCAAATTCAACAGGTGTTTGCTTCGCTTGGATTCTGTCTTTGAATCATTCTGACTCTTGAAACCCCCAGTTTCCTGTAAGCCTCAGCGTAAGTCTCATGCTCTGGATTTCCATGCCAGACTCTCACCCACATATCAGAATACTAATATTCTCCTTCACTCCAGCTCTTACTTCCACAGAAATTACTTGCCAACAGGGACCATTCAATTTTTGTCTTTATGTTTTCAGCACCTACCATAGTGCCTTTGCTCATTGTAGACACTAAGTAAATGTTTGCCAATGTTTGAATTAGACATTTTGAACCGAACTGAACTGAAATGGATTGAATCCAAGGGACTTGTAACAATATGAGGTAGCTGACAACTTCCACAAAAAATGTTATTATTCTCTTCCTCTCGCTTAAAAACAAGTACCTTCTATATTTATTTGTTAATGTAAATATACACATTCCCCCAACAGCTAGTTTTACTGATCCATTTGGTAAAAAGATGCTACACTTCTGTTAGACACTTGATTCCAATTACTCTTGAAGAACTGCCTTTAGGATCTTTGGGGATTTCCACTATGAATCCAGAAATCCTACTCATCAAATAGAGTGTACCTTAACAGTCTGGGTATCATCTACTATTGCTCTTTCTTAAAGAGCTTCTTTGTATTTTTGGCAGACTCTCAAACAACATACCATATTACACACAGTTTTACTACACAGTTACAGTGCCATTAATTTAGTTCCATTCATTTCAACTAGCAATTCTGTATTGCTTACTAGAATCAAGGGCATCATGCTAGGAATAGAAGATAAAAAGATATAAAATTAAACACTGCCTGCCCTAAAGGGGTTATAATCTAACAGCAAGTATAAGTCTTGATTTACAAGGAATTATGATTTGAGAGGTAGGGACAAAGGCGATATCTACACCAAAATCTGGAGGGAAGGTAATCTCTTTCAGCTAAAAAGATGAGCAATGGTTTCCTAGAGAAGGTAGTAGTCAACCTTTAAAGTTAAAAACTAAAGGGCCAAAAAAATGAGAATGGAGAAAAGGACTATATATTTACAATGAAGATGTTATTAGTGTTCCTGAACAGAAAATTTTCTGTGGACTGCTAGGAAGGAAGAGAGTTTAGAGAATGCTGAGAAATAAAAGGGAGCAAGAAATGAAAAAGTAAGTCCAGATCAGTGATGGGCAAACTATGGCCTGCGGGCCAGATTCAGCCCCCTGAAATGTTCTATGGGCCATATAACATTATTCCTAATCAGACAAATACAATGAGTAAGATACAATACAATGAAACTTCCAAAGAGTTGCCCTAGAAACAGACTGACAGATGAGTATTTCCTTTCTTTTGGCCCCCTATTTAAAAAGTTTGCCCATCATTGGTCTAGATTACTCTTTCTAAAAGTTTCTGCAGTGATAGATAAAAAAATCAAGATGACAACATTTTCCCCAGATTATGTTATGCTTGACTAATTAATTATGTAATTAAGAGCATATCAATTATGTGATATGTAACATGTTAAATATAGCTATATAATATATAACATATTCTACATATGATTCTACGTATGATCTACATATTGATTAATTGATGATCAACCCATGGAATGAGTTTAGTAACAAATATAGCAAACATCACTGAAGATGAAGATTGAGTTTGAATCAGTGTTGGAAAAAAGGTGATCGCCAATAGATTGGGTATGGGGTGGGGATAGGGTGAAAGATAATGAGAAGTTAAGGATGACTTTTAAGTGAAGAATCTGAGAAACTGGGAAGATGATGTTGACCTCTGGGGAAGGAAAGGTGATGGAGGGAGGAATATCTATAGTCAGAAAGCATGATCTGAATAAAGATCCAACTGAGGAAACTAAGAAGGCATGGTTAGATAGGTTGAAGGAAAACCAGAGTAGTCTCAAAAACTTAGAGAGAAGAGAATTTCAAGATGAAGAAAGTGGTCACTTACTAGACAAGTAAATGGGCAAGTCACATCCTGTTTGAGTAAATTTTCTCATCTATAACATGGGGAGAATAATAACACCTACCTTCCTTTGTTATTATGAGAATCAAATAAGAAAATAATTTTTAAATGCTTAGCACGATACCTGCCACATAATAAGAACTAAATAAATATTAATTATCATTATCATCAATAGTGTCATATCTTTTGATTAGTTGAAGACAATGAAGACTACTTGACTTAGATGACTCTGGAAGAGAGAGTGGAGGCTAATGATTTTGTTCAACTGCCTCAGTGCTTACTTATGTGACAGGTACTATGATAAGTGCTTTAAAATTATGGTCTCATTTAATCCTCATTAAAACCCTTGGAGATAATTCCAATTATCTCCATTTTACAGATAAAGAAACTGAGGCAAAGGGAAGTAAAGTGACTTGCCCAGAAGCACATAGCTCAAAATATCTGAAACTAGGCTGAAACTCTGGTAATGTTTTAAAAAATCCCCTCCACTGGAATTATAGGAAAACATGAACAAAACTGCAATGGATAAGAAATTGTACAAGGTGTACCTAACACCAAGTAGATCATGAAGCCATCTAAGTATCAAGGTAAGTGATATTTGGCAGAAAAGCCTAGTGAGGTAAGCAATAATGCAGGCACATAGAGGAACAATTCTCACATTATTTTGTTCTGTCTTCTGAGATTAGATCTCCCATTATCACCCAGACTTAAAGAACATTGGCCCTCCCAGACCCATCCCCACTGTTGGTCAGCTTAGGAACACTGACACACTCAAATTCTGAACTGGAACAGTTCACTCCTCCTAAGCTTGGAATTCACTCTCTAATGCAAGATTCTACCATATTAATACTGAACTTCACATGAATGCTACAGAAGCTCAAACTTCCCCAAATCAAGCAATCCACCAGACTTGTCTCTCCAATAACAGCGGGCTACAAAGTATTACATACAGCCTCCATGAAAGGCAGGCTTACATGCTTTCCAGAAGAGAAAGAAAGTTTTTCTTTTGAGGCCACACATTAAGGTAGGAAAGCTCTAAGAAGTTTACAAATAAGATTTACTTTTAAAAAGGTAATATATATGACATAAACCACTGAAAAATGGTCTTTTATCAGTCTTCAATGAAAATGTCAAAAAATTGTGTCCATAAATACATGTAAAGCTAATAACCATGCACTACTCTGATAAGACAGAGGAATTTAATTGCTTGGAATTGACATCATAGAGACAAGGAGTGTTCAGTTGTTTTTCAGTTGCGTCTGCCCCTTCATGGTTCTATTAGGGTTTTCTTGGCAGAGATACTGGAGCAGTTCATTTTATAGAATGGGAAACTGAGGCAAACAGGGTTAAGTGATTTGCCCAGACACTACCTAGTGTCTGAAGTGAGATTTGAACTCAGACTCTTATTCTTGACTCGAAGCCTAGCACTCTATCCATTCCACCACTTAGCAGCCCTAGAGACAAGGAAGGGATGCCTAAATGGAGCTAGTATCAACAGGGCCTCCATTATTTACATGATAAAATTTTCTATGATAAAATATCATTAGGGTATGCTGTTAGAGATATCAGTCCTTACCACAAATTTGTCACATTTGTCTAGCAAGTTAAGTTCTATCCTTGAATAGTAGAGTTGTGAAAGCATATTTAAAACCTTACTTCAGAGGTCAAGTTAACAAGCATCTGTCTAGTATATGCAAGGAATTCTAAATTTGGGGGATATAATGATAAACCCCATGCCTCCTCTCCCCCCCCCAAAAAACAACAACACATAGTTCCTACCCTCGACCTGGTTTGGAGGTTTAGCCCTGCTGCTGAAAAGGTTTTACTATAATGGGGCCACTTTGCATTTGACAGCTTCTTGAAACCATAGCTGAGAGTTGGGTGACAGGTAGACACCAAAGGTAGGTGAAAAACCCTAAAAAGGGGGTTGGCTAGTCCTCTCACCAGAGGTGCTAATCCTCCCCAAATACCTCATAGATCCCTGTGGTAGGCTGCCTGGTAACCCCTGTTGTCTCAGGCTCTGGCTGGTATCTCTCCTGCTGTAATCCCAATTTATTCCAAAACCTTGTCTGTGAGTGCCATGCTCAACCCTCAGTGCCTCTGGATTGTCATTGGTCTCTCTCATTCATTGGCAGTGTGGCTGACATGTCCTGTCTTAGTTCCCTGGCTAATGACTGATAACTATTAGGCTTATATATAAATGCACTTGAAGGTATCCATCCACACTACTAGAATAAATTATCTCTATTAGACCTTGACATGTTAAAAGTCTGTGATTCCATGATTATTTATGAAATATTGAGCAACAATATGAAACAATGTCTAATTTGGAATACGATGATGGAAGTCATGTAGGTGGTATACTAAATGGATGATGACAAATGTTTCACGTGGAGTCAGAGAGATTTCTATGATTATAAGGGAGTTTTTGGATAGCATTCTAATACCGTAATACATCTATGACATCAGTGTTCAGCATCTCCTACACTGACAGATGGAGATTGAAATTCATCCATGCCTACTCATCCTATGCAACTTGCATCCCTATCCAATCAAAACATCCCATTTCTTCTAATGCCAACTAACCAGTAAGAGTGCACCAAGTATTTTCTTATTTTCTACTTACTCTTCACCACTGCCTTCATTATTATATCCTATACAGGGGATGCTTCTTTGCCAACAAATACTTTTCTTTGTATGGGTTACTTTTAGGGTTAGTCATTTCAGAAGCCTAAGGGTACTAGAAAACTGGATGCCAGACACCTGAAGTATTATTTTTAAAAAAGCAATATAGACCTTTCAAAAAGATAAAAATTTAAGTTTAACCAGCCTTGAAGATAACATTTTCCCACGTACCTGGGTTTAAATGAAGTCAGGAAGTAGAGCTAAAAAAAATTTAAATTACTTTCTGCTTATATGCTTTCTGTTCTTTTCAGTTGTCATGAAGTCCATGTTTGGAGGTATTTCCAAAAAAAATTTTTTTGCCACAGAAGAGTACTTATAGTATCAATCTAATACAGAAAGAAAGAAATGATAAAAAGATCCACCTAACTTTCAAAGAATATCCCTGTCTTTAAAATTTGATAGAATAAGTATGGCATTAGCAAATATAGTTGTATGTGTGTATATCTTAAAAATTAATTTTTCAAAGACTTTTATTTTTAAATCCAATTTTAATTATTGTGTCTGTTTTAACACAAAACAATCTAAAGAAACTACATTGCCCCAAACTTTTATATTTCGCATCATCTGATAATTTTATAAGACAAAAGAAAAATACTGACACAGGAAGTACAGGAATACTTTAGAAATGTGTAAAAAGGTTTCAGGTGAAGGCAACATGTTGTTATTACAGCCTGAAAAGGGGAACTAAGCTTAAAGCTTCTGTCAGGGATTCTTAAGTTTTTTTGTATCAGAGACCCCTTTGGCTGCCAGTATAATGGAATTGTCTCAGAAGAATACTTTTAAATGCATAAAATAAAATGTATAAGATTAGAAATGATATCTACTATATTTAAAGTTATCAAAATATTTTTCAAAATATGTTTATGGACCCCAGGTTAAGAATCCCTTGGTTAAGGATTTTTGTCCAAGTTATTTTATTTTTATGCTTCAGTTTTATATATGTCAAGGGATCATTATTGTGTAAACAAACTATTAGTACAGTATGACCTAAGTCTATTTGGATTAGATGAAAACATGAAAAGTTGTGGGTCCATAAAATTACTAAATTAATCATCCCTACTGATTCAGTGTTAGGGATATGTTCTGGGCTGGGGGGGGGGAGAATGGCTCCGATGCATAAGTAAAATCACACCTAAAAATTCTAACCTTTCAAGCAACATTCTCTGTTTTTGATTGATATCAATATATAGTGTATTTGTATTTAGGACATTGACACCAGCCTTGCAAAAAGTTAACCAAAAGAACATCAGTTCATATGATTTCTATAGATCACTTAACAATTCACTTTATATAGAAATGGCTCTATATTTACTATTCATTTCAGTAGGAATTCTTATTTCCAAGAAGAAAAAATGTTTAAGTTATCAGCCTGGCTAGGCCATTTCTCCAGATGCTTAACAAAGGCAAACAAGCCAAAATGTGGCCAAAATCTAAACATTAATGGCTCATAAGTAGTCCAAGCTCATATAATTAAAATGACAATTCTATTTAAATTAATTTACTTATTCAGCACCATACCAATCAAATTAGCAAAAAATACTATTTCATACAATTAGAAAAACTAATAACAAAATTCATCTGGAAGACTGAAAGATCAAGAATAGCAAGGGATTTACTGGGGAAAAAATGTGAAGGATGGTGGACTAGCAGTACCAGATCTAAGACTGTACTATAAAGTAGTAATCATCAAAATAATGTTACTGGCTAAACAAGAGAGTGGTGGGTCAATGGAATAGATTATGAGTAAGTAACATTAGCATTCTATTGTTTGACAAACTGAAAGATTCCAGATATGGGGATAAAAACTTATTATTTATCAAAAACTTATGGAAAAATTGGAAAACAATACAGGAGGAATAGATCAATATTTCACACCCAATACTGAGAGGCTCAAATGGGTATATTATTTAAACATAAGGAGTGATACCATAAATAAATTAGGAGAACATAGAATAAGTTTACCTGTCAGCTCTATGGAGAAATAATTTAGAGAATAATACAAGAGATAAAACAAATAATTTTGACTACATTAAATTTAAAAGGTTTTATATAAATAAAATCAAGATTAGAAGGAAAACAACAAATTGGGGAAAATACTTATAACAAATTTTTCTCATAAAGGTCTCATTTCTCAAATCTTTAGAGAATTCTAAGTCAAATTTGTAATACTATCAGGTATTCCCCAACTGATAGAGGATATGAACAAGCAGTTTTCAGATGAAGAAATGAAAGCTATCAATAATCGTATGAAGTATTCTAAATTCACTCTTGATTAGAGAAATGCAAATTAAGACAACTCTGAGATACCACCTCACATCTAACAGATTAGCCAATATGATAGTAAAGGAAAGGGATAAATATTGAGGGAATGTGGCAAAACTGGGACACTAATAAAATTGTTGGTGGAGTTGTAAAGTGATCCAAACATTTTGGAGGGCAATTTGGAACTATGCCCAAAGGGTTATAAAACTATGCATACTCTTTGATCCTATAATACCACTATTAGCTCTGTACCCCCCAAGAGATCATAAAAAGGGGAAAGGACCTACTTATGCAAAAATATTTAAAGGATCTCTTTTTGTGGTGGCAAAGAATTGGAAATTATGGGGATGTCCATCAATTGGGGAATGGCTGAACAAATTGTGCAACGTGTTGGTGATGGAATACTATGTGCAATAAGAAACAATAAGCAGGATGATTGCTGAAAAGGCTGAAGCAGAGCAAAATAAGCAGAACCAGGAGAACACTGAAACACAGAACACAGTAATGACAATATGGTGGAATGATCAACTGTGAAAGTCTTAGCTACTCTCAGCAATACAACAATCGAGGACAATTCTGAAGAACTTATGACAAGAATGCTATCCACTTCCAGAGAAATTATTGAAGTTGGAATGCAAAGAGTACAATTTTTCACTTTAGCTTATTTTCGTTTTTATTTTGGGAGTTTGGGTTTTATATGAGTATTCTCTTATAACAATGACCAATACATAATATGTTTTGCATGATAATACATGTACCACACAGATCAAATTGCTTACCATCTCCAGGAAGGGAGAGGAAAGGGAGGAGGGAAGCCACTTTGGATCTTATAAGTTTTGAAAATGTAAGCTAAAAATTGTTTAATTTAATTGTTTAAATTAATTTAATTGTTTAAATAAATTTAATTTAATTGTTTAAAAATCATGTTATTGGGAAAATAAAATATCTTTGCCCCCCACAAAAAAACAACAACAAATGTAGCAGAGGAACTATTTTCAGTAACAGATAAATTTGAAAAATAATATCTAATCAGAAAAACATTTATGGAATTGCCTGCTCTATCAGTGGAGATATTTTCACTCCACTAGCTGAGATAGAGCCTTCATAGCTATGGTTGTGCAAGCAAACATAGTTCATACTTTGTCATATGTGTTAAGTGAGGATGACTTCATTATGATGATTGAGAAACTTCAGGGTATATAAACTCTTTGAAGGCCCAAAGCTATCATGTAACTCTTCTATCACAACAGTAATTTATAATTTCGTAGCCTTGGAATATAGATCAACAATTCATACATTTGTATACTCTTAAAAAAGGAGAAACTTTTAAGCTCAACTAATCAAACAGTGGAACTGGTGAGACTAATATCCTTAACCTCTGACACCATGCAAGTTAAAGTAGTTTTTCCATTAGAGGTATTGAAACCATACTCTACACTTGATTCTAAAAGATTAAGCTGTTGACATCACTTACTAGTTACCCTAGATAAAATATAGTCAGAAGAAATTCTAGGCTTGTTCTGATATTTGGCTGATGGGTCACAATGGGTAATTCTGGCAAGGGTATTTTGCTCAGCTAAACAACCCAGGATATCCTCAACACCTATCCCTGCTGAATGTCCTTCTGATATTATGAAGGAAACTCCTTGTTCAATATCAAACTACCTAGGACACTACAGAGATATAGAAAGGGAAAAGGATTTAAACAAAGTTATAGTCAAAAAGCCATTACTATTGTCTGACAACACATAAATAAAGGAATAAGGTGGCAAAGACTTCTACCTGTCTTCATTATTACTGAAAAGGATAAGTCAGTCTAGAGTAGACAAGAGACTTTCTGTGAATCTTCTATAGCCCCTATTATCCTGACATGTACCCTCTGGGTGCATAAATATAAATATTTATTATGAGAATGGCAATAATTCATATTTGAAATATGTTCAAGACATTTCAAAATTTTGCAAAAGAAACAAGAAATAGAAGGATCAATCAGAAATCGCTGGTTCCATAGCCCCTCATCAAGAGCCAATAAAGAAATGTCTGCCACTTACTTTTCCTGTTCCTAATCTTAAAAATATAAGTCCTATAGCAGTCATGCAGAAGGCTGCTGACAATGACATATTTAGAAATCAGAGGGATGTTTAATATTAAATCTGTTTCTGGATCTCAAATAAAGGAACTGAAAAAATGCTTCACACTCCCTTAATTCTCTCTACAGCACTTATTGATAGTATATACTGGTGGTATCCATACAAAGCATAGTAAATGCTTGTTCTTTCCTATCTATCCAAGATTCCATTGGTTTGAGAGTTAAAGCAACTATATGTGGTAGTTCCCCCAAAACCTAGCCCTAACCAGGATTCTGGACAGGATGTGGGCAACCAAAGCATTCAGATCTTACCTACTTTTGTCATGAAAAGAGTAAAGGAGCTGAAACTATTTTTCAAGTACACCTCTTTTAACAATAAACAGACTCCAGTGACATTCTGGAAGCACACAGGAGTAATTAAAATTCCTTTGGTGTCAGGGGCAACATACTTATGGGACTCATGATCTAGCTATCTATATTTATTCTCTGCTCCCTCTGGAGGAAGAATTTTATTTGGACAGACTACATCAAATGTTTTATCCAGGAATTCACCTTCACCCATACTGGTACCTCCCATATCATTAGAAAATATTATGTAAAATGCATTTAAAAAAAAAAGACAACAGGGTTCAAATCCGACCTCAGACACTTCCCAGCTGTGTGACCCAGGGCAAGTCACTTGACCCCCACTGCCCACCCTTACCACTCTTCCACCTAGGAGCCAATACACAGAAGTTAAGAGTTTAAAAATGTAAAAAAAAAAAATTTAAAAGACAACAGTAAAGTCACCAGATGTTTTCTAAAGCTCAACTGTCAATATGATGTGGACACCAAAATAAGCAATTATTCACAATAATTTTTTTAAATTTTTTTTAAACCCTTGTACTTTGGTGTATTGTCTCATAGGTGGAAGACTGGTAAGGGTGGGCAATGGGGGTCAAGTGACTTGCCCAGGGTCACACAGCTGGGAAGTGGCTGAGGCCAGGACTGAACCTAGGACCTCCTGTCTCTAGGCCCGACTCTCATTCCACTGAGCTACCCAGCTGCCCCCACAATAATTTTTAAATGAAATATCACCTGTCTCAGAAATATTAACAAATTATTATACTGTCTTATGAAGATTTAGGTCTCTCTCCAACAGAAAAGAACATATGGTAAAATCACAGTGGCCCATAAGGTGATTGTGTCTTTAGGAAGGAATTAAAGAAAAACATTTTTAGAGTCATATGTAATAAAGAAGAAAAATTAGAATAAAGAGAACAAGAAATAGATAAATAAGTTTGCAAAAAACCTCAAGTCACAAATGTTGGGAGGGACACAGGAAAATAGGCACAATATTACTCCTCAACATGTACTCTTCAATCCAGCAATGTTGGCCTCCTTGCTATTCTAGGAGCAAAAATCCCATCTCTTGGGCTCTGAGAATTTTCTCTGGTCAGCCCCAATCCTGGAATGCTCTCCTTCCTTAGCTCCATCTACTAACATCCCAGGTTTTCTTGAATTCACAGCTAAAATCCCACTTTCTATAATAAGTTTTTGCTAAATCCTCTAAATGCCTATGCCTTTCTTCTTTTGTTTCCTATTTATTCTGTACTACATATATTTGTTTCCTTGTTATCTCCTCCATTAGACTGTGAGCTGACGGCAGAAACTATCTTTTGCCTCTTTTTGTACCCAGTAGTTTTTAGCACAGGGCCTGAAACATAATAAGCACTCAAAATATTTAATGCTAAACTATTAGCAAAGCTACTAATTTGTTCAGCCACTATGTAAAGTTGGAACTACACCTGAAAAGTCATTAGAATAAAGATCATGTCCTTTGACCTATGATGCCTATACTCAAAAAAAAAAAATAAAAGAGCAAAAGGACAAAATATTTCTACAAAATAAAAATATATTTATAGCAGCTACTTTCATGATTAGTCAAAAAAATTATAAATTATGCCCATCTCTTTGCGGAATGGAAAAACAAGCAGTTGTATTGTGAACATAATGGAATAAAATTGTAGCATCAGCAATGATCAAATGGATAGTTTGAGAGGAAATTGGAAAAACCTTTATGAGCTGATATTGAGTGAAGTGAGCAAAACTAAGAGTCCAATTTATAAGCAAAAGAAAAAAAAACATTAAGAAGAAAAGCAACTTTAAAAGACTTTAGAACTCTTATCAATGCAATGATAAAGCACAAGCACAGTATTGATGAAATAAGTATACTCCCCTCTCTCATACCCCTACCAGATAGTGATGGGCATAAAAAACAGATGAGACACATGGTTTTTGGACATGGTCGATGTGGATATTTTTTTCTAAACTATTCATATTTGTTTTGAAAAGCTTCAAATGGAGTGGAATTTTAAAATGCTTGTAATTTTTTTTAATCCTGAGTCAATCTTCTAAGAAATTAATCTGAGGATGGCTAAGTGACTCAGTGAGTTGAGAGTCAGGCCCAGACACAGGGGGTCCTGGGTTAAAATCTGACCTCAGATACCTTCCTAGCAATGTGACACTGGACAAGACACTTAATCCTCATTGCCTAACCCATACCACTCTTAGACCCTGGAACCAATACAGAGTATTGATTCTAAGACAGAATAAATTCTAAGAAATTAATTCTATTTTGTTAATAAGAGGTACTTCTGAATTTGAAAACTGTAAAAAAAAAAGAGTCCTGCCTAAATTGGACAAAATTGTAAAGTAAGCAAAAAATATCCTTCCCTGCCCTTCTACCATGACTTTACTAACTAGCCAGGTATTTTCAGGAATGCAAATGAGAATGTTCTCTTAAGCAGAAAGTCCCTCCTGGTGACAAAAGGGAAGAGTCTCTTCAACACTATAGCCTCTGATGCACCTAGCTCACATTAAACAAGCCATTCTCTAAAATATTCAAAATCTGGTCTGTAAATTTTACTTACTCTAAAATTTCTTAAAATATACACAAAGGAACCCTAACTGGAGGTTGTTCTCATGGCCACCATAATGGCAAGAGGCATATAATAGCAATGAAATCTAACTACTTACGACCTTAGGGGAAATGCATGATGATGATTGATAGGGAATCATTTTATTAAAAACAAAACAAAAAAAGGGTTTGGGCATCTTTTTTGTTACTAAGATGAGCAAAATGAAAAGATTATGAAAATGCTAATCATTATAGTCTTCCACTTGCTTGAATCATCTTAAGAACAAATACTAGCTTAATAGTAAAAATGCAGCTTGTCTATCTTAAAATACAGGATGTGTCCGATGTCCATAAGAGATTGGAACTGACTGCCACCTTGTTATAAACAAATTTAGATGAAGGAAAAGAGAGAATGTTTCCCTTATAAACATTCCTATTCTCCCTTCCACAATCTCCACTATGAACTTCCAACAAAATATCATTTTCCTGATGGCAGAGACTTTCATTTAATCTTTGTATTCCCATTGCCTAACACATTTTGTTGCAAACAGTAGGCTCATATTAAATGCTGATGTAAATAATGAATTCTGAACATTCTCTTACCCTCCTTACCTTTCAATGAAACTAGAGAGAGTAGAGTTTTTATGGCAGCAATAGATTTTGGGGCAGACTATCTTATTTTACTTTTCTAATAAGGTTCCTTTTAAATGTGTGTCTTATTATTAGTGAACAGTTTTATATGCCCAAGTATAAAATGAAAAGTGGTTTACAATCACTTTGATTAGTTATTCCACAGAACAACCCTGTAAAGTAGGTTATAATGTGTCTAAGCCATGTTATAAGCATCTTGAGAGTAAGAACTATGTTAATAGATCACCTAACAAATTACCATTGTTAATATTTACTAGGCTAACCCCAAATCCGATTTATTACGTTAACAGTACTACAACTTCTCAGGCATTTATGGATGTTCTGTTCCAGGTGCTAAACTTTTAATAATATAAGGCAGTATTGTATAATGCAAAGAACCTTAACTCTATGATTCTACAATCCCTAGATTTCAATACAGAAGACCAGGGTTCAAGTGTATCATTTTTCTTTAAGTAATCTAACTTATATGTAGTATGATAGATGTATGATATAGTAGTATGATAAAGATAGATGGCAGGAGACAGATGGAAACTTCTTCCTTAAGCCATGTACTTTACTGTAATATTTCTGCATTAATATAATCTTTCTGCATTTGTTACAATGCCTCACTTCCCCCCACCCACCCCCAGCTCCAAAAAGAGAAATATTCTAAAACTTTTGGAATGGCTATAGTGAAAAAGCACATTATTCTTGGAATCAAAACAGTTCCACCTGAATAATGGCTTGGTCTAAAGATTATTAGCTATTAGTGTCAATATTAGTTAGCATTTATATAGCACTTTAAAGTTTATAAAGCAGTTTACAATAATCTTACAGACTCTTCTCAAAAACCCTGTGAGGCTGATGCTATTATTATCATCCCTATTTTATGGATAAGAAATCTGAAACAAACTGAAATTAACTGACTTTGTCAGGGTCACACAGCTAGGAAATGTCCATATTTAAATTCAGTTTTTTCAGACTAGGACTGGAGCTCTACCCATTGCACACATAGTTGTTTTACTAATACTGGCTCTGATAACATAGCCAAATTATTTTACCATTTTGAGCATTCCACTATCTACCAGTTGTTATGAGAAAAATACTTAAGAAATAATCTGAAAATGTGGTATAAATGGGATTATTAAATACCACTAAATAAAAACAAAAAGTATACTCTATTTAAATCTACTGCAGTATCTTTGGACCCAATATTTCATTTATCTTTAATAAACATGTATTGTCTACCTACTGTAAGCATGACACTCTGCTAGGTATATAGCACATGTATCCTTTCCTCAAGGCTATTATTAAATCCACAGGTAAAAGTGTCAAAATGATACTTAGTATAGTTCCATTTTCCCACCCAGAGTCATATCCAAAACATTTTAAACAAATAACCATCCATCCTATTCTTCAAGATCCCATAGAATAGATCTTTAGTAAACTATTCATGGATTAGTCACACTTTCTGCAATTTATTTCTTCTTCATTTCATGGAATGCCAATACCAAAAGATTTATCACCTAGTGGCTAGCCTACTTATAATGTTTCTCTTTTGGCTCTTGTTAAATCTGTAGTAGAAACCATATCTGATATATTTCCACCTTAGTAGAACCTATCCAGACTTGCATTCAGTCTTTGAGGACATAAATCTCTTTCTAAAATGAGTGTTGTCTGTGCCTCAGTTCTCTTTGTGGATACAGAAAAATGTGAATTTATTTAAAATCATTATTGTAATGTAAGTATGGCAAAATGCTAAAAGAGCTCTCTCATCATCTGTTCAGGGGTGCCAAATTTAAATCCCTCCTCTAACGATGATAATATTATTTATATGAATTTGTTGAGTCTTGGTTTTCTCACCTGTGGAATGAGGAACATAAACAAACTATGAAGAAATAACTAAAGAAAGAATTCCTAATGACTGAAACCAAATGTGTGAGGTTTAGCTACCTTTCATATTGGAACAGAAAAAAAAGAAGAAAAGATAGCAATAACAACTCATATTTGATATCTACAATAAAGAGAAATTCCAAATTGATTTCCAACCAAAGATGTTACAAAATTTTGTATCATACCCTCAAAGAAGCATATATTATTCTTCCTAAATATGTGTTATATTTAAAGGAAGGTCTCTTGTATCTATTTGAGGTAGTAGAAATGATGTACAGAGAGGAATAAGATGACACTTCTCCTTTATAACAGTTGCCCAGGCAGGATCCTTCAGGTCAAAGAGGTTTATCCCTTCAGGACCCACCTGGGGTTAATTGGTATATTTATTTGGGCTCTTCAGCTGGGATAACGATGATATTCTGACTGCATTGTCTCCCTTCCCAAAACAAGCTTTGAAACTGATTTAGGGAGGTACTTTAAACTTTATATATTAATAAAAAGGATAAGGGTAAAGGATTGGGTTAATAGGAAACCCTACTTTAATTGTTACTAATGAAACTCTCAACTGCTGGCAAATGAAGAAATAATGTTAGCTTCCCTCTGGTTCAGCCTGGCCAGGGCTAAACCAGAGTAGGTAAACTGCTGGGAAATCTTCAGCTTCTTCTTCTGTAGATCTTAGCCTTAACAGTTGAGATATATCCACCCTTTCCACCCTCTTCTTTGTCTCCTGCCCACTTCCCGGATCCCTCCCTGGGCCCTGGGAAGCCTAGATAACTAGATGATGAAACTCCTAATATCTAGGGGCAGTAGACACCGAGGTGGTGGTCAAGTACAGGTTGATAACGGTATATCAAGTACAGGAAGAGCTTGCAGAGAGATGTTTGCACCCTCTCACTCCAAGACCAGGATCCACCGATCTCTAGCCTCAGCACAGGTCAAAAACCCAGAATCTCTGCTCAGGGTTCTCAACTGCCCCCTCCAGCCTTTCATATGCCTCCCTGGGAACATTCTATCCAACTGACTTATCTGTTAATCATTGAATGAACTTCAAGCTCCCAGAGATTCAATATAACATATGATCCCAGGGATTTAATTCCATTTATAACAATATATCTTATTAACTGGGATTTTGAATCTTATTTCAGTCAAATCCAAAGCAAAAAGAGTGAAAGTCCAACATGATGTCTAAACTTCTCTTTGAAGAACTACAGAGGAATAGGTACTGGACTGAACTCATAGATAAGGCAATTCTCCCTACTAATGCAGATTGGCCATTCTCTGCAACATATAGTCTTATAAAATTGTTTAATCTAGTAAAAACATTAATAATAATAGCTACCATTTATATCCCTATTTAGAATAATGATAGGATATTTGGCTAGCCCAAGGTCACACAGATAATTAGAAGCAAGACTTAAACTCAACTCTCCATCTACTATTCCAGGTTGCCTTTCATTTGAAGAACTATTTTGATTACAAAAATGAAACTGCTAGTTGAAAAGAAACTGAATGAAGGCTCCCGCTACTCAAGTTGTGAAGGATTTATCAAGAACTTACTATGTGCCAAATCCCTTCCTAGATGACTGCCTTGTCAAAGAGGGACTTTCATAGCCCAATGAAGCTATAAGATATGCTAAACAAGGTTACCCAAGATGGACAAGATATAGAAAAGATTTCTGACAAAATGTCATCCACTCAAAAAGGAAATGGTGAACCACTCCAGTATCTTTGCCAAGAAAATCCATGGATAGTATTAAAATGATGAAAAGAAAGGACATCAGAAGAGGAGTCCCTCTGGTCAAAAGGTGTCCAATATGTTACTGGGGAAGATCAGAGGACAATTATAAGTAGTTCCAGTATTAATGAGGGGGCTGGGCCAAAGTTAAAAGGTAGCTCAGCTATGGATGCATTTGGTGATAAAAGGAAAACCTGATGTTCTAAAAATGAATATTGCATAGGAACCTGGAATGTAAGATCAATGAACCAAGTTAAGTTGGGTGTGGTCAAGTGGGAGAGGCAAACATTAAACATCAGAATCTTGGGTATCAGCAAACTTAAACAAATGGGAGTGTACCTTAGATAGCAAGGAGGTCAAATATGTCAATACTTAATGAAATTAATTCAGATTATTTAGTGGAAGGTGTTATATTGAATCTCTGGGAGCTAGGAGTTCACACTGTGATTGATAGGTAGATCTGATGGATGTCTGAATGTTCCCAGAGAGGCATGCGGACAGGAGAGGGCAGTTGGCGGGGGGAGGGGGAGCAGGGGGAATAAAACCACCCTGGTAGCCCTGGCAGGGGTTCTTGGTTCTTTCTTTGTCCCTGAGACTTGAGATCAGTGGATCCTGGTCTTTGTGGGATTTTGACTTGCAAACTCAACCCTGCAAGCTCCTCCTGTTTGTTCTTATACCATCAACAACCTGTACCTAGACCACCATCTCTGATTCTACTGCCCCTAGATATTAGGAAGTCAATCATCTTAGTTATCTAGATTTCCCAGGGCCCCTGAGGGATCCGGGAAGTGGGCAGGAGAAGAAGAGGGTGGAAAGGGGTGGATATCTCAAACTGGTTAGGCTTATCTAGTGAAGAAGAAGCTGAAAGACTATACAGCAGTTTGCATGCTCTGGTGTGGCTTTGGCCCGGCTGTACCAGAGAGAAGCTATCATCTTAATTCCTTTACTTGCCTGCAGTTTAGAGATTCATCATTATCATTTTAAGTTAGGGTCTCCAGTACCTCTATCCAATCCCATTATCCTCCTTTGTTAAATACAACCAAAGTTTTAAAGTACCTCCCAGAAGTGGTTATTCAAAGCTTCTTTGGGAAGAGAGAGTCCCAGTCAAAATTCCAACAAAGAGCCCACTAAATAATATCAATTAACCCCAGGTGAGTCCTGAAGGGATATCATTCATTGACCTAAAGGATCCTGCCTGGGCAACTGTTATAAAAGAGAAAGGTGTCATCCTAGCCTCTCTCTGTACTCCATCTACATACATCTACATCTAATAGATAGGAGTATCATGGTTTTTATTATAACAAAGGTAAAATACTAAAGCTAAAACTTAAATATTGCCACATAATGAGAAGACAGCTCTTGCTGGAAAGGGCCTTGATGTTGAGAAAGACTGAAGGCAAAGGGAGAAGAGAATGGCAGGGGTTAAGATGGAGATATAAAAAATGAACAAGAATCTGGACAGACTTGAAGACATAGTGGAGGAAAGAAGGATTTATGGTTCCATGGTCCATGTCATTATGAAGAATTAGACATGTCTGAATAACAACTGATGCCCAACACTTACTATGTGTTGAGTACAATGAAAAGGGCTCAGGATACAAATACAGTACGAAAGAAAAAATAAGCTCTCCAGCTATTATTCTAATTGAAGAAGATAACACAAAAAAGGAAACTGAAGGGAGCAGGGAGGAAGAAGTCAACTATCTGAAAGAGGGATGGGGAATGGTAGCAAAATACTTAGAGTAAGGGGGAAAAAAGACAGAAATGAAAGATGGCTGGACTAAGCCTTTCCTCAAAACGGAGTTTCAAGGAAGAATTTACCAATTAGAAAATGAGGCAGCAGAGGCAATGGGATTTTCTAGAGTGAAATGACAAAAGGGGATAAGGGAAGTAATTTATCTTACTGTATTCCAATAAATACTTTAAAATTTTATGATAATAAAAATATGGTTATGTAAAGGATAATTTTTCTTTATAAAAATTAATCCATTTTATTAGTATTGTATATACATATATACGCATATATATATATATGTATGGTAAACCCTAGAACTTATTGCTTTCCATATTGAATATAAGGTACAGAGAATGGGGACTTGTACTTCAGTCAAGAGGTAAAAAGACCAAAACATGCTGGAAATTATTACTATAAATATTTAAAATATTTTAATTCATCCATCATTCTTTTTCCCCATTCTTATACTAAACTATTTTGATCTTTCAAGGACCAATATGTAGAAAAACACTATTTTTATGTGATTTGTCACTCCTCTTTCTCTGTATCCTTTATAAAAGGTAAGGACAAAAACTGGTACAGATAAAATTACTTCCAAAGTTTTATATGTCATTTCTGCTAATACTTAACTTGTTTTAAGGAGTTTTTGCTTTTTTGGTTAGTTGGTTTGTTTTTAATGAGATTTAATAGATTGTTAAGTTTCAGGAATTGTGGGCAGAGGATGCTAAGAGGCAAATTTATGTTTGATACAAGGAAATATTGCATTATTATTACTATTAGCTATCCCCCAAGGAGAATGGGCTGCCTGGCTGAAAAACATTGCCTTTCAGTGTTCTTCAAGCAAAGATTAGATGCCAACTTGTCAGGTATGTTGCAGAGAGGACTATTTTCCATTTACAAGTTAAATTAACTAGTCCTTGAGGTCCCATGAAGATCTCCAGTTTTGTGATTCTGTGAAGCAAACGGCTTTCTAACTTATTAATCAAGTTTTTCATATATTTGTTCTGCCTTGAAAAACAGTTTCCATATAGTTTAGTTTCAGTTTTTAAAAATTACTATTCTATATTTCTACCTACTTAATGAAAGATCACTTTTCTAGACTGCTATCAATTTTCTGGATTACTTTACATTCTACTCTTGGTCTTTCAGGGGTTTACAACCCTTTATAATTTGGCATTACCATTACACAGTGGTCATACTCTAGATTCCATTATCCAGTATTGCCTTAGCATAAAAGGAGATGAGAGAGAAAGAAGGGGGAGGGGAAATAACAATTATCTATATTAGAATGATAACATTGCAAAAGTAGGATTGGTGGGATTTGGTAATTGGTTAGATATAAAAGAAAAGAGAGAAAGGGAGGAGTCAAAGATGACTATGAATTTTTTCGATCTAGGTAAAAAACAATAAAGACAATTAAAAGAAAGGTAACTCCAGAAAAGGAACTATTTGCTTCCTGAAGAACAGCAAGGGATGATAAGCTTGGTTTGGGGCATTGGTGAGTTCATTATGTGACCGAGAACTATAACTGAAATATACAAAAGATAATCAAAACTAAGTCAGAGCAGGAAAAGTATACCTGGTGTGTATAAACAGATGAAATCATCAAAGAAGAGAAGAACTCCTTGAGGAAGAGCTGTTTAGAAAGATGAGGAAAGTACTAGAAAAACAAGAAACAGTACAGTTCATTGTCACAGAAGCAGAGTGAGGGGAGTCACCACTATTGTCAGTTTTGCAGAAGGGAATCAAAGAAGTTGCCAGACTACTGAGTTTCATAATTAGGCACTTGATGGTTACTCATAAGAGAGGAATTTCCATTGTAGTGAGGGAAGAAGCAAGGCCACAAGTGGTTAAACATTCAGTAGAGAAGAAGTAGAAATAAGTGAGTATTTCAAAAAGTTTAGAAGTACCCTTCTTTGCAGAGATGGGAGAATATTAATGTAGAATATTACATACACTGACTCCAAAGATTTGTTGTTTAACATTGAACTGCTTTCCACCCTTATTCCTATAAAGAAATGATGTTATGGGGAAAAGGAGAAGGCATATATTTGGAAATGAAGATGATGAAAAAATAAAAGACAAATACATAAACATCTGGAAGTACATAAAAGATGGGGCAATAGATTAAAAAAATAGCAAGGTTGTGTCCTCATGTGCATTCAAACATTTTAGAATAAAGAAGACAGAAAGACTAAAATTATAAAGCTTGAATGAGATTTCAATTATTAACCAGTGTAGAAGACTGTGGGGCAGGGATTCTGAAATCACAAACCACTAATCCTTAATTCCATTTGTGTTTAGGCTACCCCATGTGATTCAATTTTAGCGATAATTTATGTTTCAAATCATACTAGTCCATTTTTCATTACTTTACATGCATAAAAATAAACTAAGAATTAATAATGATAATTTTTCTATGTGCATGCATATCATAAAAATAATTATTCCAGAAAAATAATCACTCAAGAGAGGAAAGTAAAATTTAAAATAGGAGTATAGGATTGTTAACCTGGGGTACATAGACTAGTATGGTATTGAACTTGGATGAAGGAAAAATATAAATTTATTATCCTTAACTTCTGGTTACGTTGGTCATCCTGTTTCTTGTTTTATTCATTTAAAAAATTATTCTAAGAAAAAGATCCATAATTTCCACTAGACTACAAAGAAATCCATGAAATAAAATGGTTAGGAACTCCTAAATTAGGAGGGAAAGAAAAAAAAAAAAAACTAAAGATGATCTTCTGGTGCCATTCTAATAATGTAATCTGAAAGAAATGACCATTTTTTTCAAAATCCCCAAACTACTTTAACCTCTTTTATAGTTGATGTAAGAATTTTCTTAAGAATTTAAGGGAAATAGTAAAAATAAGGCACTGCCAAAGAATGTTTAAAAAGGCTGTTTAGAGTCTGTGATTTGCAGGAGTGGTTACATAGTTCCACTTTCATAAAGATGATCTATTGGAGGGCTGAGTTTAGAAATTGCTTTTAAGAAATGAAAAATGAATAGATAAAGAACTAAATTGTTGCTTTTATCTTGTATGCCAAACCACAAAGTATTGTGCAGATACTTCCTACACTTAGGAAACTCATATTAAAGCTTTTCTACTAAGCTGACATGAGCAATTTTAGAAAGGTCTGAGCAAAAACTTAAGTATTTAAATTTTTCAGTCTAGACAAAAATAAACATAAAATAAAAACTCTTCTGGGTATCAGAAGAATGCCATTTTCACAACTCTTTCCAAACAGCGAGGAATTGATTCACAAAGTATCTGAATGAGGAGAAGCTATCAAAAGCATGGCATAAAAATTTCAGATGTTATTAATATTCAAAAAAGTCAACCAAGAGAAAAATCTATTAAGTACTAATCTATATGTCTTTCATTATACAAAATCTGCATATACATATATACAGATATGTATACACACACGCGCACAAATTGAAGTCTTCCTTGATGAAGATATTTATAAGAAAGAAGCTGGTTTTTGCAAGCAATGTTCAACAAGGATAAAATAAACATGGCAGCTAGATCTAGAGTCAGGAAGACCTAAGTTCAAACCCAGCCTCAGACACTCACTAGATGTGTGACCCTGGGCAAGTCACTTAATCTCTCTTTGCCTTAAACAGCTAGAAAAGGGAATGGCAAGCCACACCACTATCTCTGCTAAGAAAACCCCATATTGGGTCATAAAGAATTGCCCATACTAAACAACAAATTGAATAAAGAACCCTATCATATCACAATTAATAGAAATAGAGAGAGAATATAAGATTCTGCCATGCATTTTATTACAAAAAAAGCATTTGATTTGGGAGGAAACCCTGAGCCTTATTCATTCTTTTAATAAATGCTTCCCATGCATATATCAAAATCATTCATAATTCCTTGGAGCATATAACAGAAATGACCATGTTTAGATGCTCTCTGATAAGAAACATCAGGAAAGATATAAAATGAGGAAAATATATGTTTGCCAAAGGAATTACCCTTGTGATAGAGGAGATCCAGGCAGAATCCAAATTGAAGAGTGATTCTCTATGGATGGTAAAGTCCTGCAGATGCTCTTCTTTGCAAAAGACCATGTGTTGATTGCATCAAGACCTAGATCATCCCAGAATCTCCTGGAAGAAATCTCTAATCCTCCAATGTGAATCTGATCTGTTCCTTCACATAGGAAAGAATAAGTGAATAAAGAATGTCTATTGTTCAGATTTCAACGTGCATCTTTAATGGACACACTCTAGAGTTTGTCAATCAGCATGTTATATTTGGGGCAGATAATACTAAGGGATAACATATGTTGATCCCAGAATTGACCTGGAAGATTAAGATGGGCTCAATTTGGGAAACTGAAAATTTTTACTGATCCCCAAATATCCCATGAAAGCAGAGATTCATCTTTCTTATATTGACATTCTACCAGAGTTGCTATATGGCATTAAGATATGAAATACGAAGGTCTCCAAAGAATTAAAAATTAGAATCACAACAGAGGACAAAAGAAAATTTCAGGAATGGAGTGAGAAGACTGCAACACATATAAACAACATGGAACTCTAAAGAAAAGGAGTTATAAAAAAGATTTTCACGGAAAATAACATAAAGAAATAATGAGCTAGTTCATTAATACAGCAAAAATAAAGAATGATAGAGAGCTGGAAAGCCAAGTAGTCTCACAATGTCAGGAAAAAGGAACAGCTGCAATAAGTTAGATGAATTTCTTGTAGCAAATATATAAAATGCAAAAAGCTGCACAGAATGGGACAGCTTGTACATTTTATAATCTTCTCTATTAGAAAGAAGTTCAAAATCAATGAGATCACAGAAGCACTTGAGAACTGAGAAACAGATATCTCATAAGGAAATTCTCTCTACCAATCAACTTAGCATCTTGGATAATTGCCCAAGAGGCCTGAAAGATAAAGGGAGTTGCTCAGTCACAAAATCAGCAAATATTAGAGGCATATTTGAACCCTGGCCATCATGACTCACAAATCAACAGTCTATCTAATAAACCATACAGTCTATTTTTATTACTTTTATGAGGGCTAATAATGATAAGATGATCTACAAAGCCTGGAATGCAGGTGAAAATTTTATTTAAAATTGTCATTACAACCAATAATAATAGAGTCAATTTTATGTAGAGTCTACAACGTAACAGTACTGAAAGTGGAAAATATACTTCTCAAAGACCAATAGGAGATGAATTTAACAATATCAAGGGTTTTGGAGGTTCACTAAATTAAGTCCAGTCTCTAAATTTCTTAAGAATGGTTTAAATATTCTCTTTTCTTAGCTTAAAACGCTGTTGCTTTTCTATTTCAAAATCCTTTGTCAAGAAGGGAATTTTACTTTTCTTTTTCTCTTTCCTTTTTTTGGATCCATAGCAAAGTGAGCATGTGTAATGAGGTAAAGTCAGTGCCCTTAATACACCAAGATGATTAATCCAGTATCAAGGAGACTGTATGCTTTGATTTCCATCTCCCAAAGCAGTGATGGATTTGTACTGATCCATACTTATAATCTTTTACCTGGTCCCCTTTGTATATTACAGGAGGAATTATCAAGATGCCTGACTGAGATTAACAATACAGTCTATAGCCACGGAACACAGAAAAACTAACTGGCCCTTATGGGGATTAAGCATGATACCATGCCTTAATTTACACCTGATTCTAACTAACTGAACTCACTAACCTTAGTCTAGCAACAATATATGGGATCAGTTTAGTAAGATGGCCTCCCTAGTATTCAGTACAGCTGACCTTTATTGACAATTTCTCAGCACTATAATTTGAGAAAAATGTGAAGAATGATAGGACTCACAGGGAAAATTTTTTAAATAAGCAAAGACTAATAAATAAAGGAAGTGGCTTTATTTAACCTACAGAAGACAAAGCTGAGGAGTAACCAAAGAATTTATTTCATCTTCATAAAGTGATTAGAATATATACATGAGAAACTCTATATCATAGAAGAAAGCAAGGTGGGAAGGAGAGTGAGAATTTAGAACTTAAAAATTTCTAATTTAATAATAAAAATTATTTTACATGTAATTTGGGAAAAGAAAATATTATAATATATATTTTAAAGAACATATACATAGCAAGGACAACAACCAACTGATCTACAGCTGGATGGCTCAGTGGATTGAGAACCAGGCCTAAAAACAGGAAGTCCTCGGTTCAAATCTGGCCTCAGACACTTCCTAGCTGTGTGACCCTGGGCAAAGTCACTTAACCCCCATTGCCTAGCCCTGTTACAAATAAAATTAATATAGAATGATATATATATATACATATATATAAAAGATATTAGGGTTTAAAAATAAAAAAATAAAAAATAAAAAAAGGGGCAGCTGGGTAGCTCAGTGGATTGAGAGCCAGGCCTAGAGATGGGAGGTCCTAGGTTCAAATCCGGCCTCAGACACTTCCCAGCTGTGTGACCCTGGGCAAGTCACTTGACCCCCATTGCCTACCCTTACCACTCTTCCACCTATAAGTCAATACACAGAAGTTAAGGGTTTAAAATAAAAAAATAAAAAAATAAATGAGCACTAGGAAAACCTAATGCATGAGAGATTTGGGATAGACAAAAGGAAGAATTTCTTGAAAGCAGAATCTTTTTTTCCTCTAGATTTATTTTTTAAACAGAAACCTAAAGAAGAATGAACTGGGCATGCAACTAAAAATAGTAGAAAAAGAATAAATTAATGTGGTGCAAAAGGTGCAAATCAACCCTGCAAAGCCTTACTGCAGAATTTCTGACAGTTGAAAGGGGTTTAGAACCCTGACTAGAGGCAGTTGATCCTGGAGTCTTGGTCAGAGCAGGAGGGTCAATTGAGCTCCGTCTTTGGACTGAAATCCTGGCCTTGATTCTGCAGCTTTTCTCTTAAGATTTGTAGCTTAGCTAATTCCTCTGGATCTTCCTGACCTTCCCTATCCCAATCATCATTTCCCTTCCTGAATTTCCTGTGGGTTTTGGAAGAAGGGTGGATCTGGGTGTTAGCATTCAAACTTTGTAGTCCTAGTTTCCCCATAGTCAACTAGGGCTTACCCTTGATACAAATTATCTTCTGAATCATTGTATGCAACTTTCCTAACCTTAAAGGCAACAAAACCACCCAGATGGAGTGAGGCAGGTCCTTTCTCAGTCTCACATTCCTGTGTCCCTCCCCCACCTGAAGCTTCTCCTTAGGCAGTCATTAGAGAAACCTCGTATCCCTCTGTCCTTTATAACCAACCCCACCAACTTAATAAACCCTGTTGTCATTTAATCAAACCTTTGGCTAAATCATTGGTTGAATGATAAAGGAAGGAGAAGGGGAGAAAGGAATAATTTCTCTCTCTGGGTCCTGAGGGAGTTGGAGATGTCCATCTTGGAGAAGTGGCGATTTCTATACTTCCTCTGAAGAAGTCTGTCTATTTCACAGACTCTTCCTTTGTGAATCTGAGAAACTGACTAGAAAGCCCTCTAGTCAGTTTCAAGCCATTTCTGGCTGGCCCCAACCTTTTGCCTGTAGAAGTGCCCTTCCTACCCGAAGGGTTCCGTCTGTTTCCCTTCAGTGTCCTCTGTCTCAAACCTGTGTACCCAGTCTGTGTCTCCCTGCTGCAGCTGCCTGCCCAATTATTTCATCCTCTACTTTTGCTACTCTTTAGATTTCAGTGTTTATATTTCCAAAACTCAGTCATTCCCTTACACCTCCTACCACCTCAATTTACTACCTCCACTACTGCACCCTTCTTTCATACCTTCTGACTTAGGAATCTACAAACCCCATCGACTTGCCTTATCCCCTATTACAACTACCTTATCACCCTACCTGCCTTAGTCCCTATTACAACCCTACCTGTTTAGTCCCTCATTACATTAAAAATCCTCAATTAAACACCGAAATGGAAATCCTTAAAAATCAAAGGAGAGATTAATAAAAGTTAAAAAACTAAACAAATAAAATAAATCATTAGTTTTATGAAAAAACAATAAAATAATCCATTGGTTTAAGAAATGAAGGAAGAAAATCAAATTATCACTATCAAAAATAAAAGGTATACACCACCAATGAAGATGAAATTAAAGCAATCATTAGGAATTATTTTTCCTCATTACATGCGAGTAAAATTGGCAATCTAAGTGAAATGGATGAATATTCACAAAAATATAAATAGCCCTTGTTAAGAGAAGAAATCAAATTCATAAATAATCATATCTTAGAAAAAGACATTGAAGAAACCACAAATGAAGTCCCTAAGAAAAAAACTTCAGGTCCACATGGATTAACAAGTGAATTATAACAAACATGTAAGGAACAATTAATCCTATTATTATATTATTATATAGGATATAAATATTATTTATATAATTAGTATAATATAATAATAATTAATCTTAATACCATTCACATAAAACAAAAATATTTGGGGTCCCACCAAATGCCTTTTAAGACAAATACAGTTTTGATATTTAAACTAGGGGGAGCAAAAATAGAGAAAGAAAATTATAGATTTCCTTAATGAATCTTGATGGAAATTTTTTAAATAAAGCCTGAGCAAGGAGAATACAGGAAAATGGCCCAAAATTTATACACCATAACCAGGTGAGGTTTATACAAGGAACAAAGGAGTGGGCCAATATTAGGCAAACTATCAATATAATTGACAATATCAATAAAAAAAACAAAAATCATATGATTATTTCAATAGATGCAGAATTTTTTAACAAAATACAGATAATATTCATTCCCATTTAAAAAAACACTAGAAAGAATAGAAATAAATGCCAGCTCTCTTAAAACAATAACTTGTATCTACTATAAACCAAGAGTAAGCATTACCTATATATGAATAAACTAGATGTCTTCCCAATAAGACTGAGGTGCAATAAGGATGTTCATTATCACCAATATAGCAATGAGATAAAAAAGAAAAATAGAGAAATAGAAGAGATTTTTAAAAGGCAACAAAGAAGCTTAGAAAACCCTAGAGAATCAACTAAAAAATAGTTGAAACAATTAGTTGCAAAATATAAAATAAACCCACATAAATCACATATATACACCTACATGTATGTATATTCCAACAAAACCTCATAGGAAGAGATAGAAAGAGAAATTTCATTTAAAATAACTGCAAACACTATGCAATATTTGGGAGTCTACATGCCAAGACAAACCCAGGAACTATCTGAACACAAATTAAAAATGCCTTTCAGACAAATAGACACATGTAAAAAATTAGAGAAATACTAATTGCTTATGTAGCCTGGGCCAATATAATAAAAATAACAACTGTACCTAATTTATTTCTCAATACCAAGCCAATAAAAACTAACAAAGTATTATTTTGCAGAGCTAGAAAAAATAATGGCAAAACTAATCTGGAAGAACAAATGTTTAAGATTATCAAAGGAGGGACTTCCGGGTTAAGATGGCGGCAGAGTAAGAAGCAGCTCTTAACCTCTCCTGACCGAAACATACAAAACTCCTCAAGGGGACATAAAAACAAGTCCAGACGAACGGAGGAACCCCACAACAGGGCACAGCGTGGAAGGTACGTGGAATCGAG
>NC_058132.1:598832476-598889675 GCF_016433145.1 Gracilinanus agilis | reverse complement strand
AAAAAAAAAAAAAGGTTTTAAGGACACAAAAGCAGAATAATGCCTGAGATGGGTGCCCAGAGTACAAGGAAGGGGAAAAGGAAAAGGAAGAGAAGGGAAGAGATAGAAAAGAGTTTCATGGCAGGTTAGAGAGCTAATTACCACTGTAATTCAAGGGAACTAAGGCATTCTCCCTTGGGAACCAGCCAAAATGATCTTTAAGCTTCTTAGCATCAAGAGGAGCTAACAGGCTAACCAGCTCTACTGAGAATGAAGATAGGAAATAGGTAGCAGGTTCTCAGAAACACAAGAGAAAGAAATGTAGGCCCCAAAGAAGCTGACTTCCAAAAAAGCTCTAAATAGCAGTGACATGTAAGTTAATAATTCATGTCTCAGTATTTCTCACATTTTATAAGTTTCTGGTACTATGAGCAAATAGTGTGAAATTAATGTTGCCTAAAACTGACCAATAAGGATTCCAGGACTAGTCCTTATTTTTTATGGAGTCTCAAACTCTTCTCTCAAACAGTGAGGAGTTGCTTAAGTGAACTGACATATATGTGATAACATGCATCATGATGATCATCTAATATAATGGAACCTGGGTTTGAATTCCAGGTCACTATTTATTATATTTATTATCTATGTAACTATGGGCAACTTACTCTCCTCTCTGGACCTCAGTTTCCTTATATGTAAGATGAGGTGATTGAACTAGATGTTCTTTAAGATCAATCCACAAAAATTTATTAATCCCAGGGATTAACCTAAAGACTGGAAAAGCAAGCAATATCATCCTTGTTTTCTAGGGGTACAATTCTAACAAGGGAAAAAAGGCACATAGAAAGGTGATAAAAAGTGGAGAATAGGAAAAAGATATGCACGAGAGAGACATAAGTATTGGGGAAATTATTTTTGGTAATGGATCGGTGATGGGCAAACTTTTTAAAAAGGGGGCCAAAGGAAAGGAAATGCTCATCAGTCAATCTGTTTCTAAGGCAACTCTTTTGAAGTTTCATTTTATTGTGTCCTACTCATTGTATTCGTCAGAGTCAGATTGGAAATAATGCCTCCCTGCCACATCTGGCCCTTGGGCCATAGTTTGCCCATCACTGGTGTGGATGATAGCCTGAGGTAGGGAGAGATCAGAAACAAGGAGGCCAAGTGAAGACTTGTAATAGTCCAAACAAGGCATGATAAAAACCTGAATTGGGACTATGTCCACAAGACTGAAGAGAAGGGGCAATGCTAAGAAGTTCAAAAGACTGTAATTTGACAAGGGACTGGATGAATGAGTGAGGCATTGAGAAGAAATGCTAACATTTTTATAGTTTTAAGTAAATACCTTACTGGTTTGAGCCTTAAACAATTCTAAGTATGATTATTATCTCATTTTACTCTTGAGGAAACTGGAGCTAAGAGATAATTAAATGTTTTGCAAGGTTGGAAACCTGAATAATTAGAAAATAATAGTGTCCTTAACAATGTGGGAAGTTGAGAAGGGGAGAGGGATTTGGGGTTGTGAAAGATAAGTAATTCTATTTTGTACATATTGAGTTTGAGATGCCTGAGACAACAGCCAAAACACTCAGGACAAAGATGAGGTCTGGACATACAGAGCTATGAATCATCTACGAAGTAATTACTACATTTACTATATAAATAGCACTCTATGTTAACTCCCTCCCCTTCCAACTCAACCTTAGGAAGATAAGTTTAACAAAAACAGCCTTTTCAGGGCCATAAAACTATAGATGAGGAAATGGAACCTGGAGAAAGTAAGGACTTGCCAAAGATCACAGAAGAAGTAACAGAGTCAAGCTTCAAACCAAAGCAATCTGTTATTAAATCCAGGGTCTTTTCACTGTACCACATGAACATAACTGAAATAACTATACAGGTGACTTTAAGTTCATAAAGGGAAATCTAGGGGAAAAAAGGCTAACATTTATGAATCTCTTTAATTTCATTTGACTATTATAACAAAACTCTAAGATAAATTTTAAAAATACAAATAAAATAAATAAAAATAGAATCATCATTTTATAAAGGAGGAAATTGGATCTCAGATCAAGTGATTTGCCCAAGATCATATAAAGAACCAGTATTTGAACCCAAATGTTCAGTCCCCATATACAGCATTCTGTCTACCATTCCTCATTGAGAACGAGAACCTGCGAAAGAAAGGACACCCAAGTAAAGACATAAAATAGGTACTTAGAAATACAGAGCTGATGATTTAGCTTAGAGAATCATCTGCAAAAAGGTGGTAACTGAATCCATTAAAGAGAATGAGTTCTCCAGAGGAAGAAACAAAGAGAAATTAATAAAGTTTAAGACAGTTTGATATATTTTTCAAAGTCTTAAATTGCTTGGGGAAACTAAATGTTCAAATAATCTTAAGATGAATAAATATGGTATATAAAAGTAAAAACATGTAGAACACTAAAGAATTACAAATCCAATTTTTTTCCTCATTTAGATAGACAGTAGACACCAGGAATAATTTTGTTACAACTTTTCATTTCAGCATTGAGAAATTTAAAAAAATCCAAAAACATGCTAAATATTCAAGCTGTCAAATGATAAAACGGTCTCTTTTTTATGCTGGAATTAAATAAACTATGAATTGGTGATTAGATTTATTTGGTTACAGAGAGAGAAAATTTTGTTTTTTTAAACTTCAATTTTTAAAAATTAATAAACATTCATTTTCTCTCTCTTACACTTTCTCCTCTTACTGGAAAGAAAAAAAAGAAAAGCAAAACCATGGTAATAAATATGCATAGTTAAGCAAAACACATCTCTTTGTTGACTGTCCAAAAGTGTGTGTCTGATTCTATGTAGTTAGTCCATTACTTCTCCTTTAGAGAAGGGTAATATTTTTCTTCATTAGACATCAGGAATCAGGATTATATTTGCATTGACAAGAGGTATTAATTCTTTCAGAATTGTTCATTTTTATAGATTTATTTTTATAATATAAATTGTCTTTCCTGCTTTTACTCATGTCACTCTGTATCAGTTCATATAAGTCTTCATAAGTTTCTCTGAAACTGTCCCTTTCGTCATTTCTTAAAGCACAATTGTTTTCCATTCCTTTCATTTACCATAATTTACCATATCCCTTCCAAAGGAATGCCCCTTTTATATCCAGTTGCTTTTGCTACCACAAAAGTGTTGCTATAAATATATTTGTACATGTAAGACTTGGACTTTTTCCTCTATATTTGATCTTATTGGGGTAAAAATGTAGTAGTGATATTTGTGTGTAAAAGAGTTATAACTTTTTGTGCTTAAGAAACTTTAGCTTTTAATGTTGATCTTAAAGGATGTCATTCTTTTTAGGTTTTTTTGGTGGAGGAATGGTGCTAGTTGCCAATAAGCTCTTTGGGGACAAAAAATATAACTCCCCTTTTAAGTTAGTGCTGGACATTTGCGAACAAATTAAATTTAATAAAGAAAATAATTGGAGGGAACATTAGTAAATATTATTTTATGTTTATATATGTATATGTGTATACATATGTGTGCATGTGTGTATATATATAAATATATATATATATATTTTTTTTTTTAATATCTCATCAGGAAAGATACAGCTCTCAGTTGGACTATTATTTGGGAGAATTTAAGTTATATGATTCTTTTTTTTAAAACCTTTAACTTCTGTGTATTGGCTCCTTGGTGGAAGAGTGGTAAGAGTGGGCAATGGGGGTCAAATGACTTGCCCAGGGTGACACAGCTGGGAAGTGTCTGAGGCTGGATTTGAACCTAGGACCTCCCATCTCTAGGTCTGACTCTCAATCCACTGAGCTACCCAGCTGCCCCCAGTTATATAGATTCTTAGTGCAAGACGGCCACCTATAACATTAATGGGCTTCTAACTTCAGATTGCAAAATATCTTCAATGAAAGCATGTGTAGGACTACTTAAAATTTTCAATACTTCTGTTTTTCATTCTGAATGACTTATTTCTCATGGGGGCAGAGGCTAGGAAATAATTTTCTCATAGAAACTTGAGTTGTTTGTGCCTATATGTTAAAAGGAGACTTCTTATGGTAATGGTGAAGTTCTAGTTAGTAATTATGGGGATAGAGGATCAATACTAATACTTAAGCATCAATACTATATATCCATAAGGATTCTAGAAGCAAAAATTTTAAGTGACTATGCTTGAAGCTGTTGGAAATTCTTCAAATGCAATCTTCACCTCTTTCTCTTTTTCATAAGGTAGTGGTGATAAGTGTAGGGAGTCAATGAAAATTATGCCAACCCACCAACCTGATGGGTGAATGAATGAATATTTCAGATAACAGAGATTTTAAAAATATTTTTATCAGTTGACAGCTTGAATATTTAGCATATTTTTGGATTTTTATTAATTTCTCAATGCTGAAATAAAAAGTTGTAGCAAAATTATTCCTGGTGTCTACTGTGTACCTAAATGAGAGAAAAAAATTGAATTTGTAATTCTTTAGTGTTCTACATGTTTTTACTTTTATATACCATATTTATTCATCTTGAGATTATTTGAACATTTAGTTTCTCCAAGCAATTTAAGACTTTGGAAAATATATCAAACTGTCTTAAACCTTTTGTCAAATAGTTTGTGAAGTATTGAGATTAGTTGTTCTTTAAAGCTCACACCATACTGGAAGATAAACTCAGAATAGGTGACTGAATGACGAATATAAAGAAGAAAACTAAATTAGGTGAACACAGAATAGTACACCTGTCAGATCTCAGGGAAAGGAAAGATTTCAAGACCAAGCAAGAGTTAGAAAATATTACAAAATGTAAAATAAATCATTTTAATTATATTAAATTAAAAAGTTTTGTACAAACAAAACCAAAGCAACCAAAATTAGAAGGGAAGCAACAAATTGGGAAAAAAATCTTTATAACAAAAACCTCTGTCAAAGGTCTAATTACTCAAATTTATAAGGAGCTAAATCAATTGTACAATTCCCCAATTGATAAATGGGCAAGGGACATGAATAGACAATTTTCAGATAAAGAAATCAAAACTATGAATAACCACATGAAAAAGTGTTATAAATCTCTCTTAATTAGAGAAATGCGAATCAAAACAATTATGAGGTACCACTTCACACCTAGCATATTGGTTAAAATGACAGCAAAGGAAAGTAATAAATGTTGGAGGGGATGTGGCAAAATAGGAACATTAATGCATTGTTGGTGGAGTTGTGAAATGATCCAACCATTCTGGTTGGAACTATGCCCAATGCAATTTGGAACTATGCCCAAAGGGCTTTAAAAGCCTTTTGATCCAGCCATAGTACTGCTCGGTTTATACCCCAAAGAGATAATAAGGGAAAAAGTTTTGTACAAAAATATGTATAGCCGCGCTCTTTGTGGTTGTAAAAAATTGGAAAATGAGAGAATGTCCATCGATTGGGGAATGGCTGAACAAACTGTGGTATCTGTTGGTGATGGAATACTACTGTGCTCAAAGGAATAAAGAACTGGAGGAATTCCATGTGAACTGGAATGACCTCCTGGAATTGAAGCAGAGTGAAAGGAGCAGAAACAGGAGAACATTATACACAGAGACTGATACACTGTGGTACAATCTAATGTAATGGACTTCTCTACTAGCAGCAATGCAATGATCCAAGACATTTCTGAGGGGTCTATGAGAAAGAACTCTATCCACATCCAGAGAAAGAACTGTGGGAGCAGAGACACAGAAGAAAAACAACTGCTTGATCACATAGGTGGATGGGGATATGATTGGGAATGTAGACTCTAAACCAGTGGTGCCCAAACTTTTTTGGCCTACCGCCCCCTTTCCAGAAAAAATATTATTTAGTGCTCCTGTCACATACCATCACTGCCCCCTTACAGTTATTCACCACCCTGAAATGCACCTGTGGCCATCACTGCCCACCTGGATCGCTGCAGCACCCACCAGGGGGTGGTGGCACCCACTTTGGGAATCACTGCTCTAAACAATCACCCTAATACAAGTATCAATAATATGGAAACAGGTCTAGATCAATGATACATGTAAAATCCAATGGAATTGCAAGTTGGCTATGTTAGTAGGTGAGAGGAGAGGAGGGAAAGAACATGAATCATGGAATCATGGAAAATTTTTTCTTAATCAATTAAAAAATATTAAAAAAGACATCAAAAATAATAAATGGAAAGATAAAATGTCAGAGATAGAATCTGATCTTGAACAAGGTAGGTAAATTAGGAAATCTGTTTAGAATTAGAAAATTGAGGAAATGGAAGGAAACTAAAATAGTTGATTTCCATATAATTCTCAATTTTATTGAGAAATTCAGTTGGGTGCAATATCACAAATATTAATCAACCTTTTAAATGTCTGTATAAAAAGTTTTCTTGATAATAATACTATAAATAATATCAATATGATAATATCAATATAATATTATTAATAATAATAAACTGACAAAGCAAAAAGCAAATAGTAAACAAATTAAAATCTCAGATTAGTTTTCCATTCTTTAATCAAACCAACTAGCCTATTTGTACTATTTTCTAAACCCCTTTATAAGTATACTCCTTATCCCCTTAAGAAACTACACTTTCCTGTCCCTACATCCATGCTCACATTATCCAATAAGAACATTCTTAACATGAAGAATATTCAATTGAAAGCAACACAACTCAAATTTCACCTCTTTCAGTGAAGCATCCTGATATTTCCTCCCTTCTCTACTCCCACAAGTAAACCAATTGTTTTTTAACTAATAAGTTTTGTTTTTCGATGTGGAGATTGAGACTTGGGAGTTTCAACAAACAATGTAGATCTAAAATTTGTGAATGAATGATTAAGGCATTTACTAAGTGCTTACTATGTGCAAAAGCCCTGTAATAAGCGCTGAGCAAAAAAAATTGAAAAGTAAAGAGTGTCCTTGCTCTCAATCAAGGAGTTCCCATTCTAAATGAGGTGGAAAAGTCTCATAGTCCTCAGGTGAAGCAGCAATGTAAATGCCTCTTCTTCAATATCATTATTTAATGTCACTATTCCTAGGGCTCTTGGGTTTAGGGTCCTAGGCTGTCTATCCCTGGATGTTAAGGATGCTGGTAACCAGTTCTAGATGGCAGTGGTAGTCTAACTTGTCTAGCATATTCTTGTTTCTCCCTCAAGGAAACTTGCAGTTTCTTCTAGGCTAGCTTGACTGCTATGTGTGTGTGGCATTTGGTTGACTGGACTTGAAATAAGGTCTTTTTGATTCCAAGGTCAGCCCTTACCTAACGAGATTATCATGTAATACTCATATTACCTATCACATTTGTTTCTCATGCCCCCAACAAGTTAAAGCTTTTAAAGAATTTATAGTATAATCCAAATTAGTTACTCCGAACTTAACCCAAGAGGTATTCAATGAATGTTTGTTATTGTATTTTGCTCCAATAATAACTCACATTCATATATTGCTTTTGAAATTAAATTAATTGCCAAGATGCAGGTCAATCATTGTAATAGTTATTATCCAGCTTTAAGATCTTTTTGTCATCATACAATAAACAGCAATTCATATGTTATGCTAAAATGTAAACCCAACTCTTGGGGAAAGAATCTCACTTGATGGTATGAAAAATTCTTCTAGGTTTGGTCTAAGGTTCAAAGGCCTCCATAGCTGATTCACTTACCTTCCTCAATTTTCCTTCTTTAAAATTTGACTGGATTATTTCAAATCTCATTTTGCCATTCCTTGATCTTTTAGGAAATTTTTAGGTTTTCTCACCAACCATCCTGATCAGACTCTGAGCTACTTGAGGAGAGATTTTTTTTTCTTTTTCTTGGTATCCTCAGCATTTAACAGTGTCTGTCACAGAGTAGGTATTTCAAAATATTTACTGACTGCTTTGTTCTTTTTGGTTCTGGAGGACAGAATTTAAACTCGATAGAGTACAAATTAGAATTAAAGAGAAAACTTCCTAAGAGCAAGAACAGTTAATAATGAACTGAGCTATCCAATAAGGGAATGACTACATCATCTCTGGAAGTTTTTAAGCACAGAATGAATGACTTACTACTTGGGAAAATTATTGTAGAGAGTGTCATGGGGCCTCCTGCTTCAGGTACAAATTGTGATGAATGACCTCTGAAGTTCCATCAATCAATCCATCCATCATTCATTCAACAAGCATTTTATTAAGTTTTTCTATGTTCCAAATATCACATTACTAAGAACAGAGAATACAAGGATTTCATTATTAGTCATACCCAATTATTTTTCCCTTTGTTCCCTCTATATCCACTCAGAGGAGGGAGAAATCATTGTGGACTATGATGTTCTTGGGCAGAAGGCTTTGGGAAAGAAGTGAGATTTTAGCTAAGCTGATAAAGGTCAGCAAAATTCAAATAAAATGAGAAGAATGTAATACATTCTGAAAGTAAGCAAAGGTATGAAAAAAAGATGAAACATGAAAGTATTCAGATACCATAAAAACATGTACTTGACTAAAATGAAGGTTTCATATGTAAGATGAAGGGCAAATAATTATGGGAAAGATAAATTAAGATGAAACTGTGAAGGATACTGAAAGACAAACTAAGGAATATGGACTGTATCCTAATTGTAGTGGAGATATTTGAGCAGGAAAATAGCCAAGCATTTTTGGGATACTTAAACTAGCTAAACAGTCACAAGATAGAAAGAAGACTGTGAAAAGACTGAAGGCATGAATCACAAGATTTTCTTACTTTAAAACCCATAATTGAGCTAATGGTAGCAATGAAAATAGAATATAAAGGATAAATACAACAACCACTGAAAAGAATCAACAAACCTTTTTTTACTAATGAGATTATTTCATTTTTTTGTATCTACAGGGTCTTATACATAGTGGGCACTTAATAACTATTTTTAAACATTTTTAATTGAAAGATGTGCATTAGAGAGAGGGAAGGCAAGAATAAAGAAGAAGGTACTGAAAATGATTCCAAGATATGGAATTAACCTCTCTAGATGACTGAAAAATGATGCAACTGACATCTAGGTGAGCTATCTCTTAAGAGGTCTGCTATGATATAGCTGTGTCAAATACACATCATATAGTTCATATATCACTAGTGCCATCAGTTTTTCTGGATGATAGCTATTCTCATTGTCTTGTAGCAACCCAATGTTTCAGCAAGTAGTATTTAATTTGCTTTTACTTAGGATTAGAACTATGCCTAAGTAATCCTGTGCCTGTGTAAGGCTGGCTACTTTTTAACCCCACTATCCATTCTCTATTTATCACTCATTTCCTCTTTATCATCTTTCATTGGAGCTCTGACCTGGGAAATTAGCCAACATAGTTCCAGCTGATATAAAATATTGAAATGTATTAACACTTAGACAGAGAAGTGCTCTGCGAAGAGTGGGCAGGAAGTAAATGTTTGTTGAACTGAAGTTACAGAGTAATAAATATTTTGGAAGATATAAATTATAGAGTCAGACCACTGAATGGGAATTTTAGAGACAGAGAAAAATTCACCTACAGAGCTGAATAGTTTTTTCCAACTGGTTCTCAGACACAAAGTAAAGATAGTTCATCTGAGGCATGGTCCAAATTTGAGCACTTTCCAGACAATCACCCTCTACCAGGATCCTACCACTGCTCTCCTTTACATCACAAAAATTTCAGCCTCTCTGGAAATTCCCTAATTCCTCAAGCAAAGTTCCTAGAGCTTAGTTCTCCTAAACCTTTTGATGTGTGTTTACATATTCTAATGGAGCCAAATTGCATTCAGTTTAACCTTTTAAAGAAAGTGAAAAAATTATTTCACAAGGTTTCATGCCCTATGAAAGAGTATAAAGTAGGGCTTATGTTTTAAATGATGTAAAATAGAAATAATTAATGTAGCAAATCACTGTAGCAAATATCTATTTTTTCAAACTGAGTACAATAGTAAGGATTTTGTATTCATGAAATACAATAACTATTTTTTTTTTAAAAAATGAGGTTTAACCATACCTGAAACAGTCTCTACTTAAATATTTCTACCACTTAACTCTTCTAACTTTAGTATTATACCTCACACTTCTACAATAAAGACATTCTCTGAGAGCTTTCCCGTACTCTTTTTCCTAAACCAAAAATAACCTTATGACAAAACCACCACCACAAAAACCTGCATTCTCAAAATAAGATAACATAGAAGTTGAATACCTTCCTTTCCCTTTCCTATTCTTGTTGACTACTACTTTATCTATATACATGTGTGATAAAAATTGTATGTGGAGGGGTGAATGATACATTATACACATATATTTTTAGAAGAAATATATAATATATACGTATGTTCCTATCATCCAAAAATTCTTTAAGACTCTAAGTTACAAATAAGCTGTTGATTTTTAGGAACAATGAATGACCTTTTCTTCATAGCCTAGGACTAGGGTATACACATGATAATTTACCAAATACTTCAGCTTCCTAAAACGCATAGGCCAGTTCCACAAGAAACTGAGCCCATGGCCATTATCATACATTTTGCATTGCCATGCTTCAAAAATAAGACTAGACAAGATGACCTCTCAGTGACCTGTCTATCTTCTTGCCTCCAGACAGCCCTGTACACTTCAACTATGCCTAAATTATTATTGCCTACCTTTTCTAGCTTTTTAGCCTGCAAAATTGCCAGGATTAGCAAATAAATGATATTAAAATGATGAACTATGTGAACCATATAAAATATATTAACCCAATAAACTTCCCATAGTAAGCTAAAAGACAATGTAGAATAATTCCACAATTTATTTCCATGATAAACAAAACATACATTAGTGTGTGTATATATATATGTATGGGGGTTTTCTATTTATTCCATTTTATTGCAATATTTTTAAAGAAAAAAGTTAATAAGGGATTTTTTTCTTTGCTATACTTCTAAAAATCAATCTCATTTTCATCGAAGATGAAGCCAGCAAATATTATTTAAGGTAGCTAAAGGATATTCCTAGAGGTTAAAAAGAAATCTCTAGTCTACATATAATTATAAAACTAAAATGTCAAAGAGGTTTATTATTGCAACTAAATCAATCCTTCTCTAAACTAAGACATGAATGTACAAATTCTGTCTATGGAACTTAGCCCCTATTCCTAAAAACACATTCTTTTACTATACCATTGAGTTGGAGACTATTGTTCTAGTTTTCCCATTGATGAGCCAAACAGTTAATCTGTTTTAACACACAATGCATAAAAGGTTTCATTTCAGTCCAGGAAAGAAAAAGAGACACTTATAATCACCGGGCATTCATATTTGAATGACAGCTAAACATAAAGGAGCATCAGGCATGCAGCCATCTGGAAACAAGCTGGTATTCTTTCATATTATCTATTCTCAAACCTTTAAGACAAAGGGTCAGAGGTTGGCCCAAGACTCCCATTTAGTAAGATGCTCATTTCAAATCCATAACCATTAATAAACATTCTGTCAGCCCTGCAATAAAAGACAATAAGCTATCTTCTTCTTCCATGTTCTGAATTCTAAGAGATGGCTTTATAATAAACATGTACACACAGAGATGGGCCTTTATACACAGACTAAGCCTAAAATTATTTTATTTACCAGAATAAATTATGTGTCTCCAGTTATAACATTAGAAGTATTTGCTGTTTTAATTTCCAAAGGAACAGAGGAATGAAATTTGGTGTCTTAACATATAATAATAGTGACATTCATGTTTATATCAAAGATAAGGAGGTAATGAACTTATATTTGTTAGTGTTAAATGGTGATTTAAGTTCCTGCTTATATCTTAACCAGAAAAACTAAATGTAACTGAATTATCTCCATATTATGACATATATATGTATACATGTATGTATATATGTATATATACAAAACATTCAAATATTTATCAATACCTACCCTTTTCACAAGATAATCAATTCTGAAAAAGACCTAATTTCATTCAAAGAACTGTAAGTCATTACTGGCTACTCACTTTAATAATTCTACTTCCTGTGGGAATGTGGCTGAGTTTTATACCTAAGTAAATGTGCAAAAGAGTTATATCGCATTGAAGATGCTATACAATATGAGGTACTGTATTGCCAAGGCAACATGTTCATTGATACTGTTCCTTTGTTCTTCAGATTGTTCCGTTTAGTTCCCATGAGGGCAGAAAGACACAACACTTACCCAGGACATTACCCCTACCTATTCCCATTCTCTCTCCTCTAGCCCTTGGGCTCCCTAGTCAGAAAGGAGCAAGGTTAAAGTCCTTAAATCAATGAATCTACAAGTCATCATTAAGTACTTACTACATTCTAGACTCAGAGGTCATCAAAACAAAAAGGGAAGTTTCTACTCTCAAGAAGGCTACATTTTATCTAGGAGATAACACGTGTACATAATTATATATACATACATAAATATACAAAGTAAATGTCAGGAGGAAAACAAAATGTAGGGAGAGTAAGAAAAGCTTCATGTAAGATTATTCTTGAGGCTGAATATGGAAGCAACCAGATTTCTTAATGGAGAGTTCTTAAAGACAGACTAAAGATAAAGTTCTCAATATTGAAACTAAGGGGCCGTGTCTTAATTTACTGCCTGTCACTCCCTCACACTACCTCACAATCTAAGCACAAGGGTCAGTCTCAAACAGCATTAACACTCATAGTCCTGCTTTTTCAATAGAGACATTGGTTATAGAACAGAGCAGAGGTCACATATCGGCCATAAATTCTCCTGACACCTAGGTTAGGAAGGAAAATAATTACTCAGAAGAGTAAAGTGCTCTCCATAATTGGCACAAATACAGATGTTAAACTAGTCGATTTTTTGATGTTTTTCACCATACAGCACTTGAAGATGTGTAGCTTGACAGCTAGAGAAGTCTCTATTCAAGTGGTTCAACCATGCTCTTGCTGTCCCTTCATATTCTCCTCTGATTTTTCTTCTGTGGAGCCTACCTGCTCTTCCAGGTGTGAAAACATGTTAATAATGATGATGATAACTGCTAATGTTTTAAGGTTTGCAAATTACTTTATTTACAGATATCTAAAGTTTATCTTCACAATAGTTCTAGAGGAAAGTGCTATTGTCATCTCCATTTTACAAATGAAGATAACTGAGGCAAACAGTGTTTAACACCACTGTTTGCCTCAGTTATCTTCCATTAAATGGCTTGCCCAAGATAACAAGACTGTTATGAGAATTTTTGGTTTTCCTTTTATTATTCAGGACTCAAAAGGAATACTCCTGCAATTTTTGATTAACTTAAAATCCATCTTAAATTCTCCTCCTCAAATAGCCTATTTTTGAATCGTCTAAATGTAGTTTAATCTATAACCTAACTTCATTTACCTATACTGTTTGTTTGATGAAGTTTATTTCCCTGGGGGATGTATGAGATCATAACTCTGTTTAACTTTTATGGACAAGGAAGGAAGTACAGAATATGGGTTTATATCTTAAACTTTTATAGTTGAAAAGGTCATAAAAATGAGGAGACTGACAGGATGAGGCCAGCAAAGGGTTAATTGTGGGAACTGAGCAAACCACACTGACTCCATCTTGTAACTCAGTTCTGGAGCTACCTCAATTCTCTTCCTATTCAATTATAAATCTATTCCAATTTCTTTATATCTTGTGAGAAAACTTTATTCAATTGTGAGAACTGGAAAACAATCTTTATTGTATTATTTAAAACTATTCCTACATGACTAGGAACCTGGGTCACCCTTCCCTATTGCTTATAGATCCTTAACCAATGACGGAGAGTATAATGACCAGAAACCTGGTCAGATCCAAAAACTGATGCAAGTAGTTTTCTCACAATTGTATATCTCAAGCAGCCTCTATGGCTTATCTGAAAATAGGCCCCTTACTGATCAGTTATTGTTTCCATCTTCCTATACAGACTTGAGGGGAACAGCAGGGCATCTCCTTTCCTGAATTTAGGGAATTATATCTGTTCACTCCCCTTGCCCAATTTGGAAAGTCTTAATCTTTCCTTCAATTATAAATCAGAATACCTAATGTTGCATCTTGGTTAATTTTTCCTTTTAATTAATTTGCCTTATTTGATCAATTGTTATTAATGTATAAAAATCTGCCCCCCTGAATTTGGGGCTCAGCCCTGAGTTGAGGAGATCTGGTCTCAGTTGATTGGGCAATTGCCATGCATTCCCTAATAAATCAAAATGCTCAGAAAGCTCCAACCTTTGTTTCCTCACTCATTTTATCTTTTACCCATCACAGAACGTAGGAGATTGCAATATGCAAATGAATTACTTCTCTGTCACTCTGACATAATTTTTCCTAAATGAAACCTTGTTAGAATCCAAATCATTGTTCAAGTTTTCTCTGAGGCCTGAATATTCGCTTGAGCATAATAATAAAACTTAGATTTTTATTTCCATAATTTCTTCATTTTGGTTAATATATAACTGGCAGCAGTTATTCACCACAGGAACTCAGAGAAGAGATATTTCTCCTATAGTACAGCTAATAAGTGTTTGAGACCTAATCATCTTTCCTCTATCCAAATCCATCACTCTATCCATTGAGCCATCTTTTTAGTTCATCTAGAAACATTAAGAAATAATCTATTCTCTGGTGGAAAACTCTTGATTTTTCCTTTTAGGAAAAGGAAAATCCTTTCCTATGTAGAAAGAGATGGTTGAGAAATGAGTTTGGTTATAAACAAAAATTCTATATATTTATGAAGATGCAACCATGGGAAATTCCATTTTCTGTTGTTCAAAAAAGATTACAATTTTGATTTCAGAAAAGAGGCCTTTCCTTTTAGTCCTTTAGAGGAATGGTTTAGACAGGAAGTGATATGTAATTTTTTTCTAAAATGTTAACCCCAAACTGTATTTTAACAATTATAATCTTTTCCCTATTCAAGAATCCTATAAATGTTACCTTAAGTTGTATTGAAGGAGAGAGTTATATCTGAGAGCTAATGTGGATGTCTTTCTCTATGATAGAAATGCTGAGATACTAGAATAAATATTGGTCCTGGAATACTTGTATCTAAAACACAGAACAAAGTATGCATTGTTGTTGTTTTCTTCAATCCAAAAACCAGTGGTCAACTTGTATGTTGTTTCAGTCTAGGCATGAAGTAGAAAGAGGCATCTGAACCAGAGAAATGTGTCTCATAGATTCAGCCTAGATAGACTCTTCAGAAAGAGTCGAATCCCTAGAGAAAAGATAGTGATGTTGGCACTGCTCCTGTAACTAGGACCATATACATCAGTGGTTCCCAAACTTTTTTGGCCTACCGCCCCCTTTCCAGAAAAAAATATTACTTAGCCCCCTGGAAATGAATTTTTTTAATTTTAATAGCAATTAATAGGAAAGATAAATGCACCTGTGGCCATCACCGCCTCTCTGGATCACTGCAGCACCCACCAGGGGGTGGTAGCACCCACTTTGGGAATCATTGATATACATGTTTAAACCCTATTCTAAATAATTGACTGATAGTAGTATATGGACTACTACTGAGCAGCATCCCCAAATTAAAGAAACAACAGTAATCAGTGGATAGTAACAAAGAACAAAGTATTTCTGACTACTCCAAGAACAAGATGATGCTAATGTGGTTGCTTCTTCCAGAAAAATAGGGCAGTGCCACAAAAAAAAAATAGTAAAAGAAAAAGGAATAGTAGAGTGTCCATAAAAGCAAGTGATGGCATCTACTGCTCCAGAACAATTCAACTCCTCATTCCCTAAGTTTGAGAACAACTGAATGTGTAGTCAATTTTTTTTTTAATTTCATGGTCATTCAGAGGGGGAGAAAACAGTGAAAAAAAACTAGAAATAAAATTTTTAATGAATGATTTTTTTTGGTCTTCATCACTCCTTAACCTCGTGCAGTAAGATTTATCTTCATTCATTAACCCTCATTTTGGTTTCTAATATTGAAAGCAATGAACAAAATCTTATCTTTGAACTGCTGATACAAATATCATGCTAAAAAGAATTGTTGAATTCATTTTAAGAGTTCAAAACTCTTGGATTCATAGAACCTTAAGAGACAGAGCTAGTCTAATCCAGACCTAAATGAGAATCTAGTTTCTCTGCCTAAAAACATCTGCCTTGGTAACTTTTACCCACGGCTTCTAGTTTTGTCCTCTGAGGCCAGAAAATATGTCTAATCTTTTCCATAAGATAATGCTCTGATGGCTGAAGACAGTTATGACATCCCCCTCCCCCCCAAAAAAAACTTATCTTCTTCAGGAAGAACATCTCTAATTTTCCTTCAAGTGATCTAGAATATTACAAGATGTCCACAAGCATGTCCATGATTACTAAAAAAATAACTGGCCTAACAATTCACTTGGGAAAAACTAAATCAATACAAATATACCTATCATCTAACATGCAATTAGATGATCACTGTATTTGTGCTGGTGAGTCAATGAATATATTTTGAACAAGCACCATTGGTGGAACAGTGAATCAGGCCCAGAATCAAACAGGAAGAAAGAGAAGGAAGGTTATATTGGGGAAATTGTTCAGTGCTAGCAAAAATTCCAGGCTGATTCACAATGCAACCAATCTTTTCTAAAATAAATGTTCTCCCAACAATGTTCTATTGTTACAAATATCAGAATCTTTGAGAAAATAAATTTGTATATGACCCCAAAAAAATCAATGTAGACACACATAGTATAGTTACATGTAAATTGCAAAATATTTTCAACGACAATGCAGGTTCAAGAAATGACATAAGGAATCAAGGAGAGAAAAAAAGGGATCTAATTGTTTGGGTTTGCTTCTTCACTTTTTTTTTCTGTGTATGTTTAAAAAGGTTTTTTTAATGGCTTTTTCCCCCTATCACCACCTCCTTATCTCCATTTAAGGACAGCACCAAGGTCAATCATTTCCCTTCCCTTTTTAGGCTATATTCCTGACTCCCCCTACCATGGGGCCCCCACACACACCTTTCCCTCATCCTCACACCTCCTTCATCCTTTTAGCTTCATTTTTCTTTCTCTCTTAGAACTTAAGATCCTTTCCTATTTGAATCTGCATTCCCAGAGATTAGTAAAGTGCCTAGCCCTAGCACATGCAAAACACTTAAGAAAGATCTGTTAACTTGACCATATCTACTCCCCACTCCAGTTCAGTTTCTTACATACTCCTTTTTCTTGAAGCTCTTTAATATCAAAATGTTTTTCCTTGTTGATGATGATTAAGATCACACTTTTAAAAAGATCTTTTTCTGATATTTTTAAAGGAAATGGTCTAGCTATGTGACATGAACAAGGGATAGCAGATGGCTAACAGATTGGTATCCTCAACATGCAAAGAGACATAAAAATCTTCCAGCACACTGGGTGGCCTTTCTGAAGAAAATCTATGGAAGAATGGCATTGATAAAAACCTGGATGCGTTGCAATATATACCAACGGAGGGAGCACCTTCAGAGATTAACACACAGAGCCATCAAAGAACTGAACAACACATGCAAAATGCTGAGATTACAGAATATATTAACTGAGCATAAGATTTGAAAGCTGATGCCTGGATTGTTACAGCTGAAAAAGAACTTAGAGGTCATGCAAGAGAAAGATTGGAATACTTGGAGGAACTATGTATTCAGAAAATAAATAATTATTAAGCACCTACTTTGTCCCAGACACTGTGCTAAGTGCTAGGGATACAAATAGAAAAAGAAAGGCAGCCCTTCCCCTTAAGAAGCTTACAAACTAATGGAAGAAGACAACATACAAAAGCTAAAAAGAGCTGGGGGGGGGTACCAAGTAGGGGTATGGTGGAGAAGTCAGAGAAGTCTAAAGGTAGAGCAGTGAAGAAATAAAGAGATGGCCTCTGCTGGGCCCCTTCCTTTAAAGGAGATTTGGGAGTTTATGGCTTTCTCCCACCAATCAGAAATCAAATCTGGGCTAAAGATTCTGGCTTTGCCAAATACTTTGGTCCCTAGGTAAATCATTTTATTTCTCTAATCTTAGATTTCCCCATTCATAAAATGTAAATACTAAATGTAAGACAACTTCATTAGTAAGGATCAAATGAGATAACCTCTGCAAATACTGTAGATCACAAAGTGGTATACAAATGCAATGTATTATTTATTCATCACCTTTGGAACTTAGAAACCTAGAACACCTAAAGCCATTCATTATTTTTAGTTACCATTTTGAAAATATGTAATATGTAAAATAACAATAACATACATATTTGTTATCAATATGTAATAAATTATAGCAAACATGCCCAACCAAGAAAAACAAATTCTGCTATGTTCAAAAATCTGTCTTTTTTTTCCTTTTACAGATGAGAAAATTGTAGCCTGGAAAGGTTCTTCATTTGTCCATCATCATCATCAAGGTAGAAAAGAACAGAATTGGAATTTAAACCCCAATGTCCTCAAACTAAGTCCTTTAAGTGTTTTTTCCACTATACCACATTCTAGTCATCCAACATGATCATAGCATCATCCAATTCAATACTCTCTTTTTATAGATAAGGAAAAATGGCTTGGCCAAGTCCTGTCACAGCAAGGGAATGGTTCCAAAACCTGAGTCTCAGGAGTTCAACATGATGCTTTTATCTTCATATCACATAATGGAAAATATTTACATTTCAAATAGAAGAAAATATAGATTGGTGAGAGGGTCGAGGTAAAGGGTGCAGTATTAGATCTGGAAAAGGTTATTCCCTTATACCATTTCTGAAATACCACTTCTAATGGGGTAGAATGCCATTTCCTGGCTGATTTTATCTTGTCATTTGTATGATGATAGACCTATATGTCCCCCATCTCAAAGTTAACTTCCTCCAACAAGTACTAAATCTCCTAAACAATTTCACAGGTGACATTATCAAATAATTTGATGGGGCCAATTTGTGTTTATTGGTGTATACATCCCATATAGAGCAACTGTTTAGAATAAAAAATCAGATACCATAAATTAACACTGTTCTGCAAACCCCTATCTAATGCACCAAGGTCCAAGTCTGGGTATAGGTCAACTTTGGGATCCTGGATTCCTGCCTAAGCCAACAGCAGAGTACTCCATACCCACCCTTTGAAGGCCAGCACCAGCCAGCAGTGAGGCCCCAAAGTCTGTAGTGCTTGGCCCTTTTAAGTGTGAGATGAAGCTCCCAAGCCCAGGGAAAGGTAGCTCATCGTGCTAAGTCCTCCAGACCATCAGCAGAGGAGACAAAATCAGCAGTTTTCAGAACTCCCAGTCCACAGGTGAAAAAAAAGGCTAGGAAAATGAGCAAAGAACAAAACAAGAGTTTCATGAAAAGTAGAATGGACCAAATGAAAAAGGAGAATCAAAAGGTCATAGAAAATAATCATTCCTTAAAAATTAGAATTGGTAAAACAGAAGCTAGTGACTTCATGGAATATGAAGAAACAATAAAAAAAATCAAAAGAAGAAAAAAATAGAAGAAAAAGAAATGATAACCAAGATGATTTCTGAAAAAAGCTGGAAAGATTTGCATGAACTGATGCAGGCTAAAATAAGGAGAACCACTATACATAGTAACAGAAATATCATACTGTGAAAACCTGACTACTCTCAGCAATGCAATGATTTGAGACAATCCTGAAAGACTTAACTAGGAATGCAATCCACCTCCAGAAAAAGAACTGTAGGAGTCAGACAGATCCAGATCAAAACATATAATCTTTCACATCAGTGTATTTACAGTTTTATTTTGGAGTTCTGGTTTTGTATGAGTGTATTCTTACAACAACAACCAATATGAAAATGTACTTTGCATGATAATAAAATAAAATTACTACTGTTCAACACTTGAATTAAAACTGTCAATTTACTAGTACCTTGAGTATTATTTATTATGAGCAAATGAATAAACAATCAAGATGTCTCAAGGATCTCAAAAGCCCCTTCCAACCCTATCTTTCTTATGCCTCTGACTTCTCTCTCATAGCAAAATAGAACATTTGATTACATTGGAGTTGAATTAATTTAATTTTAATAATTCCCTGCTTTTATTAAATTAATTTAAAATCCATAAAGGATTTTGCTTTTAATTGAAAACTTTAAAACCCAAATGGAAGAGTACTCATAAAATCATCCAAATTTCTGAGGATGCTTATACCATATTAAAAAAATTCTCCAATGTGAAAAAGCTTTCAATAAACCCATTTACACTGTAATTTCTTTGCCTAAGATAAATAAAGTCCAAAAATGTAATTAGCTTACATAGGAAGTTTAAAATTAATTTTTCAGGATTCTTTGATTCTGAACAATATAGTAATAGCATAATTAAATATTGTAAATAGATTTTTATCTTGTCTATATCCTATTAAAGATAAGATTTACCCTAAAACACCTCTTTCAAAATAAGTTTCAGGTTTTCAATAAATCAAGACTTTTCTATTTCCTAATAATCACATCTTTAAAAATTTCCATTGGAGTCTCAGACTAATGGGGGGACAGAGGAGTTCAAGGCTATGAAGTCAGCAACCTTTTTGAATTTAGGGTGCTGGTTCAGTTTTTTTCCCCAATTCTATCATGTATAATATGATCTGAAATTAGAATTCTGTTTCCTGATCTGTCATTGACTTAAGCATAATCTTGTTCCACAATATTGGGACAATAGCATTATGACATTTAAAGCTACAATAAATCTTAGAGTATCTGGTCTAAATCACATTTTACTGATTAGAAAAAAATCATAAAAAGGGGGGGATAACTTGCCCCTCATTACAAAGCTAATAAATAAAAACAACATTAATAACATTTACACTACAATTATTATTTCATAAGGGACATGAGAGAGGGAGAAAGAGAATGGGCAAATGGACTGCACTTTTTGGAAGGAGGATGTTAGGATTTCATTCTTGGGTTAGGGTTATTTTGGAGAGTATTTTTCTTTTGGCCATATACTAGCATAACACCTCAGACAAAGCAGGGATTGGTACTTGTTTGTTCAACTGAATTCTGAAATGATGCAGCTGAGCCAGAATTCAAACCCAAGTTCTCTGACTTGAAATCAGTGAGGAAACTGTCCTAATATTCTGTGCCACAACTTCTCCATTTATGCAGATATAAAGGTACGGTAATCTTAAAAACATACACTATTCATCAAGTTCACAGGCAAATAGTTAATTAATTGCTCCAGCTGTGCAAAATATCCTATATTTAATCCCTCACAAAAGTATTTCAAAATTCACTCAAGTTCTACTCTAGAAGCATTATGGTCTGAAGGTGACCCTGACCACAAAGTACAGACTCTGATTTTTCTAGCTCCCAGCATACACTAGGCTGTATCTTTTGCTGAGCCTAAAGACTGACAAGGTTCTATCACCATTAAGTGATGAATATTTTTCCATCCACATCAATTCACTAAGACCACCCACTGAGGCACAGAGAGGCTGCAATCTGCATCAGTGGAAGCTGTACCATACTGACAAAGTTGCCGATCCTTGAAATATTAGTGTTAATTCATATGCTAACCGCAAATGATCAAAACTCCAAAACCAATCCAATAAGCTAATTAGTAATAGATTTTTTAAAATATCCTCTTCCCACCTAGCACCAAGCTGTCCTTGAGGTTTGGTGGGGAGTAGAGAGGGACAGAGAGGGGAAGAAAGTAAATTTATGAAGTCATCAATTCAAGACTACAAGCTCTTTTTTATTCTAAAATCCATTATTAAAAACAGATTAATTTTGGGGGGAAGGGGGGCAAGTAATAAGTTAGAACACATTAGTGGGATCTGCCATTACCAGCTTAAGCAGAAGGCTAAATTAGCCACCACTTCCAATCCTGTCACTGGGGCTGACTTGATAGATAGCCCAAGGGCAGCATTTAATCTCTTTGTGTATATGTAGTTTCCTCCTCCAAATTGGGGTAAGCATTATTATTTAATTATTCTCACAGCAGTTCAAGAGGCTAGGTAATCATTCTAAAATACAAGTAGGTCTTAAGATAAAGACCTTTAAAAGATGTTGTTATTAGGTACATCAAGATAGGAGCATACTTTTGGAAAACATCACTGCTACCAGGTATACAATTACCAGAAGTTCCTTTAATTGATGGTGATGCTAAAGGGGGGTGTAAGGCATGGGTTGGTTATTGAATTAGTCAGGGTACCATTAGAATGAAAATCTCATACTGTATTTATTTTAATAAAGCTCCTTTTATGACATCAGAGTCATTAGGGAAGTCTAAAGAATGCTATGCTCCATAGGGAAGCTACTGGCAGAACAGCAGGTTTTTCTAGGCTCAGCTCAGCAGGGTGTGCAAAGCACTTGGCCTGTCAGGCAGAACAAATAAAATACACTGTACTTTAATTCCATTTTTTAAAATGCTTTTAGGCACCATCTTAAAGCTGGCAGCGTCTGTCACTTTCCATAGGAACATCAAGTTTCATATGACATAATTGATAAAGTAATTTTCCCTTGGGGTGGGGGAAATGTATATATTAAGATTTGTTTCTGATAAAATAATTCAAAAGATTTCAGTTAAGTAGTTTGTTGAATTTATTTTGTTTTTGGTTTTTTTAAACCCTTGCCTTCCATCTTAGAATCAATACTGGGCATTTGGCTCTAAGGCAGAAAAGTTGTAAGGAATAGGCAATGGGGCTTAAGTGACTTGCCCAGGGTCACAGAGCTAGGCAGTGTTTGAGGCCATATTTGAACCCAGGACCTCCCATCTCTGGCCTGACTCTCAATCCACTGAGCCACCCATTTGGCCCCAGTTTGTTGAATTTAGATAGATAGATAGCTCTCTCTATATATTCTCTTACCTAAAGACTATAAAAAAGATTGTGATCACCAAGTGTTTAAATTGAATGGAGGGGAAAGTAGTCCATAGGAACATCCAGAGGTATGTAGTTCTAACTGTAAAACACATACCACCACACAACATTTAAAAAAACAAAAGATGCATATCATTCAATCAAAAAAGCATGGAAGAGGCCATAAAAATAAATTCTCTAGCATATTATGCAAGTTCCTAAAAAATTTAAGTTTCCCCACTTTCATTCATCTATTCTTATGGGAACAACAGATTACTTTAGTAAGGTAGTTCAGATAGGAGTTAATCCTTTTTTTTTATATTATACACTGTAAATAGTGTGTTTACTGTTTGTACAATTCAAAGTTTACTGTTTAATTGTCTCTATCTAGGCAATTAACAGAATATATACACATGCATGTACACAAACACATCCAATATCCCAAAGGTCTTTGGAGGGTTTTAAGCTTTAATCACTTAAGAAGTTAAACAGCTTTAAAAGTTTAAAACTAAACAAAGACTTTTGGGACATCTAATACAGTATCAAGTCTTGTCAATCAGATTATTTACTCTTTGAGGTCCAAGACCATGCTTAATGTACTTTTAAGATTCTTGCACCAGCTTTGATTCTTTCACAGCCAAAATTCGGGGGGAGGGAACCTATGTCTTTGCCTTTACTTCCTCACCTCACTAATCTTAACACTTTACAGTAGAGCTTCCACTGTCTCCAGAAGGTCAATGAGCTCACTAATTAGTGGGGTAGTAAAAAGCCCTGGCTCTGAAGCCTCCAAACTCCAGGCCTTAACATTTCAGGTGTACTCCCAATATGGCTAGGGATATGAGTTAGTTACTTAACTTTTCTGAGATTCTGTTTCCTCAACTGCAAAATGAAAGGAATTGAACTATACACACCATAAGTTTTCTTCCAGATTGAACTCCGTATTTCTCTGAAATCCAATGGGCTTTTTCTTAGAATCCTCATCCTACCTGTCCTCTCAGCAATATTTAATAGTCTCCCCTCCTTCAGCTTTCCAGACACTATACTTTCCTGGTTTTTCTTTACCTCTCTAATTACTTCTTTTGTATTTAAGCTAGATATTCCCTAAATATTCATATTTGGCATTCCAGTCTTCTCTCCCTATTCTTTCTCTCTCTCTCTCTCTCTCTCTCTCTCTCTCTCTCTCTCTCTTTCTCTTTCTCTCCCTCCCCACTCCCTCTACCCCACCCCCAGGATCTCATCTACTCCCAGAACTTCAGTTATCATCTCTATAAGGATATCTCCTAAATCTGTATCTCCACCCCCTAAAAGTCTCACAGCTCAGGGGTACCATCATTTCCTAAATCCTGCATTTAAAACCATTGCATTTTAAGCCCTTCCTTCTCCCTAGTCTCCCACGTCCCATTAGCTGCCAACTCCTATTGAGACTAACTCAAAGTTATATCTTGTTTCTACACCCCCTTGTCTACTCCCACTGTCAATACTCATTACTATCAAAGTAGACTATTTCAATAATCTAAGTAAACTTCCAGAACTCTGCCCTCTTTCAATTGCTGCAACATTAATATATAGATCAAGTTATAACACTCTGCTCAAAACCCTTCACTGATTCCCAATACTCATCCTCTAACAAATAAAACTCAAACTCCCTTAGCCTTATATTCAAGGTCCTCTTGAATTTCACATCATTCAGCCTTTCTAACTTTTAACTACACTCCAATGAAGCTGAACTATCATCTCCCCCCCCCCCCCCCCCCGAACAGCCTCTGACTTTCCTACCTCTGCCCTCCTAACTTCCTTTTCTTTACTCATCCTGTAAAGCTTCACTAAAAAGCCATCTTCCCTATTAAGCCTTCTCTGATGCCTCTCCTGACTATATGAGGAAGTAGCAGTCTTGCAGAAACACACACATACAGAGAGAGAGAGAGAGAGAGAGAGAGAGAGAGAGAGAGAGAGAGAGAGAGAAAGAAGGTCCCTGGCCACAACTATAAGTATAAGACATGGCAGCAGCTGGCTCACAGAACTGAATGATCTACATTTTTACCATTTATATTGTTCTTGGCCTCAAGAAGTTTATGCCAGAGATGTGCCTCTACAGTATTCAGTACCCATGTACTCAGAACTGTACCAGGTATTACAAGCAAATAGTTCTAAAACGCCCATTTCGACATAAAGAGCAGCTTTTTTAAGGTAGCATGTTTCAAAAGCCTATTTCCCTTCTGGAGGATTCCCAAAGTCCATTGTAACTGCAAGTACATTAAAAATTAGCACAGTTTAAATGCATTAAGTAAAGAGCAAATTGTAGCAAGGATTGAGAACTGAATTTAAGAGTATCTATAATGAATTATGAACAAACTTTAAAAAAAAAACCTGTAGCCCAGCACTGCTCTCAGTTTATTCACTCAAAAGACATGTGACTGACTTCATATCTTAATATTTCAGTGAATTTATCTCTGAAGTGAAAATTTCCTTCATTGACTCATATTCCCAATCCATCTACTCCTTTGCATCTTGAGTTATTCACATGTATATATACTGTCTCAGAAATCTTCCATAGATGTGGTGGAGACTTTACTCTCAACTCAAATACCAATGAAGCAAATGGGTCAACTATTATCCCTCCCTCTTATTAACAGAAAAAAACTGTCCCTTTTCCCATAACCTATCTCTAGAGTGAGATCCTCATTATAATTACAACTATTTAAATAGTTTAAATATTTTAAATATTTAAAATATGCAAAGAACTTTACATGCAGTTAACTCAGTTGAATCTTATGACAACCCTTTAAATGTAGACACTATAAAGATTATTCCTTAGTTGACAGATGAGAAAACTATGGTTCAGAAAGAGTGGCTTAACCATGGTCACAGAACTAATGTGTCAAGAACAGGATTTGAATCACAAAAGTTTCATTCGCATTCCACATATGGCATTCTACCCACTCCAAGAATATACAGCTTCTTAGCTTGTTTTCTAAGTCTATACTAGAACACAGTTTGTATTTGCTAAGAGGCTACAGCCTATTTATGCTCATGACCTATAACTATTGTTTGTTTGGTGACCTGCAGTTTTGATTCTCTGGAGATAATGGTATCCCCGTATTTATATCCATATAGTAATGATTTGTCAAATAGCTACAAAATCATTTGACCAGATGCATTTTTTTAAATTTAACTATTAAATCAAAGGATATTAAAATCGTAGTTTTATTGCTAGAAAGGGCCTTTGAAGTAATCTAGTCCAACTCACTTTTTCAACTAAGAAAACTGACACCCAGAGAGGTTAAGTGGCTTGGTTCAGGTCACAAATATAATAAGCTTTAGAAGCTGAATCCAAGTACACTGAATGTTCAGTTCGTTTTCCTGGGCCAATTTGTATCCCCATAATAACAACAGGTTTTAAACCTCTTTATCAAAGTAAGCTAAAGCAGAAATTGGGCAGGTTGTATGTATTAGTAATAGACAGAAAAAAAAAACTAGTAAATAAACCCTTCAATTTGGAAGTGAGATCCAAAAAAAAAAAAAAAATCTGAGCTCAACCAAGGAGAGAATAATGTTACTGGTAAAGTCCACTCTGGGCAATCTCTTAAAGTTGCCAACTCTGCAAGCCCAGGGACATGCCAGGGGACAGCTTCCCCACATATCTGTAGCTTGAAGAAGATCTATTCATCATTCTTAAATTTACAACTTGCTTTTTTCTATCCCATATTTCTTGAAATCCCTTCATATTTCTCTTTTCCTCACTCAGAAGTCTATACTTTACACCTGGGCTGAAGAGGTCTTTCAGTCCATCAGGTCATAGTTCTCTCTGTGACTAGTAAACATGAAGAGAAAAATGATTGTCCTTTAGAGTATGTAAGATTAAAATTAATATCCAATAACTCTAAGGATTATATTTTATAAGATTTATTAATAATCACTGGAAGTAGAGGAAAAGTATAGCCTGAGTAAAGACAAGTTTACTGGACCAGGAAAGCAGGAAAAGAAAGCAAGAGGAGGGGCGGGGTAACAGAAACCTTATCTCCAATAAGTAAGGATGAAAGTGGGATTCTGGGAAATAAAGTCCTGGTGTACAAATTCTAATTACACAAGTACCACACCATGTTTGGGAGTAAGTGGAAGATGGTATTTAAAAATACGGTGACAAAAAAAAGGAAAATTAAGGGGTTGGGTTTTTTCTTTTGGAGGGTAGAGGGGGGTAGGGAGAATCAAATGGGTCCAATAGTACCAAGATAAGGTAAAAGTTTTATTTCTCATAGCTGGGACTGTTTAGACAGTATAGTAGATAAAGTGCTGGGCCTAGAGTCAGGAAGAAATGATGTTAAATCTGGACATGGATACATACTAGCTGTGTAGCCCTGGGCAAGTCATTTAACCTTTATTTGCCTCAGTTTCTTCAACTGTAAAATAGGGATAATAACACCACCTATCTCCCAGGGTTGTAGTGAAGATTAAATAGGATGTCATTTTTAAAGTATTTGGTATAGTGCCTGGTAGTAGTAGAGGCTATATAAATGCTTTTTCCCTTCCCCTTATCCACAGGCATGGCATCTCTCTCTATTATTAACTCATAGGAATATAGCCTCAAAAGCTAGAACAATTCTGAGGCCATCTCCTCCTCCTCCTTCCCCTCTAATTTAGACATGAGGACACAGATATCAGGACAGATTAAATGTCTTGCCCAAAGTCACAGGTAGTAATTATGAGTTCTGGGTCAAAGAATCAAGGAGAGACCCACTGAGCCACAAGGATGGGGAAAGTTAGTCCAGGGACTATAGGAAAGTATATGTTCCCATACTGGGAAAGTGAGCTATAAAAGTAAAGACTAGAGGCTCAAGTCCCAGGTAGACAGTATTGAATTGTGTTTAGAACCAGAATATAGATAATTTGGGTCTGGCTGTGATACATTTGTTCCAAAATTGTGAATTTGGAAATAAATATATTTTATTGACAGTGCTATAATTTTTTGCATATTATGAATTCAGACATCTTCTGAGCAGAAAGACCAGCTATCAGGCACACCAGTCTGCAAAACAGACCTAAAGACAGTTACTGTATAAAAACAAATCACACTTCTTCATAACATTTGAGACCATCTAATGCAAACCTTCCTTTTTGTAGATATCAAATGAAAATCATGAAGTTAAGAATTTGTCCAGATTTATACAGAAGTATCGTGGTAAGATCATGACTTTAACCCAGTTTTCTCTCAACTCCTGCAAAAGTGACAATTCTAATAACAGAGTCTCTCTGGCTATCTATATGTCTCAAGTTTCATTAAAGAAAAAAGCTATAGCCTTCTTTAGCACCTTACTTGTATAATAGTATTTTGCCAAGATTCAACACATAGAATACAAGGTTTTAACGGCAAGAGAATAAAAAAAGACTAAAGGAAAAATGTGGTGGGGGGAACATAATTTGCCTATCTGCTTAATTCAACATGTAAAATCCCTCTTAAAAGATTCAAAAAGAACTAGTCCAATGTAAGGTAGTAAAGGCATTTTTCCTATTCATCTGCCTCCCCCCTTGACCCACTGCTGAAAGGACCAGCAAGCAGCCATAGCTCACTGTGCTCACATTTTTCCTCCACAGGGCTGTAATTAAATTAATTGGTTTTTAAAATAGTTATTGTATTTCATGAATACAAAATCCTTAATATTGTACTCAGTTTGAAAAAATAGATATTTGCTACAGTGATTTGCTACATTGATTATTTCTATTTTACATTTTACCTAAGTTAGATATTCTCAGCCATAACATGCAAACTCATGAAAATAAGATGCAAATTAGTATTCAGCACCAAGAGAACTGGCACTTAAAAATAAAGAGTGAACGGCAGTGGCTAGTCTGCCAGAATCTGAAATCCATCTCACATAAATGTAATCTGTTTTCCACAAAGTATTTTTGAAAATTACAGCACTCTCAACAAAATACATTTTTGTTTCCAAATTCACTTTTTTTATTTCTTCTTCTCCTTCACTGAAAGAATTCATTCCATGTCAGACAAATTGGCATTACAAGATTTGACAAGATCACAGCCTCTCCCATAGTGCCCCCTTCATACTATTAGAGGCTGTGATCCTGTCAAACCTAGTAAATTAAATAGGGTCAGGTGTGAACAGTACTTACAAGGTACACCAAGAAACCAAGTACAGCAAAAAGAAAACCAGCAAATGGAAAGTGCATAAATTAACCCCCACTTCAAATCTGAAGAGCTGTCCCAAAGCAACAAGAAGCCTTCTCCTCCTCCTCCTCTCTTTGTTAGACTCATTTGCATTTCAGTAAGAACTTAACAGGGTCCTGAGAGCAATAGAGAGCCCTTTGGAATAAGTAGTCAAGTTTAGCTGGTAGAAGGAAGAAAAGAGAATCAAGAAAGCAAGGTTTGAGAAATCTCATGGGTTTTATAGAAAGTGGGAAGTAGGGCAGTGTCCTAAAGAAAGGTAGAATAGGGAAAGAATAAGAAGCTTTCTATATTGCCTGAATCCCCCAGACAGTACCTCTCAAACTAATTTGGCCACAAAAATACTCTGCAGCATCAAATATATTGAAAGATCCTATAAGTGGACTAAAAATGTTTTGATGGACCCCTTAAATGCTTTTCTAAGCATCTGCAAAATATGAAATGCCCCAGGGACAGAAATTTCAGAACAAAGGATGAAATTAAGCCTTTTTTATATTGAAAACCTGTTATCTCTGATAAGCATTTTCGATACACACATGATTTCATATTTAATATTTTAGAGAAGAGAAAAATCCTCACTATTATTGAATTTTCCTCAAAGAACCCCTACTGATACTGTGTGGAGCAGTATGGGAAATGCTGACCTAGGAAACTGGGCCTGTCTCAGAGAGAGAACAATAGATTAGGAGAGACAGGGTCAGATCAAGAAAGAGGAAGGCATCAAATTAGAAAAGACAGTCCATAGACTTTAGGAGTAGACTTGCTTAAGAGTAGAAACTGGTAAAGCTGGGTTTGATCTGATAGCTAGCCATCAAATATTTATGTACCAGAGAAAAACTTGTGACAACTGTTAACTTCCTAACTTCCTGTTCTAAGTGGCTCCTCCTAATAGTAAAATTAGGCTAATAATAGTACTTTATATAGCATTTTATCAGTGGTTATAAATCACTGTACTTACATTTGCATTCAAACCAGTTAAAGATGAGGAAACTGATAGAATAGCTTGTCCAATATTCAATAAATACCAATAATCAGTATTGATGAATTGGGTTTTTGTCCTTCTATCCAAAAGATTGGAATCATCCCTATATTTTGCTTCTTTATATTAGTAAACCAAGCATAAACTGTCTTTATGGTTCATCATTTTCTTCAAAACTGAAAATACTTGTAGTTAACAAAGGTTCATCCTCATTCTCCACTATCAAGAAATACACTCTCCAAGTAACAACCAAAATTCAGATACATGAATGAATTAAAAGATTCTTTTCTAATTAAAATTGATTTCTCTAACAACAAAAACAGATTAAAAATATGATGGGTCAAATTTCAATTAGAAATATAACTTGTGAAAAGTGCTGCTGTCTTCTTACCAGATGTAGGGGGAAAGTGCTCCCTAAATCATAAGTCTCCCTAAAACTTTCTTTACAATAGTGAAGAGAAAAAGTGAAAACTTTGTTTACAATAGTGAAGAGAAGAGGAAGGTCTTCCTTTATTTTTCCATTTCATTCTTTACATAAGCTTTTCCCACAGAATAGAGGGGGTAGAAATCATCTGTGACACATTCAGTTTCTTTAGCATCACTTAAAACACTGTAAATAAAATACTACCAGTCTACTCAAGATGAGTATTTTATAATGAGAAAATGCTTAAAGTGTCCTTCATTGAAACTACCCCAAAATAGTAGGCTCCCTTCTTAACCAGTAGAACCAGTGGGTGTAATACTTTATTCAATATGAATACAAATCCCCTTGAGTCTAAAAAACCCCAACTTGATTCATACACGCATTTGTGTATAAAGGAAAATGTTATTTTCCATTGAATGATGTTAAATCAGTTCCTCTGAATGCCAATTATAGTTTTATAAATACACAAAGAGTCTTATTTTTTTCCTTGTCAATAACTATTCTTCTGAGCACTGATACACCCAAGCCATCTTGCAAAGACCTATCTGTACTAGGGAGACTGGGAAGAAGAGTTTAGATAACAGTGCAACCCATCACCACGAATAGAAAACAAGTAGATCAGTAATATTATCTTCAAATAGGAAATGTCGGCATATTTTTTTAATTTAAAAATTACTGCATTGAGAGGATGACACAGGTAGCTATTAATTTATGAAATAAGTTTCTGAAAAAGTACAATTTCATATTTTGAATTTTATTTGCACTGCCTTCTCTTGGCCTTAATATATTACATACATGAATTATTATCAACTATTAAGTCCTAATTATATACACTGGCTAGTACTATACAGAGACTATTTCATTTTTTTTCTTTTTATCTTGAACAACTAGCTGAGTTTCTAATACATAATTGGCCCTTAATCAATGCTTTTTCATTGAGATATATAGTGTTTTAAAGTTTCCAGTTCTTTCCTCACACTACTAATTCTATGAGATAGGCAGAATATGCATTGTCCCTACTTTATAGACTGGCTTAGAAAAGGTAAACTTTCCCACAAGTCGCAAAACTAGTAAAGAGCCTAATTGAAATTCAAACTCCAAATTCAGAGAATACAATTTAGTATAATGTCTATTAAAAGAGGTAATGATAGAGACAAAATCTGAAGCCACCCTATTTCTAAACCTGATCAAATATAAGTTAAAGGTTAGACTTAAGGCTTCTAGTCATTATTTGTTTGTCTTAAACTGAGTCTAAAAGAAGAGGTCAACAACATATTTGAACATGGAAAATCCACCTATAATAATGAGTTGTTATTAAATTAAATTACCACACAATTGAAATTTACTTACAACTGGGGAATCCATGTGGCTGTATGAGGGAACAGAAATATAAACTTGGCCTTACACTGTGCTGTACTTCCAGGGAACTAGGAAAATCTAATTCTGACCAAAAGAAGGAGGAATTGTCCAAGATCACAAACTGAGAGTAATTAAGTGAATATAAAGTGAATTCAAATTAAACATAATCCTTTCCTTCAAGTCACTGAAATTTGAATAAAGTTAGCACAGAGGATCTGAAGCAACTCAGTTAGGCAGAGAAAACAATGGAGCACATTAGCAATGCCCTAAATCTCTGATGGGAATGAGTGGGTGGACACAAGAACACCACCTCATTCAAAACTTAGTTTCAGTCAGACTCCAAAGGAAAGGTTAAAAACAAATCATTAACAATTACCAAACTGGAGATAAATGGTTTAGGCCAGATAAAACTTACATTTTCCCAACAACCAAAAAAGTCTCAAGGCAATTCAAGTGAATAAAATTCACTTTTAAGATCATTTGGGATAACCTATACTAAGATTCTTTCAAATATAGTAAGAATTTAACACCACTATCAAATTATGGTTCATTCTTTTCTAACCTCAAATAAAGTCACATGGATTAATCTATACTGTAATGAACCAGTGGCCAATATGATTTTGTTATTTCATTTCCTATCCATAAGTATAGCAATATATATATATATGGATTTTTTTTAATGATGTAACCAATATCAGAGGGAACTTTCTCTCTAAAGAAACTCCACCACCACCACCACCACCACCACCACCACCACCACCACCACCACCACCACCACCCCCAAGGCAAATCAGCACCTTCACTGCAACTTAAAGCCTCAGAGAGTTGATCAAAGTTAAGTGAGTTGCCTTAGGTTTCACAATGTATGCAAGTCAGAGACAAGAATAGAGAGCTTCCCAATTCCCAGACCAGTTCTCTATCCATGATGGCTCTATCTAGGAATAGATGCAAATTATAAATGCAGCTGAATATGCAAAGCATATTAACAGCCAATTCAAAATGAAGAGTCCCATATGACAATAAAGGAAAATAATAAATGTGGGAGGGAATGTGGCAAAACTGGGACACTAATGCATTGCTGGTGGAGTTGTGAACTGATCCAACCATTCTGGAAGGCAATTTGGAATTATACACAAAGAGCTATAAAAGAATGTATGCCCTTAGATCCAGTAATACCACTACTAGGTCTGTTCCTCAAAAAGATTTTTTAAAAATGGAAAAGGACCTGTTTGTACAAAAATATCTATAGCTGCACTCTTTGTAGTGGCAAAGAATTGGAAACTAAAGGGATGTCCCTCAATTAGGAAATGGCTGAACAAAATATGTTATATAATGGTGATGGAATACTATTGTGCTGTAAGAAATGATGAACAGGATAACGTCAGAAAGAGCTGGAAAGACCTACATGAAATAATGCAAAGTGAAATAACTGCAATACTGGGAACAATCAAATGTGATAGACTTTGCTACTAACAGCAATACGACAATCAGGGACAATTCCGAGGGAATTATGAAAAAGAATGCTATCCACCTCTAGAAAAACAACAACTGGAGTCAGAATGCAGATGAAAACATATGATTTAGATTGTTTATTTGGATGTATGATTTGGGGGTTGTGGTTTTATATTATTCACTTATAAAAATGAATAATATGGAAATAAGTTTTGCATAACTACAAATATATATACATTGTAAAAATAAAGTAAGGCGAGCACCCAAATAAAGGACAAGAACTAGAAAATAAAGGTTCAAAATTGTTTCCAGATAATTTTGACAGATGTTATCAAAGTACCTTTAGTGGCAAATGAAGTGAAGCTCAAAGATGAACTTCCTTTCAGGGCCAGGTGCAAGGAACGCTAACGAGACTCTTGTTTATGAAAAACAAAACTATTTATTTAAATATATATAAAGAAAAAAGGATTTCTAAATCTCAGGGATTCTAGCTCCACCCAAATAAACTCCCAGCTACCACAAGGAACCTCTTCTCCTGTGATTTACAGGCTATGCTAATCCTCCTTGATCTAACTAACCAAATTTATACTACTCTAAATAAAACCTAACCACTATAACTTTTAACTTTGCCTTAAAGTTATAAAGATAACCAAGGCTAGCTGGTTGAGTCTCCACAAGAATCAAATTAGGACTCTGAGCCTTAAGAGACTCAGAGTCCAAACCAAAGACCAGGTTTTGTTTGGTCTTTTCACAGTTTAACCAATCTATAGACAGTAACAGATAAATGAATAATGTTTCCCAAGTGGGAAAAGAAAACACTCCACTCCTTCAAGTCTTTCCCTCAGACTGAGATAGAGAGAGGCAAAGATGTTACCTTCTCCAGCCCTGAGAGAGAAAGAAGCTGCATGTGGCTCTGTAGACAGCCAGAAGCCTCTCCTGGAATGCCACACCCACAGAGTCAAACTGTCATAGAAATAACTATAACTGCCAATAGTTGAAATTAACACAGCTCTCTTTGAAACTCCAATTCTTCCTCAAGCCAGGTTCTCTACTTCTTATCTTTAAACTAATAAAACAACACTTATTTTCTAATATCATCCTTATATATGTAAACACAGACTGAATTGCTTGTCAACTCCAGGAGGGGGTGGGGAGAAGGGAGGGAGAAACAACATGAATCATTATAACTTTGGAAAACTTTCATGGAAATTTGTTATTAAAATAAAGATAAATATTAAAAACAAAAACAAAATGAAGAGTTCCTGTGAAAATGCTAAACAAGGTTAGCAATTGTAACTATGACAAATAAAAAATCTCAACAAAATGGTTGTTTTGCAGGAAAAAATGGGGGGCACCCTTTTCCAGAAGGTGGATTATGTATATGTTTAAGGAACAGTTATTAATCAATAAGAAAATAATATGAAAGACTCTCAGGCAATTTAGAAAGTTTTTTTATTTTTAAACTGCAAAAAATGAACACCTGGACTATGAGGAGAAGGGAGATAGCTATTAGCTAAGGAATTATGTATTTCACAAAGACTTCTTACAAAGTTTTTTTACTCTGAAATATAACACTAAAATGAAAAAAAGGGGATAAATGTGTTTTTTTTTTAATTCGGAGCATATAAATATAAAGGTGTTCAGAGTTCCCCATGAATGATAACCAGTCACTACAATAAAACTTCACCTACTAGGCATCCAGCATTGTAAACTCCCCTAAAATATTATTACTCAGTTCAGTCCCAGGGCCAGTGAGGAGGGGGATTCTGATTGGCTAACAATACCTAAAATGGACTAATCTTTTCCAGATTGAAGTTGAAATATATATGAAATATGAAAAAGCTGAAAGTTGAAAAATATGAAAGAAGACCAAAGACAAGAAGAAAAAAAGAAGAGACTAGTGAGGAATGCAGTAGACAGCAGAAACTGGGGGAATTGGAAGCAGTGGGTGGTGGCAGCAATGTCCAGCTGAGATCAGAAGCAGCAAAAGGGGTATATGGCAATTGATACTCTGACAATGAAAAATAAAGAAAATCACCTAAGAAAGAAGATGCAGGAGAAAAATTTCACACCAAAAGGAATGTGAAGTAATGAGCCCCAAAAGTATTAGGGTCCCATATCAAAGGCACCCCAAGAAGTAGAGATCAATGACTGGGACAAGATTTCACTTGGGCTCACTGAAATGCACATATTTCACACAGTTGCATGGCTTCCCAAACCTGAATATTCCAGATGCATAAAGCTGAACTCTTCAAGTACAAAATTTACTTTTAACTATTTGGATGATGGAAGCCTTTCCAAAATATATTACTCAGTTCCCTGATCTCTTAAGTGGAGTATATACTGAGCCAAACTTTAACCTCCCACTACAGTCACACAATTATCATTGTGTATATTAACTCCATCCTAGGGTACCATATTACAATAAGGCAGGTCTTTAGGGGGAAAGGCTGCTCAGAGTTATATAATGGAATCTCAATGATGAAAGATGGGTTCCATCATCAGGAGTTCTTAACATTTTCTTGGTGCCCCAGACTCTCTGGAGCAGTCAGATGAAGCCAAAGAATGCCTTCTCTTTTCAATTCACTCTCAAAGTCTCTCTGAAAAACTTTAGTACGGGCTAAGAGATGAGGGAGAAGCTAGTACAGGACCACCCAGCATGGTGTTCCCACATCAAAGAAGGCACTGTGCTCCATGAACAAAGCTGAATCACAGTAGCACAAAGGAAATGAAGGAAGTACAAATCTAGAGACATTTCTGTCCCAAATGTTCTAATGGACTATTTGTGCTCAACCTGTGGTAAAACCTTCTAAACTTATAGCGGAATGATCAGCCACAATGGAACTCATTTTATCCCAACACATCATGATGTTGGAGGTCTTCTTTGAGTAAAAAGGACAAACAATAACAAATGAAAAAAAACAAACAAAAGACCCGAATCAACAAAGGAAATCAATTACACTTAGATTGTTCTAAAAAAATTGTTTTAAGTTCACAGAACCCAAGTTTAAGAACCCATGCTTTAAGGGAATGAAAAACCACAAGTAAAAATACTAAACTTCTAAAAAATACTGGTGCACTTAAAAATTATGCAAACACACATGCTGAACAGAAAAAGATTTATCACAAACCACTTTTCAACTACAGAAATGAAGATATAACATTTACTATTACTACAGCCCCTATAAATACAAAACCCAGAAATAAATGTCATTGAATTATGCTGTTTTGATTGATTGTTGATTTCAATAATGTATAATACCCTCTCTACTGCTCCAGGACTCAATCCCTTCATATCTTCTCATTCTGTGTGATTCTAGTCTCTCTTTTCCTATAAATTCTCCCATAGCAAATACAACCAGTGCAAGACTTTCCTTTTGTTCTTTTGGTAGTTGAGACTCTTAACATAGCAGTCAGGCTGTCCAAAGGCTCACTATCTGACCACCACATCTTTTTCTAATCATGGATCTCAATCTTTCCTAAGTTCTCAATAAGTCATCCAAACCAAAGACCTCATTTCACAGATGAAGAAACTGAGAACTAGCTTGTAAAATGATTTGCCCAGGATCCTACAGGTAAGTCACTGACCAACTATACCACTTGTCCAAGATGTACATATTGATAGAATAAATGATGGCCTGCCCTTCCAAGTGAATGTCATGATCTAGGAAAAATGCTGTTTTGATTTTTTTTTGAAATTCACTTTTGTTTTTCTACTATGTATAGCCAGATGTATCTATTTCATATTAATGTAGATTTCTCCAGTGAGTCTCTGAAGTATTCTGGGGTTCCATTAAATTATTTTGACATGCAAATAGAAACCTTTGGAGAAGTTTATTATCAATAGGAATTTCTTCTCAGGTTTAGACCTTAGAGGGGACATTTTTCTTGATATTGCTGAATATACTGTCCCATTTTAATACTTCTTCATAGCAATACTCAGCTTATGGCTGAACTCTCTACTTAACCTCTGACATGGGGTCAAATAATTTGGATCTATTAGTGTACTCCAAGGAGTTTCATCTAGGCTTTATTTTGTTCTACTTAATCATTAAATCAATTAACTTTAATAAACATTTATTTAAGCACTTAATGTGCACAGCACTCTGAGTCACAGGGGATACAAAGATAAAAAAAGAAAACAGTCCCTGCCCTGAGGGAGCTTATATTTTACTATGGGAAATACTACATGTAAATAGATAAGCAATTACAAAATAGCCCAAAGTAATTCTAGCAGAGTCAGGAAAGGCATCTCCCACATAAATAATATCACCTGAGATAATCATACTTAAACAATTTCACAAGGCAGAGAGTGGAGAAGGTGATTAATTCCAGAGTTGGGAAGCCAACTATGGAAAGGGTTGCAGGTAGAAGATGGATTATTATAATATGAAAAGAACGAATAATATGTGGAAGTGAATAATATGAAATAAGAATCAGTGCACAAATCCATACTAATTCAGAATTTATGTTAATCTGACAATCAAATATTTATTAAATAGACATTGCATTCCTAACACTATACAAGAATTATAGAGACATAAAAGAAACATCAATCTTTGTCATCAAAAAGCTTACAATCTAATTAGGGAGAAAAATCTGTGAATAAGAAGAAAAAAGTCTTGAGTACATGAACTCTTTTTTAAAAAAATGAAATACAGACATATTTTTACATACTTAAAAGTACAAACCAGTCATCCATTTATCATAGCAGCCTCAAAAAATATTTCTCCTAAAAATAATAGATGGACTAGATACATATATGTGTGAGAGACGCACACATACATGTATTTATATATTTTCTATATACACTTATTTATGTAGTTGATATATATGCATAGTTATATTTAAGTAGGCTTTATCATACATGTGTTTGTATATTTTATCATGCATGTACACATTTACATATCTAGAAATGTATATTTATTTGTATATATACAAGTATATATAGACATACATATATATATGTACACAACATGCAGATGTAGTATTTATGTCTATATCTACATGCTTCAATGTAATAAATCATGAAATGAGAGCAATGATTCTTTTTAGACTTTGAAAGTGAAGACTAGAAACCAGGTTCTCTGGTTACTAGTCAAGTACTCTTTCCACTTTATATAATCACACTGATAATCAATAACTCAAACTGACTTTCTTTCTATCATCCCACTAACACTTTAAATCAGTAAATTTCATTCTAAGTGTTACAGCAGAAACAAAGAAATTTTAAAATTGTATAGATATAAGAAGAAGTACCAATAGCCCTGAGTTAGTTGAAGGATCATTTAGTTAGAGGGTAGAAAGGACTCTAAGAGGCTCTCATATAAACGAGGAAACCAACCCTGGTTGACTAATTTGGCAAAGGTCACAGGGTTGTAAGCTAAGATATCAGGGGAAAGATTTGAAACCAGAGTCTCCTCATTCTAGAGTCAATGTCCACTGGATATTGAACATGGACTCTCAGAGTCAAATTTCCACTGAACTTCTCATTATGTGTTCTTAATTGGTCTCCCTTTCTCTGGTCTCATTTCTTTTTATTTCTCATTCATTTTACATATACTTAACATATTAGGATCATAGGAAAGAATATTAGCAAAGATTTTAGAAGTTAAGTGATTTGTCCAGTCACACATCTAGCAAGGAGTAAATCTGAGACTGAAATATAAGTCCTGATTCCAAATTCATTCTTATCACTACAGTAGGATTTCTTCTTCCTAAAATATTATTTTAATTATGTTATTTTTAATGGTACTTTAGTGCATATAGGAAAAATTCAAATTCCTTTTCCCAACATTCAAGACCTTCACACAGTTTGACTTTCACCTTATCTCCTACTATCCCTCTACATGAACCCTCTGCTCCAATCAAACTGGTCGATTGACCATGAAATGAAAATTTAAATTGCCATACTAGATCAGACCCACAAATTCATCTTTCCTAGTAATGTTTCCAACAGAGGACTCAACCAACATTAGGAGAGGACCGAGTCCACCTTGATTTCAACCTTAAAGATTAGGTATAGCTCAAATTTACTTTGAGTTATATATGCTGCTGCTCTCATTTAAAAATCTACCTAAATAATATCTTTTTAAGTCAATTTATATTTTCTGCCTTCATAATCTGTTGGAAATAATGTATTTGTGATGCAGGTCTGGCATCTTTAACTTACCTTACTGTTTTCCTGCCCTAATATCCCAGAAGCTGGTAGACAAACTATATGTTCACCTTTCCAACTTTATAGATTTCACTCACTTTGCTTCTCACCTTTACTTTCCTAGAACAAAAATTTTCAATCTTTTTCTAGTATGTCCTCTTTTAGAGACTATCTCTAGTAAATCAATTGCCCTTCTCTAACCATTCTCTAGTTCCATTACTATTTGACCCAGGAGTGCCAAACCTTCACATATTATTCTAAGAAGAGGCATATACTAATGTTTTATAACATAATGATAATTCTATTATTTCCGAAAGTTTTCCTCTCTACATTCTCTCTTAGCAATCTTTATCAACTCACACAGTTTCAATTATCATTTCTACACACAACTCCCAACTCTACATATCCAGCTCTCTTTTCTCCTTGAACTCCAGTCCTGAACTACAAATTGCCTACTGACCACTTTTTATCTGTCCTCTAGACACCTTGAACTAAATATAAAACTTTCAATATATAAAATATATATTAAAATATATAACGTCTTTTCCCTCCAAACCTCTCTTCCTTTTTTCTCTCAAGTGTACTACCCACCTTCCAATTTTGCTACCAATCAGTTCTGCTACCAATCAAGCTACCACTTCCCTCTCATTCACTACCCTATATATCCAATCAGTGTCAAAGTCGTGTTGATTCTATCTCAATCACATCCCTTAAAGCTGTCCCTTCTTTCCACTCTCATAAGAATCTCTCTAATTCAGACCCTTATCACCCCATCAGAACGACTTCTACAGCCTCCCAATTGATTTCTTTATAGCTGCCCCTTGAATCCAGACCATCCTTCATATAATTTGATATTGATATTCCTGAATCACAGATGATTATGTCAATTCTCTGTTCCAAAAGCTCACAACATTTCTTATTGCCTCCTGGATAAAATAAAAATTTCTCTGATTAGCATCTAAATCCCTCTACAATTTAGAGACTACCTTTCCAGGATGATTCACTATTTACTGAATTTACTGAATGGCTACTACATACCAGACACTGCACCAGTATTAAGGTTTGAAAAACAAAAATGAAACAGTTTCTGCCCTCAAAAGATCTTACATTCCTTAGGTGTTGGAGGAGGAGAAGAGGATGTGAGCAACATATTCATAGAAGTATATACAAAATAATAATATGTAAAATAATTTGGGAGAGAGAGAAGCACTAGCAGCAGGGTGGAGATTAGAAAAGGTCTCATGTACTTCTCATACAACATATACTCCAGCTAACCTGGCCTTCTTGGTGTTGAGGGAGAGATAGAGAGACAGACTGCATTTCTTGCCTCTGTGGGTATGCTCAGAGTATCTTTCTTTTTTGGACTGCTCTCCCTCTTCATTTCTATCTCTTTGAACTCTAGCTCCCTAAAAGGCTCATCAGCAGTGTGACCTCCTTCAAGAGGTCCTGATTCTCACGGTTTGGAGTGCCCTAAGCCCAAAATTACTTAATATCTATCCTATTTACTTCTCAGTGAACACGTTACTTTCCCCCCACAGTCAATGCAAATTACTTGAGGGCAGGAGTCATCTCACTTTTTTATTAGTATCCCAAGCACCTGTCACAATTGCAGGCATAAAGTAGATATTTAACAAATGCCTTCTGGCTGAATAAATGCCCCTTTTTTTGATGTCTCACAGTAACATGTAGAGTTATTCTGTTGAAGAAACAATATACAGTAAGTCTGACTTGTCTGCTAGGAAATTACAGCCAACAGCTCAGTCTTCTATTTTATGTAGTTTACATGTTTTGTCTTGCATTATGCATTTGCAAATTGTTATTTCCTACTTTTCTGTCCACAGATAAGATTTTCCTATGGATTAACCATCAGATTAGTTCTTCACTACCAGAAAAAAAGTTTAATGTCATCTGCAAACTTCCTCCAGATCATTTATAAAGAACCTAAAAGTAATTCCTGTTATTACTTCTCCTCTGAGAAGAGTACCTCTCTTTGTGCATTTTTTGTTATCTTGCTTCAACTGTTCTTTATCCAGGAACAAAAGGCCAAAAAGAAAAGAAAAGGAAAGAAAAAGAAAAAGAAAAAGAAAAAGAAAAAGAAAAAGAAAAAGAAAAAGAAAAAAAAAAAAAAAGGCTTTGATCCCAGGGTAATCGACAACAAACTAATAGTCTTCGGTGTCCTATCCAAATCCAACCCACTTGGAAGATCTCCCTCTCTACAAAAAGCATTCTAGTCCACTGGAAACTCTTCCCTCTGGATTTTTCTAACTAGTACTAGCTGAGCACATCCAGTTAGTATTTGAGTTGTTTGTATATTGGTAATCATATTCTTTCATGTATATTTCATTTACATATAGGATCTATGACTCATAGAATCATGCCACAACTTCTTTGTATTTCCTACTAAGCTTGGAATGGTGTTTTGCAAATAAAAAGATTCTAAAAAGTATCTAGTGGCTGAATGATTTATATCATCATGCTCTATACCTTTATAATTTAATTAGCATCTAAATTAGAATATAATTCATATTTGACCCTTGGGGACCAATCAGTAATTTGAGAGAGCCCAGTCCTAGAGGAGGTAGAAGGCATGGGGACAAAAACACAGATCGACCTTGAAAAAGAAGAGAACATCCCTCTTTCTGACTCTGGAGAAGAGGATAAGGTCTAAAAAATACAAATACATTCTGAAGCAAAGAGGAAAGCTGATGAAATTTATGCCAAACAGTCTTTATTTCTCATCTGCTGAGGGCTGGGGAATTAAGGGACTGAACAAATTGGGAAAGACTTGGAACAGTCACTCTGGGAAGTACAAAAGAAAATCAACAAGCTTCTCCCTCATATTTTACTGCAAAAGCCTAAAAGTCATAGTAAGCCAGAAAAGTCCTAAATACTGACAACACACTGTAGTTGAAATAAAAAGGTCAATCTTTTTCAATGAGATGTCATCCATGAATGACCTAGAACAAAAAAAGGATAAAGTTTATAATGTAAGCCAAACTGAATTTACACAATATGAAATCAAACTTGGACTGGAAATAGCCCTGAACCAGTCATGAGCATTTTTTTGCATTTTGTTAAGATCTGTAGGGCTGTTTCAGATCAAATATCTTTGTCAAGTTGTATTATTCAGAATCTGTAGGTATCTATAAATAAAAAGGCTTGGATTATTTATTCATTTGTCTTTCCCACAAAAAAAGGAAGTAATCCAGGACTTCATATTAAAAGTTCTCAATACGATTCATGTTATGACAAAGGAAAAAAATTATCTTCAGAAAATGACTAATAGGTTCAGCTCTCAAATTTTCCAAGGATTTAAAAAGTTACAAGTATTTCTGGGCCAACCTACTTCTAAGCCAAGCTCTGACCTTTAGTAAGCTTCAAGATCCAACTCTCATCTCTCCAGCTAGAGGAATACAATTGACATTCCATACACAAAAGTGCCAACTTTAGACCCAATCTCTATTGAAACCTTAAGTTTTAAGATCTTAAAGTTAGGTTAAAAGTCAGTTTCTGAAAAGAGATTTTAATGGAACTTTTCAATTGTATTTAAAAAAGTACAGTACCTCTCCAAAATAAAATGTATACTTAGTAAAGGACTAATTTTGTCTAATTACACTCAGTTTATATGTGTTTTCCTCCTCACAACCCTTTGTTTTCACTTGTTTCAGTCATTTCCAAGTCTTTATGACCCCATTTAGGTTTTCTTGGTAAAGATCCTAGAGAAGTTTGCCTCTTCCTTCTCCAGCTCATTTTACAATGAGGAAATTGATGCAAACAGTATTAAGTGACTTGCCCAGGGGTCCCACAGCTACTAAGTGTCTTAGGTCAGCTTTGAACTCAAGGAGATAAGTCTCCTGATTCCAGGTGCAATGCTCTATCCACTGTGCCATCTAGCTGCCTTACACAGCCCTATGAAATAGGTAATGTAAATAAACACATCTTTTACAGATGAGTAAATTAAGACTCAAAGAATTAAAATAACTTTCCAAAATCCATTGTTTTCTATAGCATTAATAAGGAGAATGAAAGGAAAAAGTTGTTCAAATACAGTAAAACAATAAAAACCATATATGTAACATATCTTCAAGAAATCCTCTCTAAACAAAAAACTATTACAGCATTTTTTTTTTGAAAAGCCAAACTGCTTAGTACTAATCTCAAAAAACAATAACTTAGTCAACCTCCCAAATTTTCAAGTTAGTATTAAAGAGTCAATGTATTCTAAGTATAAAGTACTATGAAGTCTACTGACTGGAGCATAAATATTAAAAAATAATTACGTAGATGATATTAGTTTAGTATTTTTCACATTAGAGCAAAATACATAATAAAAAGGTACATCTGACTTTCAGAAAACTCAAAAATAGTCATGCTTATGAATTATGAATGAGGTGATTACATATTACCTACTTTACAGAAAAAATCAAGTTTCCTTTACAATCCCCAAAGTAGCTTACATAGACCTTTTAAAGAAGATCATAAGACCTTCTTAAAGATTTTAAAGATATTTATTGAAATTTTTCTTTTAAAAAGATATTTTAAGAAAGCATTTAAGACTTTTATTGCAAATATTAAGGCTGTATCTGTAATTTAAATATTCAACACAACAACATTCACAACAACACAACAAAATCTAAAAATGACCATTTCTATTACAGAGGGAAATAATACTCATATCAATTTCTTCTCCAATATAATAATATAAAATTATCTTCCTAATGCAATTAGATTTTCTTGGCTTCCCCGGGTTCTTCAAGTCTCATCTAAAGTCCTACCTTCTGTAAGAAATTTTTCTGATGAACATAGTAGGAGCTTAACATGCTTATAAGACTTGTTTTGAATTGTTTAATAATTACCAAGGAAGCTGTCTTGTTTTAGCCATTTCAATAACTGTATTGAAGTATAATTAGCTTCCTTTACAATCCTATGAAATTTCTTTTATACATTTAAAAATATTTTTCTGACAAAACATCTGAAGGCTTCACCACATTGTCATTGGTTAAGAATCCCAACTTAGTGTGATGCTCTAACTTAAAATATGAGACAAAGTCCTAGAATGGTCAAGGTGACACAATATTCTGACTTCCAGGCTAGAGTGCTTCCCACTCCCCTAACCTTCCTCTCTGTGTTAGAGTATCTCTGTTTTCATAAAGAAGCCTATGTACCAATATTATTGTTCATAAATGTTTACCTCATTGAATAAACTATAAAGGTGAAAGAAAATGAGTGATCCTCTTTTTTGTTAAAATGCTATTTAAAACTTTTACTATTGTCAGCCCTTGCCCAAATTAGCTTCATCCTAGAAAAGTTACAAGCCCCCAACATAGCATAACATGGAAATAAGTGGGAAATTTAAATGTTTTATCATATTTTCTTAGTTATCTAATAATATATAGTCATTCTTTTTGAAAGCTGATGTGGTTTGACCATAGTAACTTAACATAGCTGGTAATAATTGAGGTTAGAATTACAACTTAAAGACTTTGGATTTAAAGTTCAAGCATCAAGTCCAAGTACAGTTTCATGATAGATACTATGTAAAGTCAAAACATCTGGCTTACAAAGAATTGAAATAAACATATAGATACTTTTATACTGCTATTTTCTCTCCATTCTTTGTGACTTTAGGCTAAATCAATGTATGACTTCATTTTAAAACAAGAAAAATGATCAAATCAATTCTTCAAGCTAATGGAAAAGGGCACTTAAAAAAAAGCCAAAAAGGACAAATTCAAGAGTAATTTATATGTCACTTAAAACTCGTTTTTGAACTTACATTTTTACCATGTTATTTTTAGAATTCTAAGAAATTTGCCATGATTCAAAAGACAACTGTAAATGTCTGTCAAATTTCATACTTTTTTCTATTCCTTAACTACCTCTTTTCCACACTTGGCTGAATCCCAGAACTTTCTTGACTAAGGCAAAGAACCTACCTAAAGCAGACTCAGGCTATCCTGGCCCAGGGTCAGGTTATTCAGTCTTAGAAAGTTTTCTCTTCCTGGGAGTTCCCAGAGGTTAGAGTAAATAAAGATCCCTTTATGTCAACAATGTCTTTAATGAAGATGAACAAATGACAATGTTAATAAGAATGTGAAAGCAAAAACTACATGAGATAATGAAAAACTCTCCCCCAACTAAATTCCATAAAGATGGTTATGAGAGTCACAATGGGATCCCACAATGACTGTTTAAACATGGGGCAAATTAACAAAAGAGGCCAAAATTCTAGATAAAGGGGTGGGCTTAAATTTTTCTTGTCTCCCCAACCCTAGGCAGCCAGAGTTTCCTAAATACCTATCCCAAGTAAGAGGATACTTGTCTGTGAATATCAGCACAAATGCAACATCACTACTAGTAAACCAAACCAACCCACATGCCCCACTGATTGATGCAGAGTCTTTAAAGTTTTCAGTTGATGGCAGCTTGTTATTTTTCTAGGAAATACAAAAAAAAGGCTTAATTTTGTCAAATTATAAATCAAGTCAACTGAACAAATATTTGAGTACTACTATGTGTAGGACACTGTGATATACAAAAATATAATATTGTTGGAGAAAAAATGACACAAATAAAAAGTTAAATAATAAAAGAATCATTTATCCTTCCAAGCATTTCTCAGACATTATCCTTAAATAAATAGGAGTCTTATTTGTTCCATAAACAACTTTTCTAAGATATTGATCTCACTAAAATCCAGAATTCTATATCCTGTTCTTACTTACAAAATTATTATCAACTAGTAAAGGAGTTGGATTATTAAATAGATTAAACAAATCCTATAACAAAAGGTCTGACAAGTTTCTGAAATGTTTATTTATATACTTTAAGATGATCTGGCAATTGGCTTTTTTTTCTATGTCACTGTGCCCACTAGCTCATAAATTTAATTTTATACATTACTCTCAGATTCACCTAAAACACTATGTTTTCCTCAATATTTTCCTCTTTTCCTCTCTGTGAGCTTTTATCCTTGGTTTACCTGCCTACCTGACCTACCCATGTTTGCTTCAGTGTACATGAGAAGAAAAATGTATAAAAACATATCCTATACGCTTTCCTTCTATTCCTACAACTACTTCACCTCTCCAGTTGCTTCACCAGATCTGGGTATAGAGAGACAGGAAAACCTGAGTTCAAATTTGGCCTTTGACACTATGTGACACTAGGCAAGTCAATTAACCTCTGCCTCAGATCTTAAAACTATAAAGTGAAAAAAATAATAGCACTTATCTCACAGGGTTATTGTAATGATCAAATGAGATACCTGTAAAAAGTGTTTAGCACAGTGCCTGGCACATAGTAGATGTTATATAAATGTTTATTCTTTTCCTGTTCCTCTACCTCCAAAATTGTACATGCATTTAACAATAGCTAATGTAATTAGCTTTAAAACTAACTTATCCATTTAAAACAATTCAAGTCAATAAATATTAAATATCTGTATGCCATATACTGTGCTAACTTCTTCAAAAGATTTCATATACCTGCCATAGGGTGACACCTGACCAAGAGAATAAAATCCATGAATAGGCTATCTCTAAGCCCATTCACTTCTCTTCCTGGGCTTTCCTGTCTCTTTCTACTTTAGTGCCTTTGTGGTACTTTTATCAAAACTGTAGTTCAAACAACTTACCAATCAACTAAATTGGAAGCAAAGACTCATGTGCATATATTTACCCCAAATTTCAGTACCCATAATTAAAACTTCTTCAACCTTTGAAGTCTTGGACAGGATCTCTCCATCAATCTATGTTCTCAACTACTTATCTCTTGCTGACTCCAACTATTCCCTACATTCCTCAAATACCAGTTTTCTTTCTTTCTTCTCAGCAGGTGGTTGATGCTTCTCTCACACTGCCCACAAAATCCTGAAGTTTCTTTATGCCTCATTTAACTTCCAGACTATTTGGAAATCTCAGTTCCTAGCCGAAATCTTTAAACTTGACTGTTTATTAAATTAAGCCCCTAAACTACAGAGATTTACTATGCTTATTCTCCCTATAAATGTCTTTTTACAACACTCTTTATCCATGGTCTACAAGATCATGCACATAATTTTATTCTGCTTTCATGTGGAAAGTTAAAATTAAATTACAGAAAAACCTGGGGTATTACTGGGAAAAAAAGACTGCTTTTTCTATGGTCTGTATAATGTACATAATAAAACTGGAGTCCAAACAATTGTATCAATCTTTTAAGTAACTGGCAAATAGAAAATGGCTACATTTTAAGTCAATGCAATTATTTGGCACCCTTCTATTGAAAAAAAAAACCATTGGCACAAAGATTTATCTTTTGATTAATAACTTAAAAATTTAAGATGACCTACCAAGGATTTGCATTTTTATTTTATTTAAGAGTTAATTTTGAGTACACACTCTTTTTCAAAAGCAAACCAAAATTTCCATCAATGAAATTCATATGCATATACAGACTGAATGAAACAGTTCAGAATATACAGAAGATATTACTTTTCAGTCGGAATGACTAATATACAACTTTAGAAATCCTGAGAGTAAAAAAGGGGTATTTAAAATTTTTCACAAATTTAGAGTAAATTAACAAAAGGTTTTCTCCCACTTATTTACTAATATCCTTTTACTTATGCGTAACTAAATAGAAGAAACATTTTTTGTATTCTTGAATTTTTAGTCATTGGAAATATCAATTGGTAGAGTATTCATTCACATTTTTTAAATGGCCCAAGAACATCAGGGAGAGGTGTGAGGTTTTATTTTGGGGTTTGGAAAGGAGAGATGAGTAGAAAATACAGTTGCTATTCTTTAATTGGGATTTCATAAATGTGAAAAAATTTCAGCATTTTATAATCTGCAGGTGACCTTTAAATGTCACAAACTTACTGATATGTAAATATAAACACAAAAAATTGTAATGTCAGGTAAATATAATAAAGTGATCAATGCAATTATAGTGTGTTCTGTGGTATTATAAATTACACTTTGTGTCCAGAATTCCAATGATGCAAGCACCTTTCAAAACCAAATTGCAAGTCACTATCATCTAATAGAAAAACCAACAAAAACAAGCATTGGGATTTTTGTACAATATACCCTCTCCTCACTGTTATGGAGTATTCCTATGACTTGGACAGCTCCGTACCTTAGTCTTATAAAAGTACAAGACAAATCATTTTTTATAACTAGAATGAAAAAACTTCACCAAAATAATCCTGATGTAATATGCTTGAAGCTCATTTCTACTCTTAACTGTAGCCAACTTTCAAAAGTTGTTGGAATGTGAACTCAGACATTAAAACTGTTTTCCAAGTAAAAATAAAATCTCAAATCTGTTTATAGTATAAATTTCACCAGAAATGTACAATTTGAACAGTGCTGAAAGCTGTGTAAAAAGTACATTTTACAGAGACTGACATGCCAGGATGAGAAGCAACAGAATATGATGAAAACATGAGTGAAATATTAAAAAAACTAGAGTTCTTTTAATCCCAGATGGTCTGTTAACTAGCTATAGGACCTCAGGTACCAAAGGTTATTTTAATCTCTATGAGCTTCAGTTTCTTCATCCATCAAAAGAAGAGAATAATACATGCCCTGGCCAGGTTGGTTTTTATCAACTAATCAATATATCAAACAAGACAAACCAAGGAACTTTGCAAAGGGCAAAAGACCATACAAAGGTAAGTTTTTATCCATTATTATGGTCAGTAAGGGTTAAATTTTAGTAAATGACCTTAGATGTTCATGTCATTCTCTACCCCTAAATGCCTTTGTGACCCAATTCAAATGTCAGAACTCTGAACCCTTCCAGTTCAGAACTGAGTTCTTAAGTATTTTAAGGTGATAGATTCCCTTTAGCAGTCTGGTGAAGCCTATGATAGAACCTCTTCTCAGAATAACGTTTTTAAAAAGCAGGCAATAAAATATATAAGATTACAAAAGAAACCAGTTATATTGAGATGTGGTTACCAAAATACTTTTAAAAGACATTTCCATGTCCCAGGTGATCCCCCCTCATAGTTATCTGTGTATATTTCATATAAGCAAATAGAATATAAGCTTCATGAGAGAAGGCCATCTGTTATTTCGACCATTTGCCCTAATAAATGTATCTCTCAATTGTAGCACATTCACAAATGTGGTGCTTTGCTTCTAAGACATTAAGTATAAGAACTTACTTTTAGTGGACAAACAATGAAGGTATATAAGGGTATGTGTCTTAAAGATATTTCAAAACAATCTTTAAAGTAGAAAAAGTTATTTCATTTCTATTCCATATAGCCATGGGGACATTTAAAAAAATTAGGAAGTATCTTCCAGGGACTGAAGTGTTCAATATTCTTGTTCTAGAATCTCTGTAGAGCTGAACATACACAAAAACGTACCCCACCCATAACTTTGATCCCCTTCCCTCCACTCTCATTGCCATCACGCTGAGGTCCTCATCAATTCTCATTTGCTTTCCTATTTCTCCATTTTCTATTCCATCTTTCTTATAAATGCCAAAAATAACATTCTGAAAAGTTAGTCAAGGACCTTTGGTTCCCTATTTCCAAAAGAATAAAATAAATATACTCCTTGGACCCAGCATGTCATGGCCTCCAAAATTTGATTTCAGACTATCTTTCTACTCTTATTTCCCTGCTGCTGCCCTTGGTCAAAGTGAATGGTTAGCTACTCTCTAAACCAGACTTACCATCCCCATTAAAATTACAAAAACATTCTTCCATTCCTGAACTGCATTCTTTCTTCATCTCTACCCTTTAAAATCCTTGTCTTCCCTTCAATAAAGTTCAGTTCAGGTGCCCCTTCCAACATGAAGCTTTCCCTGACCCCAGCTGATATAATTCTCACTTTCCTCAAGTTTCCTTGAGCACTTTCATCTCTCCTATGCCCACTTCACCTGTATTAAATTAATCTACATACTTATTCATGTTTCATTTTCTCCTTGACAGAAAAGATGTTTCTTTTTTTTAAAAAATTGTAGTCCAGAGTGCTTACAATAGTGCCTGGGCACAAAGCATAAATGTAATAAATATCAATCTTCCCTGAAAATCAGGGCTTGTGTTCTGTCTTATTAGAAGATATATGTAGTGGAAAAGGTCTTTGATTTGGTGTTGGAGAACCCAAGTTTAAATTACAGTTCAACTATATGACTATGGGCAAATGACCCAACTTCTATGAACCTCAGTTTAATCATCTGGTTTAAAAAAAAAGGGGGGGGGGAGTTGGGAGAAAATTAACTCTAAGATCTCTTTGAACACTAAGTTCTAGGACCACAGAACCCTCCTGGGCACTAACAAAATATTTAAATAATTAATTTAAAGGTACCCTAAGCAAAAGGATAAGTTCTGAAATAGTAAGAAGTTGTTCAGTTGTGATCCTGTGAACCACAGGCAAGTAAAAACTGTCCCTGGGGTCTTCTTGGCAAAGATACTATAGTGGTTTGCCATTTTCTTCTCCAGTGTATTAAGGCAAACAGGGGTTAAGTGACTAGCCCAGGGTCACACTGCTCCTAAGTGCCTAAGACCAGATTTAACCTCAGGTCTTCTAACTGGAAGCCCAGGACTCTATCCACTGAGCCATCTAACTGCCTCAATATTAAGAAGAGTTTTATTTTACAATAAGTTTTATTTTTTCAATTTGCCTTTCTGAATTCCAAACACACTTTAACACATCTTAACATGATATAGGAATAGAACACTAGTTCTAACTTGTCACTGATTTCTGGATCCATTTTCCTAAAAAAAAAAAAAAAAAAAAAAAAAAAAAAAAAAAAAAAAGGAAATGGGATAGTATAAGTAACTTCTTCATCTTTCTCCCCGAGTTTCTACAAGTCACTGAAAACCAGACTAATTAGAGGTTGAAATATTACTTGCAAAAACACTTATTACCTACTCCAAATAAACTCTTGATAACAATAATTTCCTAGGAGAGGAGAGTAAAGGAAGCTGAAAAAGTATTCTGATCAACATCCTCACAAGACTCTTAAACCACAAAAACCAAAAGGCTTCCCCGAAAAAGTAAAATGAGATACATATCAAAAATCTGAGTGCATAAAGTAAGGCCAATAATTCTGCTTCTTTGACCTATGGCCCGAGAGGCCTGGGAGTTTCCAACACTTTTATCTGAGTTCCAAGGGGCTACCTGACTCCACCCAAGGTGTTACACAGGTGTCAGACGTTTAGGGGTTCCCCAGGTAGAAAGGTGGTGTGAGGAGGAAGGAGTGGCATCTTTCCCGCACTCCCTTAGCTTCTGCGTCCTCGCCTTCCTGCTCAAGCTCCACAAACACCCTCTTTGGTCCCCCCAATCAAAGCCTGGCTTTACCTTCTCCTTAGCTTTGAGGTAGCGCTGGAGAGCCTGCTGGGTGAGGTCTCGGACACGGAGCTGCCCCTCCTTGCAGGGAACCACAATTCCCATCCTCCCGAAACAGACAGTCACTTTCATCCTCGTCAAGCGGTCACCAGCACAGGACACCCCGGCAACCAGAACAACAGTGCAAGGCGGGGAGGGCCAGGCGTGGGTGGGAGGGGAGCAGGGTTGCCCAGACTCCTGGGGCCCCCGCAAAGCCTGGAGGTCAAGGGGAGCGGGAGCGGGAGGGGGGCGGTGCTGCGAACAGGTGTGTCCGCCCTGTCCCGGGAGGCACGCCCACCTGGGGGCGCGCGGCTCCCCCGCCTTCCTCGAGTCCCGCGGGGGGCTTGGGCACGTGGGGCCGTGGAGCCCCGCGCCTCGGGACAGTGGAAGGGGCTGAATGCGCGCGCTGCGCTCGGGAACGCCTGGCTATGCGCGGGACAGCGCTGTGGAGGTGCTGCCCCTCGGCTCGGCGTTGCGCTCCGCTCCGGTGCGCCCGGCTTCGCTCTGCTCCAGCCGGCGCTCAGGTGAAGCACAGGCCGAGCCGCTCGGGGACGCCGCGCCACCGCCGCCGCCGGCTCCTCCTCCTCATGTCCCGGCCAGGGTTCCCCTCCCGGCGCCCCGCGAAACCGAAACTCCCGGCCGGGCAGCCCCAGTGCTGGGCCCTGAGCAGGCCCTCCTCTTCGCGGGGGCCGCGCCGATCCCCGAGTGGGTCGTGCCCTGGAGTTAGGAGGGGACGAAAAACTTTTATGGCCCAGGTCCCGAAGTCGTCCCTCCTCCTCCTCCTCCTCCTCCTTCTCTGCAGCCGCCGCGCTCCTCGCACTCCCTGCTCCCCGCAGCCCCGGGGGCCAGGCCTTACCCTGGTTCTTAAAGGGACCGCGGCGCTTCCCCCCCTGCTCCTTCGCGGGCCTCGCCACGCTGCACCAGAGCGCGGGCTTGGAGGTACGGGCTGGTAACCCGAACCTGAGAGCTACCTACACACACAGAAAGAGAGACACTCATCAGCCCAGGAGACTGGTAACGGGAGCCCGGGTTTCACCCCAGGGAAATGAAACCGGATCTCATAAGCACACTTAAGGGAATGGTAATAAGAGTGTAAAGCTTCTCTCTCTCTTTTTTCCCTTCTCCCCTTCTTCCTCCACCCCAAAGGAGAGGGAATGAGCGGCAGAGGATGCACAGTATTCAAGGAAAGGATGAAACAGGTGCTTCAGACCCTATTTAGAATAAATGCCCCAAGGATCATCAAAGGCTGTGCCTGAATTATCTACATATGGGCCTATTAAGAGCCCAGCCTCACGTCCCCGCGTGACTAGAGTGACACTGACATAAAGAATCACAGGTGGTTTGGGTTGTTGGGTTTTTTTTTTTGTTATGAAGGACCTTAGAGGTCATCTAATCATCTAATTCATACCGATTTTTTATGGTTGATGTGGATCCCATGGCACTCTGTTGAAGCCTATGAATCTACTTTGGAATAATGTGCCTAAATCCATAAAATAAAATACAGAGGATTACAAAGGAAACCAAAAGCTAGTGAAAATAAAATTGTCCTTGTTTTTCTTCCCCACAGTGTCGAGGACACTAGTTATTTTACTCTTAGTCTGGTCTAACTTCTTCATTTTATAAGTAACAAAACTGAAATCCAAAGGGGAGACCATTTGAAAAGATAGCATGCTATCCTTGATCTTAACCAAAAAGATTTGCTCAAGGTCACACTGCTGATTAAGGCAGAATCCAGATGGGCCATACAAATAAAAAAGAAAAAATACATTATTTCTTCAACAAAGGGACCTGCTTTCCAGGGAAATTCCAGTTTGATACCTATTTGAGTTTAGTAGAGTAGTCCAAGGGAAGTATAAAAGTCAAAGAGAAATTGAATGGACTTGTTTTGGGCTTGTACAGCTAGTTCCACACCCAGTTTTCAATTTAAAAACAGCCTTCTGAACCTAATGTCTTCCATTGACATCCAACTTGGGAAACTAATTTTTAAAAATCTTTAGAAGAATGATTTCCAAAATGTCTATTCTTCACCAATTGAAAACTGAATAACTGGAAAATATTCAATGGGCCAAAAATTTAATAACTACAACAAATATTTCTCTCCAAAATCATTTAGTCCTACATCCAGATGTATTTATAAATCATTTGTATAGCATGATCTAAAAGAGAGATATAAGAGATTAGAATATAGCTCTAAAATCTTTTCAGTTTGCTATTTCAGAGAAAGCTTCAACACCTGACTTCATTTTGCATCCTTCCTTATATTGATTCACTAAGTATTTATTGAGGACCTGCTATAGAACTAGCACTGTAATGTTTGATACAGAGACTTTCTAAGATAGTCTTTCATGTCATAGGTTACATAGTAGGAAGACATCTTAGCCTTCAATTGATTTCTCATCAAGCCCAGTCCTTTTTGAAGGTGTTTATAATTGTGAAAGCCTACCACCACCACCCCAACATACACATACATTGCCTTTTACAAATATTAAGAAAGTATTTTATAATTCTCTTGGTCTGAAGCCTTTGGACTAATTTGAATGAGAACTCTCATTTTAAACTCCAGTTCTAAAATAGTGTACAGAACTAAAATCTCAATCATTCTTGTCAAAGGCTGAAACATTTAATTACCCACCTCTAGGCCCCTTTCTCCTTATGAGCCTAGGAACAACTAGTCCATGAAGTGATCAGAATAATAATCAGATGAAGAGAAAGAAGAAGTCTTTGATTACTTCAGCTAATGGAAGTATACCTTGAACTTGTCTTTGAACGGATGCAAAGGAGAATCCTTAAAGCAAAGATTCTCAAAGTATGGCTTCAGGGACACTTTCAGGAGATCCATGAGTCCAAACTTCTCATAATGCTACTAAGACACTTCAATTTCTAACATGGTAAATACTTATAAATATAAACCATATAAGCAAATGATCTTGGGCAGGGGGCATCTTCAATAGCTTTTAAGTACATAAAAGGGTCCAGAAACCAAAAAGTTTGAGAAGTATTGTCTAAAAGTGAGTGGTCAAGATGGATTGAATGATTTTAGGAAAATGTTTCTCAAAGAGTATGTAGAAAATTAAGTGACTCACTCTACTCTGCCTAATTTCAACTCCACAAAACAAGACAGAACTAAATGCCCCCATGCCAGGTACCCCTGACCTTTCTTGCTCCTTTTGTGTTGTCTCCCTCCATTAAACTGTAAGCTACTGCAGGACCAGAACCACCTATCTTTTTATTAATTGTATCACTAGTATACAACACAATGTCTGACATACATATAGTAAGTACTTAATAAAAAATTTGGATTTAATTAGATTACTATTGTTCTGCTTAATGAGGTAAAATGAAATTCAACTGAATTTTTACTTTGAACTGTGTAACTATCCTTGATCATATTGGGAAATTTTCTCTGTTCAAGAATATTATGAATTTTAACTCAAAAATAACTTGTTAGAGAAAGATTGTTAAAGTCATAGAGTAAATCAGCCAGCCTGTCTTTGGTCCTGTCTCTGGTTCAAGAGAAATGCTTAGATTAGAAAAATCTAAATTAATTAAAATTGTTTCTGGCAGGCTCATGCCTAAAACACAGAATACAAAATTTTCTTACATATAAACTAATTGGGGGAAAAAAGACAGAGATAAAAAGTTAAATCCTATAACAATACAAGTAAGATAGTGAATATGTTAAATGTAAATTGGGTCAGATCATGAGTTCAGTGAAGAGTAATGTGATCATGAGGCTGGTCTGAGAAGGCATCCTGGAAGACATGATGTTTGATTTTATCCTTGAAAAAATAGTAAGTAAAATTTAGATAGAGAAAAACTAGGAAAGCCAACAGAGGGAAAGCCTTTATAATTTTATATCCTTTATTCTGCATAGCCAATGATATATATGTTTATTATTACAATGCTCCAACTTTATCAGTGATTCCCTTTTACAAATATATACCAATCACCTCTTGCTTCCTTCATTTCTACAAAGTATCTCAAGTTTCTGTTAAACACTCCCCTATATCTCATATTCCCAGAGCATCTTCTGGTCCTGAGGACCCCAGTATAAATAATGGAGAGCATCCAAAATTATTTGTTTTACCCTCTGAGAAAATTGGATTAAGTTCCTAAGGGAGGCAGTGATATCATCAATATTAAAATACAAATTAAGCAACATATTAATGAATTAAGCAATCTTTCGAATCACTAAATGAGCTTATATGACCCCAAATTAGTAATTCTGGAAGGATTTCAGGATTTTCAGTTTGTGTTTATTATAAAGTAGCATTTAAAATTTTAAGCATCCTCATCATGGCATACTTTAAAACAATTTATCATATGTTAACAACCAGTATCACAAACATAGCTACAACATATAATCATCCGTGCCCAGCAAATTTCTAAGTCAATATTTCATGCTCCTTGGGATTTGCAGAGTAGAAGACAGAAAACTTAACAGGCCTGAATTGATTCACATAAGAGGTGCCTGGGATCCATGTTCCTGTTTTCCTTTCTAGATATGGACTCATATTGGGATATTTTCCTTGCTATTGAATGTCAGGATTGTATCTAGCCATTTTAAAGTGACTGTGAAGAAAAATAATATATTAAATTGAATCTCTGAGACTATGAGTTTCAGATTACTTGCTCATTTTTATTATTAGTTAATGGAGTTTCCACAACGGAAGGCCTCCAGACTTCAAATCCCAAGTGTGAAATACCTTTATTTATCAGAGAAGTAACATGGGGATAGTAGATAGGGAACTGACCTTGGCCTGAGCATCAGGATCAGAAAGTCCTAAATTCAAGTCCTACCTTGACAAGAGTTGACCATGTGATCCTAGACACTCCCTTAACCTTTTAGTGTCCCAGAAAACTCTGTTAGACCATACATTGTAGAACAGTTGTCTGTCTGCACAGATAGAAGCCTAACTGAAAATTCCTGTTATCAGTGAAATGATAGCTTCAAACACAAACACACAAAATATTAAACTCTTCTCCACTTTGCAGATGATTACTACAACTGTGCAAATCTCTTTACTGTTTCTTATAATTAAGGGAGAATTACCTATCAAAACTATTTTATCAGTAATTTATCTGGCATTCCTATAGTGCTTTATATTAAAAGAAGAAAATACAGAGAATATCATAATGTTGGAACTCCTATTTATTATGAGTATTTTTTATGAAAGAATTAGTCAAATTATGGATTTTCTCAAGGATGTATAGTACAACAGGGCCCTCTTTCCCTTGTACTTATTTTCTATTAATCTGTGTCTTTATGTGTGTATGTGTTTGTATTTGTATGTATTTTCTACCTCCCCATTATCAGTAGAATGTAAGCTCCTTCAGATTATTTTTTTAACATTTATTAATATTCATTTTTAACATGGTTACATGATTCATGCTCCTCCTTTCCCCTTCAACCCCCCCCCCCGCACCCCCCCTACCCATGCGCATTTCCACTAGTTTTGTCATGTGTCCTTGATCAAGACCAATTTCCAAATTGTTGGTAGTTGCATTGGTGTGGTAGTTTCGAGTCCACACCCTCAATCATGTCCACCCCGACCCATGCGTTCAAGCAGTTGTTTTTCTTATATGTTTCCTCTCCTGCAGTCCTTCCTCTGAATGTGGGTAGC
>NC_058132.1:598768936-598822476 GCF_016433145.1 Gracilinanus agilis | reverse complement strand
ATATATATATATATGTATATATATATATATATATATATATATATAAATGGAGATTTTTGAACCTTGGACTGTATCGCCTTTAAGTCCCTTAGTATTTCCCAAAATTCCCTTTAATCTCTTCTGCGCCTTCATGTTTGTGTGGTCACATTATTGGTTTATAGTTGGCTGTGGTCACATTATTGGTTTATAGTTGGCTGAAACTCCTCCCTTTTTCTCTTTTTCTCTGGCAAGTGGGCTGGTGAGTTTAGCACCTTTTCCCTATAGTTTTTTATGTTAGTTTGTTATTTTTTTTCAAACCCTTAACTTCTGTGTATTGGCTCCTAGGTGGAAGAGTGGTAAGGGTGGGCAATGGGGGGGTCAAGTGACTTGTCCAGAGTCACCCAGCTAGGAAGTGTCTGAGGCCATATTTGAACCCAGGACCTCCCATCTCTAGGCCTGACTCTCAATCCACTGAGCTACCCAGCTACCCCCATGTTAGTTTATTATTAATAAAAATTTATAAGTATAATATTTAGTTCTTGTATATTAATTTAATCTCTACAGATGCCTCCGGTGCATTTCAGACTCTCTATGTTCAAAGCTGAACTCCTTATCTTTCCACCCAAATCCTCAGATTTTCCAAACCTCACTATTTCTGGGAGCCTTCTAGTCTTCCAGTTTTATAATCTAGGAATTATCCTTGATGGTGATCCAAAAATGCAACCAGTTGTTAAATCTAGTCATTTTTATCCTAACAATATATCTTTCTTCCTACTCCTTCATTTCAGCTATGTGGGGACCACATTAATTCAGTCAGTCAATCAACTATACCTGCTATGTCAGACCCAAAGCTAAACTCCACTAATAAAAAGAAAGGGGAAAAAATTTAAAAATCCCTCTGCCTACAGAGCTAACAGGTTAATGAGGGAGCCAACATGCAAACAGCAATGTTCAAGATAAACTGAAGAGGAGGTAGACTCAGAAAGTATATGACACAATCTATCTCTCCTGTTCATGATTGTACATGTTAAGATGATAATAACAGATATTTTGGAGAAGCAGATAAATGTGACAGGGCCAGTAACCCTTCAAATCACAGACACTGATTGACAGGCTTCAGTGAGAAGGGAGGGGTAAGACACTCTTGGCTCTCAAACCCCTCCCCCCAAGCAGTTGAGGTTTCAGTTGGAAAAATGGAAACTGACTGAGGTACTTCTGGTAAGTTTCTGTTATGGCTGAACCCCAATGATGTTTCCTTTCTTTAACTTATATTCCCCACAGGTCTGATAAAGGGATAAGTAGAAGCTAATTATTGATATGTTGAGGACTGAGATGAAATTAATCTTCTTAAAACTGGCAGCTGACAGGATTCAAACTAGATGACCAGACTTGGGCAGTGAGTATTCCCAAATAATTCTCAGGCACAGATTTTGAAGGTAAAGCTTATATTAAGAAGTAAAAGGAAAAAAACTAGAGAGGTTAATGAAGGTTTTTGGATAAGGAAAGGTGACCCTGATCTGTTAGGTTGAAGCTGCCCTTCCTCCCCAACCCCCACAGAAGGGAGTGAAGGCACCTAACTACACTGGATCTCTTGTTAACAGTGACTATATCTAAACACTAAATCACTAAATGATTATTATATTAATATTGGTAAGGATTAATCCTAACAAAAAGGCTGACCCCTGAGTAGAAACCAAGATGGCTTTTGCCACAAAGGCCACTCAGGTGAACCCCCCCAAGTCAGGAGCAGTAAGCAGTGATCTGCTCACTTCAACCCCCACAAAGCAACTGCCTCAACCCTTTTCAACTGCCCCCTCACCCAAAGTTCTCCAGGGGGGTCCCCTGGAATTCTGGGTGAGGCTGTCCCTGTATTTTGCAGGGATTCCATGCATCCATCTCTACATAACAGTAATTTCTACAATCGCGAACCATTTCCCCCACTTTCTGTTTTGCTGCTGTCTTTCCAGATGTATTCTCAAATGCTCTGCTGATAATCTGGCTCAGATTGGTCTCTTATTAAGATTTCTGCAAACTTGTAATGTCCAATGCCAACTTAAGTCTTTTTCAAAGAGAGTATTCATGATATATAGGCATAAAGTCATAAGCCTGTGCCATTCTTCATTTTTTTACTCAAAAACTACATTTTCCAATATAGTTTTTTAAAATTTTTTTTAATTATTATTATTTTTTTAAACCCTTAACTTCTGTGTATTAGTTCCTTGGTGGAAGATTGGTAAGGGTAGGCAATGGGGGTCAAGTGACTTGCCCAGGGTCACACAGCTGGGAAGTGTCTAAGGCCAGATTTGAACCTAGGACCTCCTGTCTCTAGACCTGACTCTCAATCCACTGAGCTACCCAGCTGCCCCCTCCAATATAGTTTTAATAGCCCTTCAGTTGTACCAACTTTGTATTAAAGTCACTGAGTATTAAAGTTTATGTTGATTTATTCTGGCAGGTCTTACTGAGTTCCTCATAAACTTTCTCTACTCTTATCTTCTCCAACAAATGTTAGAAGATGAGCTGCAATTATCTTCATGGTGATGTCTTAACAAATGCTTATCTTGGACACTGCAAAATGAGATGGTCAATGTCTAATAAATTGAATTTTTTGTTGCCTTAGGATGCAACAGTAAACCAACTCTGCCTGCAGTCCATTTACTTCTTCAAAGAAAACATGTGAATCATATCTTCATTTAACTGCAAACTATTGTTTAGCTTATGGTTTCATTTTTAGTGGGACTGATATGGATTAGCTTCTTCAGGGAAATGTCCACCTCTTGGTCTTTGTGCCTACCATTTGAAACTCAAATAAATAAGTTAATGCTCTTAAACTTAAACCCATGCTCTAAAAATGTTCTGATTTCTATCATTCTCTAACATTTCCCCCCAGTACTTTGCCACTGTCACTGCAGAAGAGGACCCAGAGGACTGAAGACTCTTGCATTTTGCTTTGTTTTCTTGCTCATTATATCCCAAAAATTCATCCTCAAAGGGCCAATGGGTCACTGGTGATAAGGAAGTTAAAGTTAATTCCAGCATATTAGAAGCTTCTAAAATTTGTACTGTGGTGGCATAGAGCCTTCAAGAATCCAGAGTTACCCCATGTTAAATTAAAAAGAGCTAGCATTTATATGGCATTTTAAGTTTTCCAGAATGCCTTATATATTCCAACACATTTGATTCCCACAAAGATCCAGTTAAATAGGTTGTATTTTTGTCCTCATTTTATAGATGAGGAAACTCTGGCTAAAATAGGTGAAATGATTTACTCAGGTTGTCCAGTGTCTAAGGCAGGTTTTAAACTCGGGTCTTCCTGACCTAAAAGTATATACTCTTTCTGTTATGCTAATTAGCTACCTAAAATAAGCCAAGATTAAGATTTTAAAGAGGAAGGGAAAATAAATATGTTAATTGTTAAGTACATATTCTTAGGAGAGAAAAGAAGGAATAGATTATGAAGTTTTAAAAGCCAAACAGAAGATTTTATATTTGAACTACTAGCCCAAGGTTATATAGGTAATTAGTGGAAAATCAGGAATCAAGTTGCTTTTAGTATAGCTAGGGGAAAAAAACAGATGCATGAAATGACTTGAGGAAAATGACAGCTCAATCAATAATTCTTTCATAATTTAATCTTTGTGCCCAGTACTACAGTAGGGTATTGTAAACAGAAATATTGAGCCTGGTTCCTACCATCAACAAACTTATAATATAATTGGGGAGACAAAATTAATACAAATAAAAACAAATGGAACATGATTACATGTTAACTTCTATGACAATGATTATAAGTATAACTATGCAAAGTGAAGTTACAAATGGAATTCCAAAACGCAGAGGAACTATGGGAAGCTCTGAGTAGAAAAAGTTTTGTTAGGAAGATTTCATGAAGAGAAGTTTGGAGCTGAACCTAAGACAATGTATATGTATATGAAAGAGGAGGAAGATATTCCAATAAGGGAGGAAGATGTAGTAAGGGAACAAAGGTGGAAAAGAACAAGATGTTTGTCAGAAATACTTGATTAGAATAGATAAGCTTTGTCAAGACATCACAAGAGATGAAGCTTAAGGAGGGCCAATTAATAAAGCATTTTGAGTGCTAAATTGAGGAGCTTGGATCTGATACAAAAGGCAAGAGAGATCCCCTGTAGGTTCTTGATCATAGGAGTGAAATCATGAAAATGGTATTTGATGAAGATTATTCCAGCAGCTGCTGCATATAAAATAGGATGGAGCAAGGAATGACAAGTTTTGGATACCAGTTATAAGGCTGTTGCAATAAGACAGGCATGAGATGATGAGAGTCAGGCATAGGGTGGTGGTGAATGGAATGAAAGAAGGTATAAATCAGATAAATGCATATATGGAACATATGAACATGTATACACATACACAAAGAAAAATGAACTAGATGACTTCCTGATGTCCTCTGCCACCCTCTGAATGATTCTATCATTTTATAGGCTATCATAGTAACATATTATAATTAAAATTTCTTTTGGAAAGACCTCCAGGAATTGATGCAGAGTGAAAGGAGCAGAGCCAAAAGAACATTGTACACAGAAACCAATACACTATGGTAAAATAGAATGTAATAGACTTCTGTACTAGCAGCAATGCAATGACCCATAACAATTCTGAATGACTTATGGTAAAGAATGCTACCCACATTCAGAGGAAGAACTACAGGAGAGGAAACACAGAAGAAAAGCAACTGCTTGAACACATGGATTAAGGCGGACATGATTGGGGATGTAGACCCGAAACTACCATACCAATGCAACTATCAAAAATTTGTAAATAAGTCTTGATTGATGACACATGTTAAAACCAGGGGAAATGAACATCGGCTATGGGGAGGGGGACATCGGGGGTGAAGGGGAAAGTAAGAACATGAATCATGTAACCATGATAACTTTTCTAAAAAATAAAAATTATTAAAATTTTTTTTTCTGAAGTAGTTTAAATTCTTTGGGACCATTAAAGATCATTCCAATTTAAACTATCCTAATTCTAAGATGGTATAACTGATAGAAAGACTGCTGCCTAGAATTTGACTTCAAGTCCTACCTCTGACATATAAAAAAAATCCACCCCCCAAAAAAATAGAAAAAAATTTGTTTTCACACAAATAAACATTGTTAACTACTCTATTCAGATTAACTGTTTTGCTAAGCTCTTAATACAAGAGCTCTTTAAGTATCCAATCCAAAAAGTATTATTAAAAAATCAGAAGACAGTGCCACATTTATAATCCTATTTTTGTGTTTCATATTTAATACTTTAATGTACTCTATTTTTTCTAATTGTTGACTTCATATTAAGGCTTTGAAGGAAGAGGTGGGTTAATTATTCTCTCTCCAGTGCATAAAATTATTTGAAAAACCCCATCAATAATTTAGCATAAATTTAGATGAACAGAGTAAATTTTTTTTTACTGCATCCACTAGTTATGGAGAATTTACTTAATCACTTTTTCTGACTTTTCTTATGTCTGATATCCCACTACAAAGTCTTCATAACTCTTTGCATTTATCTGTGAATGGCTTTGTTGAGATCTAATTTGCTCCAATAATCTCTTATTCATTGATATTCACAAATTTTACACTTTCAGAGAGAGAGAGGTAAGGACTTGACTCTATTAACACAGATTTACAGGATGACAATAGGACTGATTAGGTCCTATTATCACTCATTCTCATTTTCAAATATTGCTTTTTTTAGCACTGTGATCAAAAATACAGATCCTCAAAATTGAAGGCAATCATCTCTTTGATGTTTAATTGGCTCTTCAAGACTGACTAAACACTAATAACCTTGAATAGAGTATTTTTCTTGATCTTTCTAAAAACTTTAGAGAAAGTCTTCTAGGAAACCTTCAAGAGTAAGCGACTAATAAAATATGAAACTTTCCCCTAAAGTTACATGAATATGTTGTTTCAACTATCATATAATTAAAATTCTAAATATTGTATTATGTCTTTCCATTTTACATAAACAACTAAATGTCTTTATATGCCATGATAGGTTTTTTAAATCCCTAAAGCAGTTTAGAAGATTTAAAATATAATACAATTTTTAAATCCATTAGTTTAAAAACAATTGGCTTTACTAGAGATATTTTAATTTTTTATTATTCACATGCAAATATCAGCTGTACTCAAGATGCAAAATTTGCCAAATATACATCTATGCCTTTATATTCACTGATTTTTTTCATAATGATCCTGTTTTAACTACTTTCTGAATTCAAATAACAAAAATCACATGAGCCAGAAGATCATATGAGTCAAAAACTGTTTCAGTTTCAATATTCATTTACGCTCTTTCCTAAGGCACAGAGAAGCAATAACTGCCCCACAGCAAAATCTCCCCTGTAAACTCATTTATGGATGGATTTCTGCCTGCCTTGAGAGGAAATACCCTGGGAGTTGTGCTCAGAGAATGTGACTTGGGGATAGCTAAAATCTACAGTTATCTCATGATGAGAGTCCTCTACAGAATTAACAATATAATTAGTGAGTGACAAGGCTAGTATTTTCAGGTCTCGATACAGGGTCATGGAGTTCCTCAGTACTTTGAGGGAGGCCCCCTATGGTGAGTTCATGGGAGGACATGGACTAGAGTCAAATAGGAGAGACCTCCATGAATTGGTTGCCATGTATATTATTAGAAGGGAAATTTGCTTCTATGATATCACCTATATGTTTTAGTATTTGAGTATATTCTTTCCTTACATGATAATGTCATTCCACAACTTCATTATTTCTAGTCCCTTATTAATATTAATATTCTCTAAGTAAATTTGTAAAGTTTCAAGTTCACATGGAAATTCAGCATGAAGGAGTGGAAGACAATTCTTTCTCTACTCGTTTTAACAATGCCATTTTGAAGAGGGAAGAATGAATTTAGCTTAAAGCTTGCCAATTTAAAGAAAAGAATATTACAATTTGAAGGAAAAGCTGGGTGGGGGGGTAGGAATGCTCCAATAAAATTGTTAAGCTGAGAATAATAAAAGACAGCATGTTTGATAGATGTTGAAAACTTAACTGGCTCCATGTTAGACACTCCCATCCACCAAGATAGACGGCAATCTAGATATGACCTAGAGGGAGAAAATAACAGTAAATGAATAATTCATGAGAGAAAATAACTAGAAAAGGAAGCAGCATTAGAATGCATAACCTCAGATGTTTATATGCCAATGTACAAAATATGAGAAACAAATTCATTGAACTTGAAATTATAATATAGAATTATAGAATGTAAGAGTTGTAGGGGCCTTGGTAGCCATGTAGACTAGATCATACACAAAATGAACTCCCCTTAATACATATTCAAGAGTGTTTATCTAGCCACTTCTTGAAAAATCTCCAAAGAAGGAAACCTACCACCTCTCGAGGCAGTTCATTCTCTTTTCAGACAGCTTAAATTGTTAGGAAGTTTTTCCTGACCAAGCCATATTTACCTTTTTGTAACATCTATCCATTATTTCTGGTTCTGCTCTCTGGGACCAAAAAGATCAAGTCTAATCCCTATCCACATGACAGTTCTTCAAATATCTGAAGGCAGCTATTGCATCCCCCTCTCCTCCCAGTGAATGTTCTCATCTCTCAGCTAAACATTTCCAGGTCTTTTGATGAATCCACAAAATACTGACTCAGGGTTCTTCACCACCCTAGTTATCCTCCATTGAACACTGTCTAATTTATCAATGTCCTTGTTTAATGAGGGAGATAAATTAATGATATTACCAAGATACCCCATTCACCATCATACTGAAAGACCTACAAATGACATTGTGTATTATAATAACTTGAAATTATAATGAAGACATCTAATGTCAGAATAGATTGGAACAAATTCTGTACCACTTTGTCCTTAGTCATGTAACTGCATTATGGACCAGGAGTTTAAATTTATATCTATTAAATACTAATCATTTCAAACTAATGTTCTAGCCTGTCAAGAACTTTTTGGAACTTCTGTCATCCTGCTTATGTCGTATACATCCTAGTTTTGCTATCATCTGCAAATTTTTTAAATGTACTTTCTGCCAATGACAAAAATGTTGAACCTAGATAACAAGGGGAGGGCAGAATCCTGAGATAGTTAAACACTGTCATGTTTTTGCCTTTCTTTGTAACTCCATCACTTAGCACAGTCCCTGCTATATGGTGCACAATTAATAAAAGACTGACCAATTGGATATTCAATCAGCTATAAATCTTTCTAATTGTCCTCTCTTAGCCTAAATTTCTCTTATTTTTCCTGTATCTTATGATGTGACACTTTATCTAAAGACTTGCTGAATTATAGATACTAAATATACAGAATTTGCCTGACTACCCATATAATTTTAAAAAAGAAATAAAATTAGTTGTCATGACCTATTCTTGATTAAATTATGCTGGCTTTTAGTTATCACAATTTGTATTTCCACAGTAAAAGATTGCAAGCCAGACTTTTAGGCTTTAGAATTTTTACAAAGTGTAATGAAGAGAGAACATGATCATATCATCTTACTATTTTTAGAGGACAAAGAATGCAATGCTATACAAAATCAGACGCTTACTTTAGAGTTAAGGACTTCAGGTTTTTCCAGGTTAAAAGAAAAGATAAATTTATCCCACACTTAGAGATTCTGAAAGAGTGGAAAGTTCAATAAAAATTGAAGCTTCTCCAAAATGATATTTTAATAATATAGTTAATTAATAATCTCCAAAAGGAAAGAGGTAGGCATATAAAGAGATGGATGGATGATGTAGCTGCACAGGGAGCTCTCCACCAAAGTCAAATTAAAAAGAAAAAAAAGAATAAGTTTAAAAAATGGAAAAGAATATATAATGTGAACACAAAAAATGGAAATATTAGAGTAGGGTCAGGAATACTATGAATGTTTTAGAGACCTTAAAGAATCAGTGCCCAAAGTACAGCCCTCATGCCACATGTGAGCCCCCCATCTTACCTCAGACAGGGGATGGAGGAGGTGCTTCCATTGGGCTGCTGGGCAGAGGGGCAGATCGCGTGAGAAATGTCCTCCAGCACATGTGGAGAGGAGGAAGGGAGCAGCCTGCTCTGGCATGTTCGAGCACACATGCCATAGGTTCACCAACATAGCTCTAGAGTTTTTATCAATAAATCAACAAGCATGTATTAAGCTTCTTTACACATTGTTTTCAAGATGGGCATGATTGCTTTGCCAGAATCCCTGGGAAACTTCTCCTATATGGGTGTTTCTCTGTGTGTCTCTTCTAGTACATTCTGGAAAAGGTTTCTAGGGAACTCATGTCTCTCTGTGTGTGTGTGTATTTCCCATCAACATCACCATCTTGTGTAATGTGGATATGCTTGGTACTTCTCTGTTGGCTGGGGTCACTCTTCTATTATTCAGTGGGTTTGTAATAAGGTCTTTCTAAAGCAGCCTAGGATTTTACCTCTGACACACCACCTTTTTGAGACCCTATACTCTCAAAATTGAGAGAGATTTGAGAATTCCAGATATCATAGTTCTGTTAACAACATAGATTTTATATCGATCTCATTTTTCTCACTAGAGCACGTGGAACAGGTCAAGTCATTGACTTGTTGCTTTCTGGGCACTTTTCCCTCTGAGATTTCTTCAATTTATATCAATGATATCATATTTGTCTGAAATTGTTTCCCCTATTTGAATGTGACTCCTTGAGGCAGGGACTTTTTTTGCTATCCTAGTGCTTATTGCAGTATCTGGCACATATTAGGTACTCAAAATGCTCCTTAATTGATATCATCATCATTGCCATCATTTAAACTTGGCCATGCACTTTATGGTCATTATTCCATTTGAACTTTGCAATAACTTTTCAAGGAAGGGTCTCTAGATAAAATATCCCTTTTGGTTAGATAAGGAAAATAAGGCTTAGAGAGTTGGATTACACAGGTAGTAAGTGGCTGAAGCAGAATTTGAAGCCAGGTCTTCCTGACTCCAAGTGGAGCATTGCATCCTTTAGGCAGGCTTATCTGTGTTCTTGGTGGCTGTTCTTGGTTTGCAAATCAATTAAGACTAATGTTCCCTTGAATTTGTCTGTGTTCGAATTAGTTTCCATCTTCAAGGGGTTAGGGATAACAGCCCCTCGCCTTTCTGGGATAATGTGAATTCCCTTTTAAAACATATCTTCCCACCTTTGGGACAGATTAGGAATGTAGGCAGACTTCAGGAAAAGGAGACTAGAAAAAGTTACTCTCCTTTGAGAAAACACTTTAATTAAAGAGGATATTAATCTAATTAGTTAATTGTTCATTAATTAATAATTAAATAATAATATGATAGGATCACTGGGGGCATGGGATGTCCCATTTCACAACTGAGACTGTGATTGGAAAAAGGATGACCTTGAGGGAAAGAATTTTTCCTAAATCATTTGTGATGCCTCCTTATTTGTTATATTGAATGGAATTACCATTCATTAAAGATTTATCCCCTTACCAAAGAAAAACTGCCATTGTCATGCATGACTGTAGATCATCGATCAACTCATCTCATATCCCAAGCTACCTCTGCTGAAATTGTATGATATTTTTAGAAGAGGTTGTTTACCTACATGGATTTGCTCCTTACCTTTGTTCAGGTCAACAGACATTTATTAAACACAGACTAAATAGGAAGCCTTGTGCTATGCCCTAGGGATCCAAAAAGAAAAACCAAATAGTTCTGTCCCTTAAGACTTTATATTTTACTTTACAGAGAATACAGTGTAGATGCTAGAAAATAAATGCCAAGTATATATAAAATAATACAAAATAATTTCAAGAGGTTAAAAGTACTAACAAATTTGGGGGAATTAATAAAGGCCTCATATAGGAAGTGGTATTTAAGCTAAAACACCCTCTTAGAGACCATAGAGTTCAATACTTTCATTTTACAAATGAGGAAACTGAAACAAAGAGCAGTTAAATGACTTGTCTATAATTAAACTACTATTAAGTGTTTATATCAAGATTTGAACTCAGCTCTTTCTAACTCCAAAATCAGTACTCTGCTATATCATCTAGCAGCCAAAGGCATAAAGTTGGGAAATGGGTTGCAAACATAGGGAATGGCTAACAGATATTAAATAATACTGGAAAGGTAGCTAGAGAATGAAGGGCTTTAAATACCAGGCTGAGAAGTTTAATTACAGTGCCTGACACGTAATAAGCACTTAATAAATTTATATTTATTAATTGTTGACAGACATCCTAGGGGGTAATAATGTTTGAAAAAACTGAGAAGAGGTATGAAATGGTCTATTTCTTAAGTAATAACCATTTGACATCTATATGGAGCTCAGATGAGTGGGGAAGAGATTGGAGGGTAAGAGATTGAAAGCCAGGTGGCCAGATGTTTAAAACAGAGGCCAAGAATTTTATAGATAAGTTCTGGAAAGGATTTAAAAAAAAAGGTTAGTTTAATTGCTGTTCCTATCACTTACAACCCATAAGCCAATAGAAATGTAGTTTTGGATAATTAGCAATATTCATTTTCTTAGTCAACATACTTGCAATGACACTGTATCCAGTTCCTTCCAGTGGCTTCAAAATAATGTAATTAACTTTACCTTGGAAGCTTATCTTTTCAATATTTTATAGATTTGCACTGTGTTTGTATCGGGTGGAGATGTAGCATTAAATGTCAATCCTGATGGCCAGAGAATAAAACCAAGAACTACAAAAGGGAATCCAGGCCAGCCACCAAATATTAAGGTGGACATTGAGAAAAGGACAATTGCTGGAGAAAATCAGAACCCAATTGTTATATTAGCTTTTATTGGAACCTGAAAAACTGAGCTAATTGCATCATAATCATCTCTTAGTACACAATCCAATTGGGGTTTAATTTCTATACCAGAAAATAGTCCTTCAACTACTTGAAAAAAACATATCCTATTCTGTCTGCTTCTAAAGGGGAAGATCAGAAGCAATGGGTAAAAGTTACAGAAAGGCAAAACTGAATTTATCTAAGCTGTCTAATGGTTTAAGCTATACCAAAATGGAATGGGCTGCCTTAGAAAGCAATAGATTCTGTTTCTTCAGAGACCTTCTAACAAAGACTGATAAGCACTTGTTGGGGATGTTGTAGCTGGGTTTTTTCATCAGGTACTTTTTAGACTGGAAAAGGAAATGGTAAACCATTCCAGTATCTTTGCCAAGAAAATCCCAAATGGGATCATAGTCAGACACAACAACAACAACAATTAAACAGTGATGACAACAATAACAACAGTTCTTTGGACTAGATCACTTCTGAAGTCTCTTCCCTCTCTGAGTTCTATGATGATATGATTTGCCATCATGGAATATGACAATTGAACTTATTACTTTTGAACTAGTTTTATCCCAGATCTGTATACTTTAAATAGTCTTCACTATTTCATATTTCAATCTGGTGTATCCATCTTGAATTTTCATGACAGTAATAGGTTCATGATCCTATATGAACATAGATTTAGTGCCAGAGGGTAGCTTAAGGACCATCTAGTACAATCATCTCTGTGTAGTGATGAGGAAATGAGTCCCAAGGAGAAGTGATTCACCTTTGGTCAAGCAGGTTGGAAGTGGCAGAGCAGGATTTGAACCCAGGTTCTCTGACTAACTCTAGAGCTCTTTCCACTCTACCTGACTAAATGAATTTATCTGATGAAGATGAGTTTGAGAGATGGACACAAGATATGTTATGGGGGGTCCTACATTACAGAAAAAGTATGGATAATAGGATTATTTGATTGATTGGAAGAGGTATAATCTAGAGGTTCATACCTGGAATTTGTAGAGGATATTAATATTTCTTTCATGGAGAGGGAATTCTACCAAGGATGCTCAAAGAAGTATTGACAGCCTTTTTGGTGAGGGTTAAAAAAGGAATAATAAGAGAAGAAGATAACATTAGCATTCTAGAAAGGTATGCCAGGAAAACTGTGAGCTGCATCAGCCCATGGACAGGACAAGACACCCACAGCTGAGATATGTTATGCTGCCACAGTGAGAATATAGTGTGACAAGAGATTTAAAGAGGAGAGGATATTGTTCAACAACTTTATGCATTTAAACAATATTATGGATTGCCAATTTCAGTGCCTTTTGAGAACAATTCAAAACCCGATGACCCTCTGGGATTTAGGAAGAGCTTGGATATTTTCTAAGTGTACTTTAGAATTTCCCCAGTATTAATATATTTCTATAGGATTCCCTGAATATGCCAGTTTCAGGGAAGGCAATCGAGGGATTTATGTGGATATATGTTTCTCATACCAACCTTGACCCTAGGATATCTGGAGTATTCTCAGTATATATACCCAGAACCATACTCTTGGTTGGAGGCTGTTCTCAGGATTATAAACCTAGAGTTGGAAAAGGTTTTTTATAAGTAATATAATCTATCTTTCTAACTTTACAGATGAAAAGCCGAAGCTGGAAGAGTTTGAGTGACTTATCCTAAATTACAGTAACAAGTAGCAGAACTAGGATTCTTATTCCAGATGTCACTTTTTTTCTTATGTAGGACTAGGTGGTGCAGAGAACGTGCATAACAGCTTTGCAGGTTTTGCTGCATAGTTCTTCTGTCAGTTGTTAAGGGGTTTAGAATCTTGGGAAAGTCAGTTGGCCTTGGGAAACTCGTGGAGAGTATCAGGGTCAATCTGAGCTCCTTCTTTGGATTGAAACCTGGCCTATATTTTTCAGCTTTTCCTTTAAAATTTGTTAGTTTAGCTAATTCCTTTGAATCTCCCTAGCCTACCTTATTCCCACCTTCATTTTCCCTACCTGAATGTCTGAGAAGTTTGAAAGGAGAGTAGATCTGAATGTTAGTTTCAAATCTTGATAGTTTAGTCAAACAGGGCTTACCCTTGTTACAAACTTATCTATTGAATCATCGTATCCAACTCTCCTACCCCTTTTGCTACAAACCCTCGCCGGGCTGAGTAGGCTGGTCCCTACTCAGTCTCATGTTCCTGTCTCCCTTCCCCAACCTGAAGCTTTCTCTAAGCAGCTATTAGGGTTACCTAATATCCTCTGTCCTTTCCATTCAACCCTAGAAATCAATAAACCCCGTTTGTCTTTAATCAAAACACTTTGGCTACTTCATTATTTGATTAATAAGAGAGGGAGGAGGAGAGAAAAGGAACAACATTCTCTCTGGAGTTTGAGGGAAGCTGAAGGTATCCATTTTGGAGGAAGCGTAACTTCAATACTTCCTTCTAGTCCTTTTCTTAGTGAACCTGTGAAACTGACTAGAAGTCTCTAGTCAGTTTCAAGCCGTTCTTGGCTGGCTCTAACCTGGCTTTGTAAAAGTGTCCCTTTTACTTGAAGGGCTCAGTCTGTTTCCCTTCAGTGTTTTGTCTCTAACCTGAGTATCCAGTCTGTGGTTCCCTGCTGTTGTTGCCTGCCTTAGATTAACTCATCCTCTCCCTTGAAACTCTATACCTCAGTGTTTATATTCCCTAAACCCAGACATTCCCTTACTTCTCCTACTACCTCAACTACCAACCTTCATCATTGAACCTTCCTCATCCATCTTTCTGCCTTAGGGATTCACAAAACCCTATCCATAGTGCCCATCCTCAATTCCAACCATACCTCCACCTTTAATTTCCCTACTACCTAGCCTATTCCCCTGATTACCTCCAACCTTTGGTCCCTTGCCTTGCTTTATTCCCTATTCCAACCAGCTACTACCTATAGCCTAAGCCCCTTATTACATCCTGAAAATTCCCTTATTACACTAAGTAGCACTATGTCTCCTAGTAGGCAGGTTAGTGTTTGATGACCAATCAATCAAAAAACATGTATTAAATGCCCACTAAAGGATTATGCCTAAAGCACTGTGCTAAGCATTATAGATACAAAGACAATAAATGAAACAATTCCTACTTGTAAAGAGCTTGCATTGGTGTAAGAAAGACAATAGGTATGTATTTAAGCATATCAGAATAATTATAAAGAAGATAGATAGAAATAAATTAAAATTCATATAATATAATTTTTTTGGGAGAGTGAGCAGTAGCAATTGAGGAATTGGAAAGGCTTCATGTAGAAGGTGTTGCTAGAACTCTGTCTTGAAGGAAAAGAGGGATTTTACAAAGGAGAGGTTAGTTGAGAATGGGAGAAGGACGCAGAAATAAGAGATGATCATGTCTTAGGAAAAAGGAAAAAAACAATTTGGCTAAATTAAAGAATTTGGGAGTTGGGAATAAAGTGAAGCTGAAAACATGTTTTGGGGCCAAGTTGTAAAAGTCTTTAAAAACTAAATAGGAAAGTTAATATTTTATTCCAGAGGCAATAGGAAGCCATCAGATTTGGTTGAGTGAGTATGGGAATGACATGGTTTTATATATATATATATATATGATAAAAATCACTTTAGCTATAGTATGTGGGATGAACTACAGTGATAAGGACTTGATCCAGGGAGATCAACTACACTTATAGCAATAATCCAGGGGTGAGGTGATGAAAATCTGAAGTGAGGTGGTGGCTGAGTAAAAAAATGGGGTTGAATATGAGAGGTGTGGTAAAAGTAGAAATGGCAAAATCTGACAACTAATTAATGTGAAAAGTAAAGAAGAATGAAGAGTTGGAGATAATACTTAGATTATGAACTAGAGACACTGGGGAAATGGTGAAAGCCTTAATAGAAATAATGAAGTCTGGAAGAAAGGATGATATTTTGTGGGCTAGAATGATAACAAATTCAGTGTTAGGTATGTTGAATTGGAGTCGTTTCTGGGACATCTACTTTGAAATGCTCAATAGGCAATTGGTTATGTGATACTGAAGCTTTGCAGAAAAACAGGTTGTTTATAAAGATCTGGGAGTCATAGGCACAGAGATGATAGTTAAACCTATAAGAGCTAATAAAAATATCAAGAGAAGGTTTAAAGAAAAAAGATAAGGCAATCTAGGACAGAATCTGTAGAACTTTAGAGGTATACCCACAGTTAGGGGCATAATATAACTTTTCAGATAGCAAAGGAGATGGGAAAAGAATAGGCAGTCAGGAGAAAACCAGGAGAGAGTAGCTATGAGAAAAAAAAGAACCAAAAATACCCAGGAAAAGAGTGTGGTCGGCGTTGTTAAATGAAGCAGATATTTAAGAAGAATAAGGATTGAGGAAAGATTATAAAATTTGAAAATGAAGAGATAGTTGATAACTCCTCCTCCTACAGAAAGATTTTCAGAAATAACCCATTCGTAATAGAGCAATACTTTTAGGTCCATCTTATGGTGATTTGGCTATAAGTCCACCATGGTACTCTGCAAAAGGTTCTGACCTTGTGCAGAACCACTTTGTATATCAGCCCCACTTGGAATATCGGCCCTCCAAAAAATAACATGTCTTTGAAAAAACATATACTATGTAGAGTATATATTATAAATGGCAGTGTGCCAGAGTAGATAGAGAGCTAGCCTCAATGTCATGAAGTGTGTTCAAGTTCCATATCTGACACATAGGAGCCTTGTCTCCTGGTGTAAATCATTTACCCCAGGCAGCTCTCAAACACTAGACATTTCAGAGAAAGAATTGTTCTGCATTATTAGAGGAAGTTCCTCATCTAAAATTTCTTAGACCAAAGAAATCACAGATATTACCTTGTTCTTGATCATTTTTGAAGCCTGTTATGGTGGATCCAGGAGCTACTCTCCTCCATCCTATAACCGAGCTGATTCACTAACTTTATTTTTCTTCTTGAAATGAGAACAATTTCTTTTGATAAAAGTAAATTAGAATAAAATAACATATTTACAGTGTATATATACATTTTATAAAAGCCAGAATTTTTTTTTGTGGGGGGGAGGCTCAGGAATCAGGAACTTGATCCAAATCTAATCAATATGGTAAAAGTAGATATTACTTTATTCAGCACATATTATGTTTTTGCAGGTCAATATTTCTTAAAGGTATTATGGGCCAATGTATATAGGTTCATGAAGATATTAGATGAATTCATCATCATGTTAATGATTAAGGATAATTTTAATTTGCCAGCATATTTCCAATATCTCAGGGGAATAAAATGAGAAAGAATTGTTTTAGAGCAGTGATGGTGAACGTTTTAGATACCAAATGCCCAAACTGCAACACTCATGCTGCATGTGAACTCTCTGTCTTAACCCCAAACAGGGGAGGGAGGAAGCACTCCCATTGGGCTGCTGGGGAGAGGGGAGGGTTCCTCTAAGGGATCATTTTAAACATAACCAACTTTTAATTATAATAATTTGGGGATAAAAGGAAAAGAGAACAAAAGCAATGATTGCTAGGTACATTGACAAAAAGCCAACTTGGGGCAGTCCCCTTTTGGCATGAATGTACATTCAAAATAAATGCATTCAAACCTCTATCGTTCAAATTCACCATATCTCAAAGTTCACTCTGGATCTTTTGGTGTAGCGTGTGGTCTCTGTAGGGATCTTTGTGACACCTGCTCCAAAAAATTGGCCTTCTGGATTCTGGGAGGTAGCAAGTTTTTTGTTTCCAAATTGGGCTTAAATTCAAATCAAAGTTCACAATAATAGCATAGTCCCCCCTGAGGAAGATGGTGACAAACGCAGGGATCACTCAGTGATGCATGACTGAGTTATGAAATATATGAATCAATTGGCAAAAGAAATTTAAAAAATCAAAAATTAAATAAAAGAGAAAAAATAACTTGTGGGTTGGGCAGCTGGGTAGCTCAGTGGAGTGAGAGTCAGGCCTAGAGACAGGAGGTCCTAGGTTCAAATCCAGCCTCAGCCACTTCCCAGCTATGTGACCCTGGGCAAGTCACTTGACCCCCATTGCCCACCCTTACCAATCTTCCACCTATGAGACAATACACCGAAGTACAAGGGTTTAAAAAAAATAACTTGTGGGTGAAATACAAAATATCAAAGTCTTATGTCTAAAAAATCTAAATAAAGGAAAAATAAACCTATAACAAGTCCTTGAATCAGGGGCCAATTAAAGCAATTTATGTAATTATGTACTTTCCAATCAGTAGCCAGGACTACAGAAAGTTTGCCACACTATGGAAGACAGAAAAGGGATGAGATTATAGGAGCCAGGATGCCAGCCAAAATAAGGTGCTTGGTAGAATGTGGTTCAGGGAAGACCTGCCTCTGACATATATCAAAACAGCTGCAACCTTGAACCCCAAACAAGTTTAAGTCCTCTTGTCTTGGCTCAAATTCCATCAATCCCACTGGGACTGGTTGGTCTCTTTGACATTTCGATTGGTACTGTGCAGATTAGCTTTGTGCTTCTTTGGCACTATACAGTGGCTCTTTTTGTATTCCTTTTTCCTAGAATCAGACACAATCATTAAGCATACAATCAGCAAAATACAATAAGCATGATAGGATACAGGCACTGAATTCAAAAGTCCTTTTTTCTAATTACAATAAAGATTTGTTCACTATTATGGAGGGGAAATAAAACTCAAAAAGTTAACATCAATAAACTTCCAGATCTCTTTAAGGTTCCTTCTCCTCCCCATTATTTATCATCCATTTGCATTTGTTTTATCATACTCTGGAGTTCCTCATACATGGGCTGGGCAGAAGCTCCAAACAGCTCTCAGACTTCCCAGCACACCTCAGCAATAGGGAGACCAGGGCTGGAGCATCAGTGTCCATGAAGGCATAAACAGCAGTAGCAGCAGCAGCAGAGTGGGAGAAAATGTGGCTTGCAAAACTTATCTTAAATTTTTTTTTTTGAGAATTCTGTCCCGAAGTAGTTTGCCAAATTATAAGATTAAAAATTGATATCCAAATACTCCAAGTATTATATTTAGTAAGATTTATTAATAAAAACTAAAATAAAAAGCTAGAGTAAAAAGGCAGCTAAACTAGCTGTGGTAGCAAGAGAAGAGTGTGAGGTAGAGTAACACACAACTTTATCTATACAGTGTAGGCATGCAAGGTGGGAATAAAAGAGAAAAGGGATGCTAGAGATATAGTTCAAAGGTACAAAATTCCTATTTATACATGACCTATAAGATCCCTGCCATATCTGACATTTTCTGATTCTATCATCACCAATTCCTAGTAAGAAATCATTGTCAATAATATATTCATTTAGCTCAGGCTATTCAACAGTGCTTCAGATGAGATGTATATTTTTTGTGTCATCATAAAACCAAAAAGAGTTAACTTCTGGGAACTCTGAATATGGAGTTATAATTTGGTAGCTCAATTTCAAGAAAAATTCCCTGTTTTGGTAAACTAGGAGGAATATCTCTCATTATTTCATGTCTCTGATCAAAAAAACCTTAAGAACTTCCCTATTATCTACAAAATTCTGATATTCAAGCCCCTCTAGAAGCTGGCCTCATTCTAGTCATATCTTCTATTTCATCCTTATCCAAACTCTTCATTCCAGAAAAATTGGATAGCATACTTCCCCCAAAGTCCATACTTATCTGAATCTTTCCCTTTGTCTATGATATAAGCTCCATCTTTTATATACTCTTATTTCTCTGACTATGGAAATTCAATACATCCTTAAATGCTCAACTCACAGGTCACTTCCTTCCTGAATCTTTTCCTGATATCACCAGTTGGAAATGATTTTTCTTTTCTCTTAAGTGCCATAGTATTCCAGATTTGAAGTCAGAAAGGTCTGGATTCAAATTCTACCTCTGACATTTAGTCTCTATTTGCCCATTGGTAAATCACTTACCTTCTCTGAGTCTTGGTATCCTCATTTGTAAAAGGGGAAGGAAATAAGCATTAATATAATGCCTACTATGTTCCAGGTATTGTGTAAAGTATTTTACAAATATTGTCTCAATATATATTCTTGATTGTTTTATATTTTATATTTGATTGTTAAAATATAGCACTTCCACTGTTATTATACTTATAAATCAAACTATTGCATTATAGAGGTTTTATTTTCCCTCGTAAAGTGAAGAAACTTTTTATGTATCTCTTTTTTCTCATAACACGTAGGACAATGCCCAACCATAGAAAAGCCTCCCACTAAATATTTATTGAGGGCTATGTTGCCATGATTCTATAATGATATTTGTCAAAAGAGAATTCTATTGACTGAATGATATTTTCCCCTTTCTTCAAGCTGCCTATGATAAATGAAGAATAGCTCATTCAACACAAGAACATTTCAATGACTGGCATAAATCTGGAAATATAGGCCTCTTCCTGCATCATTCCTGCTTCATAAACTTTGGGAATCTAGTTTAGTATATCTTCTAAAGGAGTCTTTAATTGGGTTTTGGATTCTAGATAGAACTCTAATCCATTTTCTAGTCAAGTTTATAAACATCTATACCACTTCCATCTGTCCCCAAGAGCCATATCTGTACCTATTGCCTTGCAACTCTCCTAAAACCAAACCATCCACCAAGGGTTGGGAATAAAAAGTGCCATTTCCCTGGAACTCATGATTATGTTAGTCTAAATAATTCCTTTTACTAGGGGCAGCTAGGTGGCTCAGTGGATTGAGAGCCAGGCCCAGAGATGGGAGGTCCTGGGTTCAAGTCTGGCCTCAGACACTTCTTAGCTGTGTGACTCTGGGAAAGTCACTTAACCCCCATTGCCTAGTCCTTACCACCCTTCTTCCTTAGAACCAATACCCAATATTGATTCTAAGATGAAAGATAGGGGTTTATGTTATAAGAAGGATGTTGGGAAGCTGATGGACTGGCCTGGGCTAGGAGCCTGTAGGACTCTCTCCTCCCACACACATACAGGCTTGAGTGAGTGGGGAGGGGAAAGTGCTCCTTGCTCTCAAACCCCTCTCACTCAGCAGTTGGTTTTCAGTTAAAAATGGAGACTGGGCAATGACTTCTGACAAGACCCGGCAAAGCAAATCTCTAATGATGTTCACTTTCTCCACTTATATGCTTCACAGGTTTGATTGAGGGACAAAGGAGAAGCTGATAACTTGATGTTAAGGACTGAAAAGGATCTGACTTCTCTGACCAGCAACTGACAGGAACCAAGCTTAATGGCAGTTGCGAGTATGCCCAAAATAATGCCCAGGCACAGCTACTAAAAGATTAAGTTTATATTTATAAAGAAGAAGGGAAGGCAGGAAAGGGGTATCAAGGATTTTGGATAAGATCTAGGAAGCCCTGAACTGTTAGGCAGAAGCTGCCCTCCCCCCAGGAGGGAGTGGCAGACTTTATATCTAGCTGGCCCTCAAAGCTTATAATAATCACTTCAAATATCTAAATAACTAAATGATTGACAGAATGCTATTGCAATGAAGGTCTATTTCCACTAGACAGGCAAACTCCTGAGTAGAAACCACAATGGCTTTTGCCACTATGGCCACCAAGATAAACCCCAAACTGGAAAAAGCAAGCAGAGAGACCTGCTCACCTCAACCCCCAGGAATCAATTGTTTAGCTCCTTTCCAACTGTCCCCTCACCCAGAGTTCTCCAGGGGGGTCCCCTGGAATTCTGGGTGAGGCTTGACCCTGTATCTTGCAGGAATTCCAACCTGCCATTTTCTATATTACAGTTTAAAAAAAAGAATTCCTTTTTCCTAAGGTTATTCTAAAATTCCACAAAAGTCTTAGTTTCCTATCTAAGGAATCCTGGCTGTTTAATGTGGCTGGCTGGCTGACCTGATAACATGGTGGCATATGTCAGCTTTGCCAGCTTTCTCTAAACCATTATACTTTAAAGCATCATCCTTTAACATTTTCTTGTTTTATTTATAAATCACAAACTTAATTGTGATTGAGTTTCTTCCTTGGCAGTAAATTAGATATTTCTCAAAAAAAAGCACATCAGTTCTTTGAAATGTCTCTCCACAAGTCATGGCCCAAAATTATTTAAGTCTCACATGGGGAATGATGTGTCTAGTTGAAACACATACACAAACCACTTAACTTCAGGAAAAGTTATTCTTGGCCCAATTCACTAATCTGTTTCATATTCTTTTTCTTATTTTTAAAAGTGAGGATTCATAAGCTGTCAGAATAAATGTTTTATATTTGTAATATCTGTTTCAGAAAAAGTTTCAGCCTTCTAATAATTATTTTCAAACTGGGTTTTAGTGGTATTTTATGGGTCTCTTCAATTAATCTGACAAACTCTGAAATTTACCATTTAGCCATTACTAGACAATATAAAATATCCCAGAGTCATATCTCTCTTCATGATTTACAAGGTATAGATCTCCTCTTAGAAGGTTAACAATTAGTTTTTTATCTATTTCTCTACAAATTATTATGGTGTGCAGGCATGCTGGTGCTGTAATTCACAGACTACAGTTGATTTTATGGCTACTTGGTGCATTTTCTAATTTTGTAGGTAATTTTAGCTTGGTTTTGTTTAATAGTATGAGTAAGAGATTTCTAAAAGTGCTTAATCTACTGGAAAACAGCCATTTGTCTGCATAGTTTCTTTCATCTCTAAGGCTTTACAAACTGAAAGTTTACAGAATTATTACTCTGCCTATGTCTAAATTATTGCTCTTCCTATGTCAGCAGAAATGAGCTAGATGTTCTGAAGTAACTGAATATTTGGTAAGAAAATATTTGACTCTTTTTCCCTGATACTATCACAAAAGAAGGAAGACTCAAAGCTCTTATCACACAGAATTTATATAGCACATCAAAGTTTACAAAGCATTTTTTACATATTATTTCATTTGACCCCCTTCATTATCTGGGGAGGTTGGTACTATGTTTATCCTGGCCATTTTACAGATGAGGAAATTGAGGCTCAAAGAGGTTGTGACTTGCTTATGATCACACAACTTGTTAAGTATCTGGGCTAGCATCAAACTTAGGTCTTCCAGACTCCAAATTCAATGCTCTATGAAGTCTACTATTTAGCTGCCTATCACCAGAGGAAGGCAAGTTTCTACACAGGGAGAACAGTTAATTTAAATGAAAGGTTAATAGGGGGATCTTCTTTTCTTAAGATCTGACCACACTTTCCCTCATTCAGGGTGAGACAATGAAGGGTCAGGATAATGACAAAAGAGTAGGAATGATATGGTGGTACAACTTCCTCTCATGAGAGGTACTGAGTATTCAGGGAAAACTAGTACCTCTTGTGTAAAGGTTTGCTGAGCCTTTTTCAAGGATGCTCCTCCACCTTTGGTGTCCATCTTTCACCCTACTCTCAATTATGGCTTCAAGAAATTATAACATGTGCTGTGGCCACATCTGGTAAACCAGGTTGAGGTCTCAAACCTGTAGGTAAGTTAAGGGTATGTCTACTACAAGCTTGTGAAACCTTCCTCCAGCAGGAGTAGATGAGAACAATTTATTCCAGTGGCCACAAAAGTGACTAAAACAGGCACTACCACGCGATTGGAACTTAGTTAGATGTCAAAAAAAATCCAAGGTCATCCACTGCATCATGGGCCATCACCCACCATCTGACTTTTGCCTTGCTACTGGACTTTAATGACTCTGGAAGAGAGAGTGAAGCCAATAACTTTGGGCTTAAATCCAATTCATACCTTTTATGTTGTGGTCCTCTTCAAAAACAAAGAACGAACAACTTCCTCTCATCGTCTCTAAAGTTCCAATCTAAATCTTGAATGGAATTAGGGATAACAAGCTGTCTAAGTAAACCAACTAGGTGGTACAGGGAATAGAATGTGGGCCTATGGATAAGAAGACCTGAATTCAAGACCAGTGTCACTTATGAGCTGTGAGACTCCAGATAAGTCATTGTTGTCTGCCTCTATTTCCTCATTTGTAAAATGGAGATAGTAATACCACCTACTTCCCAGCATAGTTGTGAGAATAAAATGAGATATGATATCTGTAACCTTAACAGGCTATATCAATATAAAGTGGTGGTGATAATGATAATGATAATGATGATAATGATGATGATGATGATGATGATGATGATGATGATGATGATGACTACTGTTTGGCTCCTCCCATGGAGGAGAATTATATAAAAACTAGAGATATGGAAGAAATGGAAGATAACAAAAGAGGTTGAGATATAGAAGAAAAGAGAGGGGAAAGAAACAACTCCTTAAGCTGAAAATATAGACTCCTACAAAATAGAAGTACCAAAATAAAGTGTTTGTGTGACACTCCTATTTTTATGCCATATTAATCATCTTATAAGGCCCAAAATCCTGATAAAAATTTTAATTTATTTGTTATTATATTAACTTTGTTGTTCAGTTATTTTTTCAGTTGTGTTTGACTCTTCATTACCCCATTTAGGATTTTCTTGTCAAAGATACTGGAGTGGTTTCTCAGTTTCTTCTCCAGCTCATTTTATAGATGAGGAAACTGAGACAAACAGGGTTAAGTGGCTTGCCCAGGATCACACAGCTAGTAAGTATCTGAAAGCCAGATCTGAAGTCAGAAAGATGAGTCTTCTTGAATCCAGGTCTAGTACTCTATCCCCTGTGCCATCTAGCTACTCAATCTAGATAGGTTTTTTTTTTTAAATCACTCATAGAAATTAGAGCTGATTTTGTTCAATTCCTCTTTATTTTACAAATGAGGAAACTGAGAACCAGAGAGCTTATTGTATGCCCAAGGTCCTACAAAACTAATAGAGCTTAGTTTGAAGACCTGACCCTCTGACTACATGTTGTACCACCAAAGCAATAAGGAACTTGATTTGGCCAAGACTGAAAGCAAAAATAAACAAATGATTGAATAACAACCAAAAAAGAAGGAAAAGAGAAAAGGAAAAAACCTTGTAATTGAAGGTGTCTATTAAGAAAGCCCAATGCTCAGGTAATTTGACAGGACTTATCCACTTTTAAATCAGATATTTGGCCATCATGTAAGGCTCAGACTCTGTGATGATGAACAAAACATCATTGAAAGAGAGAATAGCAGTTGCTCCATCCTCCTGCTTAATGCTTCATCTTATTTTAGCCCTTCTAATGGCATGTATCAGCAGAAAAGTTAGTTTTGCATGAGCCTCCTAGGTACTATATTAGAAAGTTCTCTGTATAGGATAACTCAGCTGGGAGTATACTTCAGAGGCTGATGACATTATGTAATTATGCTGATGTTTCCCTGTGTTCTCTCTGTTACCTGAATAGCACATTAATACCCTGCCGAGGTAGTTATGTATGAGAGGTAGTTGCTCTGTACAGAAATGGATGGTCGATTGCAAACAGTCACACTGTATTTAGCAAGATCCTACAGAAAGTGAGGGCTGATGAGCCTTGATTGAATACTCACACACAAAAGCATATCGTAGTGATTGAAGATTAGGAAGAAAAGTTAAAAGTTAAAAAAAAAAAGTGATATGCATTCTATCTGGGGAGATGCCTGCTACCAGAATTCCAGTGCTGTATTTAAGTTTTCACGTAGGTGTCAGCAAATGAAAAGTTTAAAATAACATGTAATGTGTTCTTGAGAAGAAAATCTGAAGATATACATCTCTTTCCATTCTGTATTTTGCAATCTGTCAAAAAATAATCTTTAGTAAGGCCATCGTTCTTTTTTCTCATTGGTTTACATCTCAATTTTTCAATCTTTAGTTGGTAGATTACAGTACATGTGTCAGGGGGTTAAGATTTATAGTGCCAATTGTAAAATTCCCATTAAAATATGAATTCCCATTTTTAATGTAACTGCTCTCATTTCACATGCTATTCCTCCTTTAGCCAAAATAGATAAGTAAACATTTAAAGAGCCTTTAATTTTTTCCACATACATAAAAATATGCTGTCTTCATTTGAAATCAGAATTGATTTTCATTTTACAGTATTAAAATAAATGTACTGTTCCCACATATTTAATTCAAATAGGAGTATTATGTTGCTTGGTTTCTCTTCTATAACATCTTGAGCTCATCAGCAAGCCCATAGTTTTTCATTCTTTTTTCCCTCCCATAATCCATTCTTTGTACATTTTCATGAATAGTAAGCCAGATACCATAGTAATACACATTTCTTTTCTACCATAGAACTCTCTATGGTTTCTGATACTTCCAATCTAATCCTCTCCAACAGGAATATATTAAGTACCTGCATGTGCAGTGAATACAAAGACATAACAGAAAAGTCCCCTTGAGGAGGGACATTGAGGTAACAAGGCATTGGACTTGGAGTCAAGAAAACCTGATTTATCTGACCCTGGGCAAGTCACTTAATGTCGCTATGGCTTAGTTTCCAAATCGAAAACAATAAAGGGGTTGAAGTTGATGGCCTCTGAGGTCCCTTTCAGCTGTAAATCTATGATATAATATGATCTATGAAAGGATCTTAAAGCCTGGGGATGAGAGATGGGTAATATACAACATATGCATATGATATCCCAGTTGAAGAAAGTGAGCATAAGGTTTTCTGATGCTATATCCCTAATGCATTATACTATTTCCCTAAGTACAGAGGGATGGAAATAATTTCAGTCATCTTTAAATTATGTAAAGTGTCTCAGCTGCCCACCCCACACCATTGGTTGTACCACCCAGGTGCCAACAGATGGGACGGCTGTCTTGTTCCAATTGACCTTTGCTGAGCTCAAGCTGGGTCGACATTAGTTCTCCAAGCACAGCTTCTATCACTCATTCATTCATTCATTCATGCATTCATGAGTTTTTCATTTCAAATCTCTCCTTTGTAAGCCAAGTTGGAAAATTCTCATTTTCACACATCACCTACTTTGATGGATTCTACCGAGTTATTTTCTATTTTCATGATTGACCAGGAGTCATTTATACATTTTTTTCAACCATCATCTACTTTTGAGACATAGGCCTAAGACCTATGATTGCCGGTAAGCTTGATATATTTCAGGTGGCTTTTTTGACTAACTCATTCCCCAGTAATCCCAGTTTCCTTTCTATGGGGAATGAAATTGAACATGATGAATCTTCATCATTTCTGAGTCTTTCTTCTGGTATCTATGCATGTTTTCCCCTTAACCCAGAAAACAACAATCATTGAAAAGTGTGGTATCAAGTTTCTGATTCTTTTTCTTTTGGCATGCTGGAGTGGGAAAGGGAGAGTAGAATGTAAGTCAGCAACCAAGTCCTCCTGGGGAAGATGGGTCCTGGCAGCAGGTCTCTAAACTAAAGAAGGAAGATGTGGTAGCAGGGACTGACAAATTTACCACAAGTTGTTGATAACTTCTTTACAACTTATATGTCAAAATATCTTTGGCATATTCTCCCGGAAAAATTACAAGCCAAAATCTATTTTACTTAGAAGACCTCTGAGCATGAGTATACGAAATGCATTTGATTTGAAATGGGCTTTGGGACCCACTGACCCATTTATACCTATGTGTAACTGTGGGTCCATTATGATTCAGCTCTTTTTTAATTTTTTTTAGTTTTTTTATTAGTGTTAATTTTATCTTCCATTCATGCCTATGTGTCCTTTATGTGATTCATTCTCTTGTCATCTGCAAGAGAAAGGATTTAAACTCCTAGATTCTTGAGAATATGTAAATGAAAATATCTGTTGTCAGTTTTGATACCAATAAGTTTATAATGTACTATAAAGAAAGGTATCACATTTTCCAAGCTGACATTTTAGAAGAAAACTTCATATTTATCCAGGTTTCATCCAACTGTGGTAAGCAAAAGTCTTATGTTAATGTGATAGCGACCTAAATATTTCACAAGCCCACATCTGAAGGCACTAAATTGGTACAGTGATTGGCCATGCTGGGAAACCTGAATTCAGGAAGGTCTGGCCTCAAACAATACTAACGGTGTGACCTTGGACAAGTCACTCAATCTTTGGCTGCATCAGTTTCCTCAATTATAAAAGAACAGTAATAGCACCTACCTCAGAATTGTTGCTAGGATCAAATGAGATGTTTATAAATCATTTAGCACCATACTTAGTATATAGTAGTTATTTAATGAATGTTTGTTTCCTGCCTTCAAGCTCCACTTACTAAGTAGGTAGGGGCTCTTCTCTCAAATGTAGTATAATCTATTAAACAAGTTTTTAAAAAGTTTAACCATTACCTTCTGTCTTAGTATCAGTTCTAAGACAGAGGAGTTACAAGGGCTAGGCAACTGGGGTTAATTGACTTGTTCAGGGTCACACCTAGCTGCCCCTTATTAGGCATTTAAAAATATCTGTTTATGGACCTGTGGATACAAATATATGTGAGGCACAGTCTCTGACTTTAAGGGACTTACAATCTAGTTAGAGAGAAAGAACATCTAAACAAACAAAAAGAGAAAGGATATGTAGACTGGTATACAAGGCAGATAAGTGAGTATAACACAGAGAAAAAAGAACTAGGTTTGGAGTTAGAAGACTTAAGTTCAAATGTTAGCGACTGCTATCTAGGGGCAAGTCATTTCAACGCTCTGTGCCTCAACTTCCACATATGTGAAAAGAGGGTATTGGACTAATTTCTATGCTTGAAATTTTATGATCTTATAAGTGATGTAGGAAATGAGAGTTAGGATATTCGAAATCTGCCACCAGACAAACATCTCTACAATAAGAGGTATGTGGTCCTTCAATCATATTAAAGGGCCACACTCAACTTTGTCCTCTTGTAAGTAATTTTAGTCAATCATTCTGCAATTACAAAGTATTTAACTGGTTTCTCAGCAACCCCATGCTTTCTAGTTTTTTCTTTGCTCGTTCAAAATCTAGAGAAAACACAAGAGCTCAAAGACCAATCATTAGTTAGAAAGAAAGCCACATAAATTTAGTAGATGTGGAGATAATGTTCTTAATAGCTCATAAGTATGCATTAAGATGGAAGACCTAATATCCAGCTCTAATGTTAGTAGGACAACAGAGGCTTTGTGAATGCAGACAAAGGAAAATCAGTTCATTCAAGACTTGAGTTATTCATTCTAATGTCCATGAATTTCAAGGAAACTGCTTATTGAATGTTGGGGAAAGTTTCCACGCCTGAGAATTTAGAGCTGTTAATCTTCTGCCACATTTGTGCTGGGTCCATTAGACCATTTCAGGTCTTGTCTGCTTTTATTACTTGTTATATTTCTAGTAAAGTTAAAGCTTTTAACATTGCTTGGTTGCCTATGAAGTTGATGAATTCCTCTGCTACTGATGGTGTCTCCTGCTGATCCTCTAATGGGTGCCTTGAAATATAATCTGCTGGGTTATTTTCTTTCCTTGGCCCATACACAATTTTATAATCATAACCATGTAGATATTGTAAACCCCATCACTCAACTCACGCTGTTGTCTTGAACTGTGAACTACCAAATATTGTCAGGATTGCCCGATGATCTGTTACTAGAGTAAATGGAGACCTGTAAATGAATGCAATTGTGTCTGAAAACGAAAATGACTTTCTGAAGCTCTCCATCAGTCCCAGGGGAGTTGTTTGGCCTCTGATAAAACTAGTCTTACATACAAGAAATCAAACACATTTTCATTTGGTTTATCTAAAACATGAATTTCTAAAGGATCATGAAAACTTTTGATTTGACATAAATCTTCTTTGCAGTTTTCTATGCTACAAAGTCAACAATGCCTTCAGAGTAATTTTAATCATCATAATAAGTGATAATAGCTAGTATTTCTGTGGCACTTTAAGTTTTGCAAAGCACTTGACATGTGCTAGTTCCATCTTTTGATTCTCACAACAATCTTACAAGGCAGATAGCTAGTATTATTCCCATTTTACAGGTGAGGAAACTGAGGCAGCCAGTGTTGTAAGTCATTTGCCTAGAGTTATCTGTGGCTGGATTTGAACTATGGTCTTCTTGACTCCCCTATACTATGCACCTAACTACCTCCATTTTGTTACAACCTTACAATGAAATACAAAATTATTTTAAAATGCTGGCATTACAATACTTTGTATTCTGCCTGGTAGCAAGAGCTCCACCCAAACCTCTAATTTTATTTTACTGATTTTCCTCAGGAAATGAGAAAAATCTTTGTGACTTAGCTTTCTTACATGTAAAATGGAGATAGTAGTAATTCCCTACATCATGGGGTGCTATAAGAATTAATCTATCTTCAAAAAGAACTTTGAAGATGCAAAGCAGATCCATGTTCATCACCATGTCAAATTCATATACTTTATGCCAGGTCCTAAATTTGGAATATATTATGATTTGTTTTCTACATTTCTCAATTCACATTATATGCATTATAAACATTTTCCCATGTTAGCAATAAAAATTAAAAAACAGAAGCAAAACATGCAATATTGGTTAGCTTATATAGCTCAAGGTGACAACAATTATTACCATATGTTAGCATGAACCAAAGATAGTAGTATGGGTAGCTGTGTAACATTTTATTTAATGTCCTGCTTACTACACTTTGCTACACCTGTAGGGTATTTACTACTTTTAAATATTCCAGTTTTGCACTTCCTTCCTCTGGATAGAGAAACAATAGATTATCAGTACAAATTATCTCTTCCATTATTCAGCATGGAAGCCAGATCAGTTGGGTTTGCTTTCCTCCTTATAATCACTACTAGAATTGAATGGTTTGGGTTTTTTTGTTTGTTTGTTTGTTTGTTTGTTTGGTAATGGGGAGCTGGGGAGGAAGAAGTGACAGTGTTATAAAAAAACAAAGGAACAACCAACAACCAAACAGAACATAAATATTCTGGTTTTATTGTGCTGTTCTTATTGATCAAAATTTTAAAGGGTATTCAACATACCTGTACATGGGAGTAAATCCTTCTATGTGTGGTAACAATCTGTTGTGAATCAACCTCTCTTATCAGATATACCCACTCTTGAATAGTAGTCATGTTCTTCTGATTTCATTGTTTAGCCCCCATCCCCAGAATTGCCTAGCTATTTGGAAGGATAAAGAAGGATGAAATAAAAAAAATTGCTTAAATTGAATCCTTGGATATTGCTAATACTGTGGTGAAATTCATATGCTGAAGGACTTTATCCTCAAACTTAATCATTTGGGTTATAACGTCGACACAGGAGAAAATGAAACTTTTTGTCCAGTCTCTCCAGTGACTTGCTGAGATGAAGGGATTTATATAAAATTGTTCTAACCGTGTTCTGTTTCAGTAGACAAGTAGCTTAGAGGCCAAATCCTTAATGTTCAAAGATGAAACAAATAATGAGTCACGGGTACAAACCCAATGGTTTTTTTTTTATCAAATATCTGACAAATATCTTTGCCATTTCATAATGTTTATGTGAAATGTTATCCATTGTCATGGTTTAGAGGTAGGTTGTTATATTTAGACACTATACTTTTGGGGCTCAGCCTCATTAATTCATCAATTTCTAAAATAGCTTATTATAAATTGATAGACAAAGCCTTACTCTGCTAAGCACTGGGGATACAAATGCAAAGAACACAGTCCTTTCACTTGAGGGGCTCACCTTCTTTTATTTTTTTCCTTTTAAAATTTTTTCCATGGTTATATGATTCTTATTGACTCCCTTCCCTCTTCTCTCCCCACTCCCAGCATTGCTAAGCAATTTCATTCAAAACCTATTTCCATATCATTCATTTTAAAAATAGAGTAATCTTTTAAAATGAAAACCTAAATCATGTACCCATATAAACAAATGAAAAATCAAATGTTTTCCTTCTATGTTTCTACTCCCACAGTTCTTTCTCAAGATGTGGATAGCATTCTTTCTCATAAGTCCTTCAGAATTAGAGGAACTCCTATTCTAATGGGGCAAGACAACAAATTTTTTAAAAGATTGCTAGCAGGGGTGAAGGAAAGAAAGAAAAGCATGAAATATAGATTAACATATAGTGTGAGATCTGGTTTTTATATTTGTTTTTCTATTATGTATATATTACTTTCCACTTTTTCAGGTTTTGTATTTAATTATTTTTGTTCATGCAATACTAATAATTTCCCAATAGCTTAATCATGCTATGGTAGTCAGCAAATGCTTATTAAGTGTTAAGTGGTTCATGCTAAAAGATACCATGTTATCATTTGGAGATGGCCAGAAAAGGAGATAGAGGCCTAGATCTATGAAAGATAAGATACTTGCTCACCTATAAGAGCCCTAGCTTGGGGGCAGCTGGGTAACTCAGTGGATAGAGAGCCAGGCCTAGAGATGAGAGGTCCTAGGTTCAAATCTGGCCTCAGACACTTCCCAGCTGTGTGACCCTGAGCAAGTCACTTGACCCCCATTGCCTACTCCTTACCACTCTTCTGCCTTGGAGTCAATACACAGTATAGACTCCAAGATGGAAGATAAGGTTTAAAAAAAAACAAAAGAGCCCTGGCTTGTTCCAGGCCTGTGCATCCAAGGATCTTATGGAGATTATAGTATAAAATTAAAATTTTACTCCAAATTATTTAATTTGTGAGTATTTCAACCATAGTCTCTAATTATGCTTTTCTGGGGACTTTTTGAACAGACTGACCATCCCTCATAAGTTTAAAATGTATTCTTATCTGTGCCTCTCAGAATCCTTGTCTTCCTTCAAATTTCAGAAAGGTTATCATCTTTTGAGTAAAGCTATCTTTATTTTACCTCAAAATCTCTCCCTTTCTCAAATCACTTTGTATTTATTTACCTTGGTGCCTGTTGTTTTGTCCTCATGGGAAGGAACTATTTTCTACTGTTCTATTGTATCTCCAGCACCTAGAACAATGCCTTACACATAATGGATCTAATAAATATTGTTTAAAATGATCTGAATTGAATCATGACACTTCCAGCCATTTGATGAAGGCAATAAAATAAATTTCCTCCAGGTCATTTGAAGGCTAGTAGGGTTTTTTTTTTGTCTGTCTAGAAGCAAGGACGTTTTGGAATAGACATGTTTCAATCTCAGGAATTTAGAAACATCTCTTAAAGTGTAATTCTTCTCATTTGCTCCATGCATTTAATATGTAGATGTAAGGAATGGATTTGATGCTATACAAACATGTCCTTTCTTTCTCTGTTGTCATACTGATTCCAGGAAGGAAAAATCATCAGTAGAGTGAGCTTTTGTGACTGCAGTTTGAAGCATTATCTCCTTTTCCTATCAATATAATTTTATTGCCCTTCTAGCCTAGATTTCAGTGGCTATATTCAGTTTAGTTTCTAATGATAAAATAATAGAATTTCAGTGTTGGAAGGTGCCTTTGAGATCATCCAGATCAACTCATTCATTTTACAGATGAGAAAAGTGAAAGTTAGAGGGATTTGTCCAAGATTGCATAGCTAATTATCAATAAAGACAGGGCTAGGACCCAGGTCTCTTGGGCTCCTAGTGAAATGCCTCTTTCAGAATTTAATGCTGTCTATGCTATGTATGCTAAAGTCTTTATTATTGTACTTACAGACCTAGAAATTTAGAGAAATAAACATGTCCCCTCAATTCCATTGATGATCCATTTAATCTATATTCCACTCTTTCTGCCCGAAATTTATTAGCTGAAAGACACATATAAGCTACTCTGAAAGCTTGGAAGCGTTGTTGTTTTCTTCTAAGTTTCACTAAAGATTACAATTTCATCACTAGAGTTAAGAGCTTTGGGAACATGTTGAATTACTTTTCTGATTATATCTTCAAAATTTTTCAACAGCTGAGTTTATTTTAAACATTAATCTTCTGGGCTGTCTCGAGAAAATACTGAAATAAAATGTTTTTCAAATAACAAGATCTTGTAACGGGTTCTCAGGGTCACCTTTGTTTAAATCTGGCTGGGAAAAGACAGATGAACCACTGAGCAATTGAACTCTATCTGTTACAATTGACCAGATAATATATGTGTCTCCTGCTTTGTATCCTTTGATCTGAGTGATTCATACCAATGCAAATTCTGACCTACCTGTATTATTCAGCTGAAAAAAAGGGAAAATATGAAAGATATATTAGTGTGTGTTGCTAGATCAGTCGACATTTTGGTTTTATCTCTGTTTTTCTATTATTTTAAGTAACATTCCTCACTTTTTCAGGTTTCATATTTCATTATTTTTTTCCATGAAATGCTAATAATTTCCCAATAGCTAAGTCAGGCAATTCAAGAAACATTTATTAAGTGTTAAATGGTACATGCTAAATTATACTGTGCTCTCCTAGAGGCAGAAGACCAAATCTATTAAATTCCAAATGAGTATACAACTTTCAGAGACCCCAGAATTACATAGGGTATTCCATTTTCTAATCCAGGGAATAGAAGGTTGACTCAATAGCTATAAATTGTTTGAACATTCCAAATCACATATATAAAGCTATAGGATGTGTTTGTGGCAAACAAATAGGACAGAAATATAGATTTGCTGGGGATGGCGAGAAGAGGACTCAGTGATATAAGCTGAATCTGTAAAATCTGATCTGCCTGGACCAATGTAACAAATTGTATTGTGATAGGTTTTTTATCAGCTTTACTAATGTCTTTTGTTCTGAGAATCAGGGTTGAAAATAACTCATGTGTGTGATCAGTAAGCCAATAAATATTTATTAAGTGCCTACTATGTGCCAAGTACTGTTTTAAGTGCTTGAGATATAAAAAAGAAGTAAAAGACAGTTCCCACTCTCAGGTAGCTCACAATCTAATGAGAGAGTTGTAACAACCTGGTTCTTTAAGTACTTAGTCAAGAATTTTTCCATTCTTGACCATTAGAGTTTTTAAGAAGTATATTTACCTATCTTTGTTACCCCAATATATGTTTTTCCAAGTATAAAATATTACCTCTCTTAATCAGGGACAGCAGAGCAGATTCCTAAATGAATAAAGGAAAGTGATTAGGAGGAAGGGAGAATATTGCAGGTGCAGAAGTGAAAATACAATTTTGGGGTAGGTCGATGACTCAGTGGATAGAATGCCAGGCCTGGAGAGATCAGGGCTTGGGTTCAAATCTGACCTCAGATATTTGCTAGCTGTGTGACCCTGGGCAAGTCACTTAACTTCATTTTCCTAGTCCTTACTACTCTTTTGCCTTCAAATTGATACTTAAAATTGATTCTAAGACAGGAGGTAAGAATTGTTTTTAAAGAAAGGGCAACCTCGATCTCAATTCAGTTCAATTAATTTCAGCAATTTCATTTGTTAATGATTACTCCTTGTGAAGTACTACAGTAGAGGAAAATTTTTAAAAAGGAATAACATACAAAATTGTACAAGACTTCAAGTTAGAGATTCAAATATTAGCTCAAAATCAGTTGGGATACTAGTTCTATGACTATGTAAATCATAAATCTGTATGGCAACTGCAATTTTCTTAACTATAAGATACAAAAAAATGAAAAATTCCTGAAATCATTGGGCTTTCATGACAAAAAAGTGATTAATAATGAATTAAGGGGGGCAGCTGGGTAGCTAAGTGGAGTGAGAGTCAGGCCTAGAGACAGGAGGTCCTAGGTTCAAACCCGGCCTCAGCCACTTCCCAGCTGTGTGACCCTGGGCAAGTCACTTGACCCCCATTGCCCACCCTTACCACTCTTCCACCTATGAGACAATACACTGAAGTACAAGGGTTTAAAAAAAATAATGAATTGATAAGCTTTCAAGCATTTAAAAATGAATTGTTTATTATTATTATTATTATTATTATTATTATTAGAGATCTCATAGACTCATGAGCTGGAAGAGACCTTAGAGATTATCAATCTGCTTTAAATCTGCATCATTGCATTAGATCTTCCTTTTCTCTTGAGTATATGATTTTGCATAAACTATCCAGCACTATATTTGTCTAGTTATCTATGACACTTCATTAGGTAAATAATCCTATAGTTCTTTGCCATGATCTTTACTTACTAATTAAAATAAATTAAATTCAACAAGTTTTATTAAGTGCTTACTATGTACTAAGCACCAAGGCTACAAAGATGAAAAACAAAATAGTCCTAGCCATATAAAAATGGTCCAAATCACTGAGTCAAAGAAATGCAGTTTAAAGAAACTCTGAGTTTCCCCCTTATACTCATCAAATAGGAAAAACTGACAAAAATGTGAAGAAAAGAAAAAGGCAAATGCTGGAGGAGGTGAGGGAAAATGGGAAGATTGATGTACTGTTGGTGGAACTATGAATGAGTCTAACTGTTCTTAAAAACAATTTCTGTGGAATGCAATTTGAAAAGTCACTAAACAGTACTATACTTTGACCTATTTGTGTCATCCCAAAGAGATCAAAGAAAAAAGGAAAATATAATACACACATATATGTCTTATATATACATATATGCTTTTTGTATTGTCTTTTTGTATTGTCAAAGAACTGTAAATTAAGAGTATTCATCAATCAAGGAATAGCTCAAGAAACTATCATATATGAGTGGAGTGGAATACTAAAATGCTAGAAAATATCTGAGACCAGATTTAAACCCAAGACCTCCTATCTCTAGGCCTGACTCTCAATCCACTGAGCCACCTAGCTGCCCCATGTCTCATTTCCTTTTTTATAGACTATTGCTCCACTTGACTGTCAGAGTGATTTTCTTAAAGTGCCAATCTGACTGTAGCATTCCCCTATTCAATAAACTCTATAAGCTCCCTATTGACTCTAGGATCAAATATTATTTTATATTTATGTTGTACTTTTAAAATACCTATTTTTGTATAAGCCGTGTTCATAATGTACATAATGTACAAAATATGTGCACATAATTGGCTAAATATAAACAGAAATAAATATATACTTATAGGGGTATGTGCTTAATATTTTCTATCTTTATAAAGAGGAATATAAAAACATTTAGAAACTACTGTATTTAGTTAATATCTTTAATGAGTACTAAAGAAGTAACAAAAGGAAGACTTTCAGAGAAACCTGAGAAGACGTGTATGAACTGATACAGAGCATAGTAAACAGATCCAGGAGAAAAATATATTCAATAAAAACAACATTTTAAGGAAAACTTCAAAAATCTTAAAATCTTTGACTAATGCAATGACCAATTATAATTCCAGATGATCCCTGAAGAGGCATACTACCCACATCCTGATAGAAAATGGGACAAAAAGATCAAGAACTAATTAATGAACTTTGAGAAAATTAGAAAAAATGAGCTGAAGGATGGTAGATAGAAACAGCAATGTAAACTGCATGATACAAATTGATGGAATAGGGGGAATCTAATCAACTTTCTCTGGTTCTTTAAGTGTTCTGTAGATATTAGTGCCAACTTCAGGGTTGACCATCTGTTTTACATAAAAACCAACAGAATTTATTTGAAAAATAAAACCAACAAATAGACAAAAATATCAAGGAAAACTGAAAAAAATTGATGAAATAATTTACTGGCCTATTTGACCTCAAAATTTATTACAAAACAGGAATCATCCACATTATCTGGTACTAGATTTTTCTAAATGGAAAAATAGATCAATTGGAATGGAATAGAGAATCTAGAATTTTAACTAAGAGGATATAATAGATTTATATTTGCTAAATGCAAGATCACAAAACATTAGAAAAATGATTCACCAGTCCATAAAAATCATTGGGAAAATCCAAAAGCAATATGGCTAAAAATATGTTTATATTTATACCTCATTCTATATACAACAGTAAATTGCAATTGGATCAATGATTTATGTGGTTAAAAAATTAGAAAGTATAAAAAATATATATGTCAGTTGTGAAGAGAAAAACTTATCTCCCAAATAAATGAAACTATTATGATATGCAAATATATCAAGTAAAATTTGTTTTTCATAACAACAACAAAAAGATATCTAGTAATCTAGGCTCATGGTCCCTATGTTTCCTAGAAAGGAAATCAAAATCTTGCCACTTACTACTACCTATTATTATTATTAAAGATTACTGATTATTAAAAATTACTGTGGTCTCTGTTGAAAACCTCTCCATGAGTTATATTTAGACAAAGCCAAATAGACATACACATACATATTGCCTAAAAACCTTATACTAATGTTAATAACAATACGATGATGACGATAAATTGAGAAACTTGATGTTTATTTTCTAATTGTTACATGTATTTCCCCAATAAGGATGTAATAATCTGCTGAAGGGCAGGAGCTTTGTGTCTCCTATAGGAACTGAGCAGGACATATTCATCTTGAAAGATGCAAATGCAATCCTCCTTGAAAATAAGGCAATATGGCATTACTTCCCTCCAATTCTAGGATCCTCTGATAGTCCTATCTTTTAGTGTATGCGTTTCTGATGATCAGGAATGACATAAATATAAAACAATTATGGCATTTATCTGGTACATGCAATGGTCATTAAAAACCCCACATGAATAATCCCAACATAAGGCATTTAAAAAATATGCTTTTTGGGGGCAGCTGGGTAGCTCAGTGGATTGAGAGTCAGGCCTAGAGATAGGAGGTCCTAGGTTCAAATCCAGCCTCAGACACTTCCCAGCTGTGTGACCCTGGGCAAGTCACTTGATCCCCATTGCCCACCCTTACCACTCTTCCACCTAGGAGCCAATACAGAGAAGTTAAGGGTTTTTAAAAAAATATGCTTTTCATTTATGCTCAGAGGTATAATTCTCTTTTTGTTTTGCCCCAGCATGGATGATATTAGTGGTAAATAATGGTTTGAGCAAAGTGCCTTTCCTTGTGATACATTCAAAACAGTTATTTCCTTGTATGCCCAGATTTTCTTAAACTCCTGTTTTCCAGGTGCAGATGAATGAGACAAGCTCAGTAAAGTGTTTGGGAAGAAAAGCATTCTTAGAAACTCAAATGTATTACTATTGAAAACATCCCAGCACAAAACCTTCTTATCTTACAAGTGGATTCTATTTCATGTGACAGATATTACTAGTGATGGGAGCATTGACAATGCATTTTGGAAAATGGTAAGCCCTGTAATTAGGCAAAGATTTTGAAGCATCAGAGCTATTTTGAAAAATCTCTCCAAAGATTTAATTGAAGACTTCCTTTCTCACAATACAGTAAGTATAGCATGTCCGTGCCAATCACTACAGATGTAGGTGAGCAACTATCTTACTCATTTTGTATTTCCTTCCCAGTGGCAATATTGTTACTGATCAGGCTGGGTTTTTTTTGTTTCTTTGTTTTAAATGCAGAATCCGTGGAGGACTGAGACCTAATAATATCTATCTTGCAAAATCCCAGGGTCTTCAAGTTGGAAGGAATCTTACTATCCATCTAGGGATTCCTAATGAAAACTTTTTACGACATACTTAATAAATTGTTGTTGTCTGTCCTTTGTTTAGAAGAGGACCAATGACATCACAAAATGATCTTGAAGGCTGCTCACCTCCCCTTCCTGACTACTGGAACAGTTTGTTCTCATCCATCTATTCCAGTCAGGGGAGGTCTTCACTTACTTGGAGTAGACACCTTCCTACCTGGTTTTTGTAGCCCATCAATTACCCTAAATCTAGTTTTGTCCATCTGCCAAGATGGCTTATCAGATTGTGTCCACTGTGCCTGTTACAGCTTCCTGGAGCCACATGTGAGAGTTGAGTGCCAGGTGGTCACAAAGGGGAGATGAGCAGCCTTGGAAGCATCTCAGTAAGCTCTTATACCAGAGATGCTAGGCCTCCTTGAACGCTCACACATCTCACTTGACAAAGTAGTGTTCTAGCCTTTGCAGGAAAACTCATATGAAAATGAAACTATTTCTTTTTGTTGTCTCTTTCACTTTGTGATAGTTCTTGTTAGTCACTTTCTTCCCTGATATCAAGCCTAAATTTGCCTCATCTCAGCTTCTACCCATTGTTTCTTTGTTCTGCTCTCAAGGATCAAAGAGAACAAATATAATTACTCTTCTGGATGTTAACTCTTCAAATTCTTAAAGACTGTCATCATATCTTCCCTGTGTCTTTTCCAGTCTAACCCTTCCCATTTGAAGAAGCTTATGATGCATTTACTGATAAAACATTACATTCAGAGTTATTTTATGATCTTCATCAAATCAAAGCTATAACTAAGGATACCTGGTGACCAGGCAAACTAAATAGTACTTGGGTGGAATAGGTGATCTAGGGAGAGACCTTAGACCTCGGGACACCAGCCACCTTGAGTGATAGACACATGAACACTGCCCTGTTGGGGAAAAGGTGGAAAGAAGAAAACCTCAGGATGATCTCCTGAGGCAGTAGCTGGCAAACAATTTCTTTTTTCTTTACATATAGTCCTAGCGATACTTTACTAGTTGTAGTCATTGTTAGTGATGTGAAATTTTTATTAGATGGCTTAATATTTAAAACATTGTCATTTCTGAGAAATCTTATACAAGAAAGGAAAATAGCTAGATGGGTATGTGCACATAAAGTATATTTACATATACATATATTAATATGTGATAAGACACTTGACATAATTAGCCAAAAAATATTTACGTATCCACTATGTACAAGGCAATGTGCTGGAGGTAGAAATAAGAAAATGGAAGTCTCTTGATCCAGCCACACCATTGCTGGGTTTGTATCCCAAAGAGATACTAAAGAAAAAGACTTGTACAAAAATATTTATAGCTGTGCTCTTTGTGGTGCAAAAAATTGGAAAATGAGGGGATGCCCTTCGATTGGGGAATGGTTGAACAAATTGTGGTATCTGTTGGTGATGGGATATTATTGTGCTGAAAGGAATAATGAACTGGAGGAATTCCATGTGAACTGGAAAGACCTCCAAGAAGTGATACAAAGTAAAAGGAGCAGAACCAGGAGAACATTGTACACTGTGGTACAATCAATTGTAATGGACTTCGCTACTAGCAGCAATGCAATGATCCAGGACAAATCAGAGGGGCTTATGAGAAAGAATACTATTCACATCAGAGAAAGAACTGTGGGAGTATAAACACAGAAGAAAAACATTTGTTTGATCATGTTGTTTGATGGGGACATGATTGGGGTTGTAGACTCTAAATGATCACTCTATTGCAAACATTAATAATATGGAAATAGGTCTTGATCAATGCTACAAGTAAAACCCTGTGGAACTGATTATTGGCTATAGGAGAGAGAAAGGAGTAGGGGAGGGAAAGAACATGAATCATATAATCATGGGAAAATATTCTAAATTAATCAAAGAAAGAAAGAAAAAGAGAAAGAAAGAAAAAAAGAAAATGGAAGTGTCTTCCCTCATGGAATATGGAGTTGGTCCTAGAGTCAAGAAGACCTGAGTTAATGACCTTGCTCTGACACATAATGACTCTGTGTCCCCAGACATAGTGCCTAACCTCTATGGAGCCCCAGAGATGTCTCAAAGATTAGACTTTGTTGGAGAAGGTAAAATCTATGTTAGTAAAGGAAACTCTTCACACCAAAGAAATCACATATCTTAGATTTTTAGATCTATACACATTTTAGTAATGTAAGTGTGTACATGTATGTATGTACATGTGTATTCATGCACAGTCATGTGTGTATATTATATTGCGTGCTGATATAGCCCTATATATGTATGCATATACACATGTACATATACAAATATTTAATGGGTTCCAGTTCATAGATTAGGTATAGATATATACTATCTGGTTCACCTCTTAGAAGATTTGGGGTTTCCAGATTACATCAGTACAATTTTCAAAAATAACTTTCTGGGGGGCAGCTGGGTAGCTCAGTGGATTGAGAGTCAGGCCTAGAGATGGGAGGTCCTAGTTTCAAATCTGGCCTCAGGCACTTCCCAGCTGTGTGACCCTGGGCAAGTCACTTGACCCTCATTGCCTACCCTTACCACTCTTCTGCCTTGGAGCCAATACACAGTATTGACTCCAAGACGGAAGGTAAGAGTTTAAAAAATAACTTTCTGACTTTTTTTTTTCATCTCTCCCTCCTTTTTCTCCCCCTCCCTGAGTGGGCAAGTAATATGATATAGGTTGTACATGTATCCTTTGTATTGTGAACTTGAGAAAAATTCCTGAAGGAAATAAAGTGAAGACAGGCTTATTTCAATCTGCATTCAGAATTTGTCACTTCCTTCTCTAGCAGTGGACAACCTTTTTCATCATGGGTCCACTAGAGTTTTCCTGGATTCTTGCATTGCTGAAAATAGTTGTCATTCATAGCTGATCATTGTACTTTATTGCTGTTACAGTGTACGGCATTCTCCTGGTTCTGGCCATTTCACTTTGCATCACTTCATATAAGTCTTTTCAGGATTTTTTGTGATCATCTTGTTTGTCATTTCTAATGGCAGGATATTATTCCATTACAATCAATTGGAGACCATAATTGCTACCCCTGCTTTTTTATCTTTCATTGAAGCATGAAGAACTATATCTGTTAAGAAACAGATTTTGTCTGGTGTTCACTGGCAATGACTCTTCCGGTGACAAAATATGATTCCAATGACAGGTAGAGAAGAACAGAACCCTTCTCTACCAGGTAGGTGCTGGAGTGGTTAGAACACTAGGTCTGGAGTCAGGAAGACCTGAGCTTAAATGTCTGGGTACAGAACAGAGTGGTGGTACAGAATTCTAGACTCTGTGACTCAGGCTACCAGTTTCTCTGTGGTGTACACACACACACACACACACACACACACACACACACACACACACACTAATTTATTTAGAAAACTCATGGTGATGATATCTGTTTCTATATGACATCAAAATAAAATTAAAAATTTCAGATTCATGTTCATTGTTTATAATGTTCAAATATTTATAAAATTTTTGGTAGTTAACACTGCAAAGAGAAAAATATCTGGTTTAGCATTGTAAACCATTTTTCTATTAAAGGATGTTGACCTACTTGTTCTATCAGTAAAGTAAATCATTTAAAAAACTTTTCTGGGAAAGGCATTAGAAAAATATTTGATCAATCACATAGTGTGATAGGGATATGATTAGGGTTTTTATGTTAAAGGATCACTCTACTGCAAATATGAATAACATGGAAATAGGTTTTGAACAATGATACATGTATAACCCAGTGGAACTGCTTGTTGGCTTCGGGAGGGGGGAGGAAAGAATGAGAGGGGGGTTTGCATCATGAATCATATAACCATGGGAAAATATTCTAAATTAAAAAAGGAGGGGGAAAGACCAAGCTGGGGAGGAAAGAAGGGACTTTTCTGGGGGCAGCTGGATGGCTCTTTGGATTGAGAGTCAGGCCTAGAGATGGGAAGTCCTAGGTTCAAATCTGACCTCAGAAACTTCCTTGTTGCGTGACCCTGGGCAACTTACTTAACCCCCAATGCCTAGCCCTTACAACTCTTCAGTGCTTTGCAACCAGTACACAGTATTGATTCTAAGATGGAAGATAATAGTTTCAAAACAAAACAAAAAAACCTTCAGCTTTTCTCTATTTGATCTATTTACAAATTAGAATTATTAAATTTGTAAACTGACTCAAATCCTTTCAAAACTAGTTGTGATGTAAATCTTAAATATATAACAAAAAGTTCAATTTATCTTATTTTTAAATTAGGAATATGGAACATAAAATCTGATTCAGTAAATATTATTAATATTCTTAAATATATTTTAATTCCATAGCCCAACAAGCTGAGAAGGATCAATTGAGGGAAGGTAAGAAGCAGCAAACTAGAAATGAAGAGAGAACTAGGAGAAAAGATAGATGGAGAAAGATAAGGAAGGAGAAAGATCAAGAGAGACCCAGAAAGATAGAAACAGATAGAAGAGTAGATCAAGACAGAGAAAGAGAGAGGGAGGGGTAAAAAGGAAGGAGAAAAGAAAGAAAAGGAGAACATAGTAGTTATGAGTTGTTAGAAAAATAGTCTTTGTGTCATAATTCCTCTTGCAATAGAATCACTTTGTGACTTTCTGAGTGTTATCACTGCCTTTGAAATACGAGTTACTTTTTCAAGATTATTGCAACATATGTCAACAACTTTTTTTAAGTGTGTGACCATGAAATTGAGAGACATGAATACTATTTGAAAACATTTCCAAGTCAAGTAAAGGTTTAAGGAAAGATGAGATCTTGACATGTTTGTAATAATTAGTCTTTATTAAGGAAAGATTGAGGATGATTGAGAGAGATAGAGAATGATGAAAAGACAAACTCCTGAAGTTGATAAGGGAGGATAAGAATAAGAGTGTAAATTGAGGGCCTTGGCAAAAAAAAATAAAAAACCTATCTCTTAGTTATTATATGAAAAAATGAATGATTGGTGGAAAGATAGAGGGATTTGGGGGGCAATTGGTAGAGAAAACAAGAAGAGCAGGATGAACAGCTTCAATTTTTGAAGAAACATGGGAGGGAAGGTTATTTGCTAAAATGGTTGTAGAGAAGGCCATGAGAAGAAATGGTTTGATTAATCCAGTCCAGGAGCATAAGAGTTAGACAAAAATAGAAAGATTAAAGAAAACTGCAATGAAAGCCTAGTTGAGATTAAATAACATAAATCTGTAGTAGGACTGTGTGATTTCTTTCTCCTTTGGTTCAGAAGCACTCAATTAGGACCTGAGAAGATGGGTGGTGGAGACAATATTTTGGCATGATAAGGATCAAAATGCTTTTGGAAAAGGATTGTAGGGTAGAAGACAGTGTATAGTTGAACTGGTTTATTACAGAGTTCAGACAGTGAAGAGAGGAAAATAGAGGTGACGAACCAGGAAAGCAAGTCAGAATTGAGAGACTAGAGGTCAAGGTGAAGTTGAAGAATGGATCTGAGGAGTTTGTTGTGTGTTTTGTGTGTGTGTATGTGTGTGTGTGTGTGTGTGTGTGTGTGTGTGTGTGTTAGTGTGTGTGGTTGGGGGGGGAGAGAGAGATAAAAGGTTGCAATAAGAGACATAAATAGGACAGATTAAGAGTGTAGCTGACTCACAAAAAAAATTCACCATTTTCAGAAAAAATACCTTAAAGTGTCTTTTAGGGATGGTGAATAACATGGCTCCTCTAAAGAACAACCCACTTGGAATGGCTTTTCTTTATTCTTTTGCTATTTTTATAGCTCTGAACCTCCTGACCTTTGTTTCATTAATTCAGTCTGGCATTTGATTTTTTTAAAATCCTGGTTGCATTTAGCAATGACTTTTCTGAATGAAGCTGTATGATAATTGATCATAATCGGTCTTTTATTTTTCACTGCCATTAAAATGATATTTTCCCTTCTTTGTGCTTCATACATAATGCTATATAGTTCTCTCCAGCCAGTTGTGCATGGATTCATTTGGTTGCTATTTCATTTGCACATTACATATTTAATATCTTCTTTAGAATTAAAATCTCCAGTTTAGCATGCTTCACTGTCTTCAGTTGCACTCCTAGGGAGTTTCTTAAAATTATCACCCACCTTGATGCGTACATAATAGGGTGACAATGCTTTTTCCTCCTTTCACATCTATACATTCACTGCAATAAAGAAGCTTTCAAATTCATCTCTCCATTTTCTCTGGTTACTGATGAGGCAAGGTTATTGGTGTTTGATGTGTCAGACATCAGAGAAAGTCTGTCTTTTCTAAGCCTAGGCAGAGGTGCACTTCACTTAAGTGTAAAATTACCAAGGATGTAATTTTGCACTCAATCTTCTATTACAATTATTCTTTCAGTTAAAATGGTGTTTCTTATTTGTGCTGGTCCTTGTATCTGACAATCTTAGCTTTCAATAGGATAATAAAGAGAAGTTTACCTAAATACAGCTTGGTCTACAAAGAGGAATCGCCAGTTTTTATCATGCCTTTTTTTTTTCTTTTATTGACCTTTCATGTATGTCTCCTAATATTCTGACAGGTTTTGAGGCAGTCTCTTAGGGTTTTGCTCTGGTGCTAAAAAAAATTCAGCTTCCCAGTAGAACCATATGTGATAAATGAAGGGGGATTTTGAACCTTAGAGAACTGGCCCCTATAGTCAAGAAAATCTGAGTCAAGACTCACCTCTGACACATGCAACCTTTGTGACCTTGAGCAAGCCACTTAACCTCTGAGTGTCCTGGTAACTCTCCAAGGCTGCCTATTATGTGGAGAGCAGGTACTGTTTTTCATTGGTTGAGAGAACTTCTTTACTAGGAATTCTCTGAACCAAATAAATCAGGTGTAGACCAATATCTTTTTTTAAAATAAGTTTGACAGTATCAGAATGAGAAGAAATCTCAGAGATCTGTCTTGTAGAATCAGTTTCTGACCAAGAATACCCTCTAAGATATCACTGACTTTTCTAAGCCTAAGTCATACAGGTGCTTCCTGAAAATAGGATCAGAAATTTTGTAGATCCATAAAATATGGATAATAATACTACCAGTACTTATCTCACAGATTAAGTAGGAGTATAACATCTCTACCAAATTTGAGTTTCTTTTATCCATTATCAATTCATTGGGTAATTACTTTATGGAGGACCTGAGAGAAAGTCTATATGTGAAGGATCTATGATTTCTTTGGAAGAGTAACTCCCTGTATGGAAACTCTCTTCACCAATGTATCATGCAATCCATATTGACTGAGGCTTTGGGAGGTTAAGTGACTTGATTTGGACCAGAGAGGCAATGAATCAGAGGTTAAATTTTAACCCAAGTTTTCCTGAATCTTAGTAAAACACTTTTTAGACGGGCATACCTCTCTTATGACAAGCTTTTGACATTTTTTGTGAGATGACATACAGAAAAAATGCACCAGATGAAAAGATTCAGACAGACCAGAGAGAGAAATACATATCAATGAGATTAAACTCCACTAAAGAGTTAAAACCAGAAGAAGAGACTAAATTAGTTCACCAAGATTCTTAAACTAGTGTCCTTGTACTTCTTTTTTTTCAGTCCTTTGATAATTTTATTTCAATATAATTGGATTCAACGGTAATCCTGTGCATTTTTATCTTATGCATTGAAAGTCATTATTCTGAGAATTGGTGACTAGGTTTTGCCAGAGTGCCAAAAAGGTCCATGACACAAAAGATTAAGAACTCTTGCTCTTGCCAATATGGGTTCAAGAATCTAATCCAGTTAAAACTTACTATTTTATTTATTCATTCATCAAAAATAATTGCCAAAATGTATAAATAGAATTTAAAGGTTTAAAAAGAGCTTTAAATATACCTCTTGTTTGATCTTCACAACAATTCTCTGAGGCAGGTGCTATTATTATCCCTATTTTACATACTAAGAAACTAAGGCTGAGCAAGATTGAGTATATCTGCCTATAATCACATAGCTAGTAGTTATAGGAGTCAGAATTCAAACCTGAGTCATCCTGACTTGAGGCCCAGTCTCTCTATCTATTATGCCACCTAGCTGCTTTGAAATGTGCTAGGTCCATGTACTAGGAGTTGTAGTTGTTTAATTTTTAAAAATCAGGTATTCCTTGTGATTTGTTCTTTCACTTAGTGAGTGACCCTGCTACTGGAACAAATATCACTTTGTTCATTTAGAAGTCATATCTTATGGTCTTGAAGAATGAAATTGCAGATATTGTTGATACCAGGTGCCATGGCTGTGCTGTTGCTTTGGGGAAAAGGTTCTCAATTCTCCTTGTTCTCCTTGAGAATCCCTAAGCTCTTATGTACTTGGATGTGAAAAATCTCTTCTCTCTTTATCGAGATCTGATTCCAGTTAGTTCTTTCTCTTCCCAAACTGGGAAGAATCATAAATCCACTCCCACCCCTGCCCTGATTTTTGCGTACAGTCAGTCCCTTAGCAGGGTTAAGCTATAATTGCCTTTGGTGAGCAAGGAAAGACTATCGTTTTCTTATTTTATTTTCTGAATAGTCTTTTTTGATCAAAGCAGGAAATGTTCAAGAAATCAATAAATTATATAAATAGTAATGCTACAGGAAATATATCTATGTCAATTTTCCTTAAAGCCTCCTTGCTACACAGTGGGATTGTTTAAATTAAATATGAAGCAAACATTTCAGAGAAGGTGCTCTTAAGTTTATTTGATTGTAAAATAAGAAGATCTTCAGCCCAATATTTCATAGGTTCTCCCACAAAATAAGGAGTCTGAACTAGATTACATCTAGTTACCTTACCTTCCATATCACTATGATTCTTCTCCAAGGAACATTGGGAAATATTCATGCCTTGGGTGCATAACATTATTGCTACTCAGTAAATATGGAAGATTTATTAAACTTCATTGGATCTGTGAGCTCATTTAGGTGGCTTCTCCCTCCAGGAAAATGCATCAATGGCCTCTCATCCCCTTTGACTTTTTGTTATTTCCCCTTTTCTGTGATGGATCTATTAAATATATTGGAGGCCTTCTTCATATTCTGTTATTATTGTATTTATATCAATGGAGTGTATCCCTGGTTCTTGACACATGACCTGCCCACTTTCTTTTCTGGTTATATCCTGCCTTAATGACATCCTTTCTTCTGTGCAATTTTTGGTCTATAATAAGTGGTAACCTAATCAGGCCTACTATGCACCTTGCTATTGACCTCTGGATGAGCCTTAGTTATAATTCTCATTTTTTTAATGTACGCTCTATTTTAGAATTGACACTAAGTATTGGTTCCAAGGCAGAAGAGCTGGGCAACTGAGGCTAAGTGACTTGCCTAGGATCACACAGGTAGGAAAGACCTGAAGCTAAATTTGAACCCAGGACTTCCCATCTCAAGGTCTGGCTCTCTATACACTGAGCCACTTAGCTCTCTCCTTAGTTCTAATTCTTTGGAAATTGGTATATTCCATGACTTACAGTCATATGTTACTGCCATAAAAAATTTTTTTTATGTATCTAGACCTTTGATTGCACTGGAGTAGAGAATTCTCTGAGAAAACTCCCTTTATCAATATAAGTCATTGATTGCCTTGTAACTGATTGTCTTAGAGTTGCCTGGGGCATTGAGAGGTAAAATGCTTCACTAGGGTCACACACTCAATTTGCATTGGAGGCAGAGCTCAAGCCCAGCATTTCCTGACTACGATTTCTATATCTAACATGCTGTGCTGCCAGAGATTATTATTATTTTAAAAACCCTTCACCTTCTGTTTTAAAAAGAGAGAAGAGCAGTAAGGGCTAGGCAGTGGGGGTTAAGTGTTTTGCCCAGGGTCACACAGCTAGGAAGTATTTGGGGTCAGATATGAAACCAGGACTTCTCATCTCTAGGCCTGGCTGTCCATCCACTGAGCTTCCTAGCTGCCTCTCAGAGATTATCATTGATAAAAAGATTGGCCTTTGTTTCAGGGGAAAACTTGAGGTCACCAAAACCACTGCCGTTTCCCAAAGGCAATTCAGTCTGTTTTGTACTTTTACCCCTTTTCAGTTGAGGGTCCGGCACATTGTTAATTCAATTTATTTCAACATTTAATTTAACAAACACTTAAGTGCTAGGGCATGGTCTATGTAAAGTGTCTGCCCAGCACATGCATGCTGATGGACTTGACAGTATCAAGAACATAGAGGTACCTTACATGACACTAAACTTTGAATAGTCAATCAATCAACAAATATTTGTTGCCTTCTGTATGCCAAGCACTGACCCCATCTATTAAGAGACAAGTAGGTAGAAAGTAAGTAGCTAGAGCACTGGACCTAGAATTTGGAAAAACTGCATTCAAATATGGTATATGTACTTACCAGCCATGTGAACCTAGGCAAGTCACTTTATATTTGCCTGCCTCTGTTTCATCATCTATAAAATGGGGACAATAGCACCTTTCTCCTATGGTTATTGTGAAAGAAATTAAGATATTTATATAGTGCTTTGCAAACCTTGAAGTGTTATATAAATGCTAACTACGATTATATTATATGTTGTCTTTTTCATCCCTTTCCCTCATAAGTCTGGTCCAATTGACCTGGCTCTCCAAGGGACATCTTGAAAACTCAGCACTCCTGGTGTTATGGGTATGTTTTCCTACTTTGATTCAAATCTGAGTCCAAAATAAAGGGCTTAATTCAGTTAAACAAATATTTATTATACATCCACTATGTGCAAGGCACAGTGTTAGGCACTGGAGGCAGAAGACCAAAGTCTTTGACTTCAAGGAGCTTGCATTCCATTGGAGGGATGTAACAAATACAGAAATAGAAAATAATACAATTAAGTTTAATAAGGGCAAGAACACAAACTACTGGGAGGATCCAGAAAGTACTCATGGAGAGAGGCAGATTAACTTTGCTGTAAAAGAAGTTGGGGAGTTTTACATGGAGGTAAAAAGAAAGTACATGCCAGATGTTGGAGGCCACCTGTACAAAGACATGAAGGCTGAGGATGGAATTCAAGAGAGAACAATTTTCCTAGAGTAGAGTGGGTGTAAGAGAAAATATGAAATATGACTACAAGGGTTAGATGGGTATCATTTGGTGGCAAGTATTACCTATTTATTGAGGCCCACGCCTTATTCATACCAGTCTAGTAGTTCAGTTTATGGATTGGAATAAAACAAGATCCTCATTGATTCTGGACAGTTAACAAAAGGATCTTTACTTAGCTGTAGCATAGTGCCACTTCAAGTAAATGCCCTGTATCATTTCCATACAAATATTTGTCAGGTAGAAAAGAGTGTGTTGCCTCACAACAGCAGTAGAAAATTATCTAATCTAATTTTAGACTGGTCTTTTTATATCCTAAATTACTGGGAAGCCACCTTGACAGCTCAAGTCTTATCTACCAGGACCAACCAAACATAAAGGGTAGCTTGCCTGTCTTTCTGGGGTAAAAAACCAAAGCAAAAACTATCTTAGTCTAGATGGAAGGACCTTGGGAGATATCACACCTACCATACCTAGACCTGCTAGTGTGGTTTCTGGACCTCGTTTCTTGGAAATCAGCAAATTCAATCCTGGAGAAACCATCTCTCTCAACACTGGTGTAGCTCACATATGTCTGCATCCATTTGTCATCTCTGAAGATATCTATAGTTGCCTTTTCCCCTAGTTTTCCAGTCCTTTAAGTAATAAGCTCTTAAATTTTTTAACATAAAACAGATTTATTACAACAGGTAAAGAAGAACTAGAACTTCTATCTGAGCCTTGCTTTGCAAAGAAATGAGTATCAGTATCCTTTCATTGATAAAGTGACAATATTAATAGGGAAGGTCTTATTAAGTTTAGAGTTGAGAACATAAGTGAAAACAGCATCTATTTCTCCATCATTCTTCTACCCTTCCCGTCTCCACCCACAATTCTGCTTACTTATTGACTCTAGCATCCACATTCCTGGTCTATATCCTGCTGAGATCCAAGCCCAATATAATTCAGTCAGAGAGATGCAGTTCTTATTTTTTGTTTCACTTAATGGCTCTGAGAAAGATTATGGGGTAGCTACGATAGCAGAATAAAAATGCTCAAAGCTTGCCAACCATCCTCCAGACAACCATGATAAAACGAAAATGCCACAAAATGAATCCTGGAGCAATACTGCCAGATTCAGAGAGAGAAGAAACCAACATAATACAGTCCAGATAGCAGTGGGAGGAACATGGTCCATCATAGTCCAGTTGGAGCAAAGAATAGGTGTGACCCAACACAGGTAGCAGTGAGAGGAACTCGGCTCAAAAAGGACCAGCCTCTGTGGGAGAGTGTGGAAACGGAAGCACTCCAGCGCAAACAACATCTGCACAGAATGGTTACAAATCTCTCCACAGCAAGCCAACCAGGCTGCCTCTGCAGAGTGCTCGTTCTGGGATTGTGGCAGCCCAGCTAACCTCAGGCACTGGAATAGACCATAGTACAAGGATAGTGCTCCCTCCACCCCAGGAATAGAATGGAGATAGGCGTCAACATATAGGCAAAGTCAGGAAAAAAGCCGCCCCCCCCCCCCGCAAGATAAGTGAAAGACAGAGAAAAAAACTTATCATTGGAAAACTATTTTAGCAACAGAGATGATCAAAATACAAGCTCAGAAGAGGATAGCAATACAAAAATGAAACCATGTAAAGCCTCAAAGGAGAAAGTGAAAGGATGTCAGACCCCAAAAGAACTCCTAGAAGAGATCTAAAAGTGGCTCAAAAGGAAAACAATATAAGACAGGAGAAAAATTAGGAAAGAGAATGATAGAAAAAATCCATTTCTTGGTGCAAAATTCACTAAAAGAAAATGTCTTCCTAAAAAGAAAAGACGAAATGTCAAGCAAGAAAATGGATCCCTAAAAATTAGAATTGACCAGATGGAAACTAATGTCTCCATAAGACACAAGGAAACAAGAAAACAAATTCAAAAGAATGACAACATAGAAGAAAATCTAAGTATCCCATTGGCTTAATGACTTTTGGGCATTTTTGGTCAGTAACTTGTATATATTGTCCAGATGGTTCTGTATTCCGACATAATGCTATGTGTTGCTACTGAAGCTCCTTCTGCTGCTGTCTCTATGGATGGTTTGTTTTTCTTCAGAGCAATTCTTGTTCTCCAATAAACGCCTGTATTTGGGCTCACAGCATTATGGCAAATAAAGTGCTTTCCTAATGTCACACATCTGCTATATGCTAGAATGGCCATGTGAAGCTGAGTAATTGATTAAAAGATAAAAAAAAAACGAGTTGGTGTTAAGATTTGAGCCATTCCTGTTTTTACCTGTTGTATACAGAGAGCTTCAGAGTAGGAAGCGGTAAGTGACCTCATTAGGGTGATTGGCAGCAGCTGTTGGCTTTTTGCCCTACAGATTAATTGCTCTGTCTCCTTGATTATGGTTAACAGCATCAGAGTAGGACTTTAGCTGAAGATTCTTTATTAATATAATTTCAAAATGTAATTAACTTCATTAACTGTTTCAGATTACCATATATGACAGGGCCCAGGTACATAAACATTATTTACTAAAATTTGAGACTGAAATAGGCAGCATCTGCCTCTCAGGGTAAATGAAGGCAAGCCAATAGCAAAGCCCCAAATTCAGCTGATAATTACCTAAGTCACCCCCCTCTCCAAGAGGAATAACAAGATCAATAAAAACAATAATGGTAGTTATAGAGTTATGTTTTAACCAAATGGTCAAATCCATGGTTTCTTGTGATTAGTGGAGTCAAACATAAAAATATCATGCTATATTAGAACAAAAGTCAAGTTCCAATAAATAAATGCTTAAAATAATGAATAGGAAGGTTAATTATTTACTAATAGAAAGGTAAACTATTTATCCCAAATCATTAATAATGGGAAAATAAAATTCATGTCCCAAAACCAATAAAATTATAAAATTGAGAGAAGTTGGAAATAGTCAATGTTGGTGGGGCTTAGGGTAGATAGGCACACTACTACATAATGAAAGAGCTGTAAATTGGTCCAACATTCTGGGAAGCAATTTAAAATTATATTTCAAAAAGTGACTAAAATGTCTTTGACTCAGAGATTCCATTGCTATATATTCCCATAGAAGTTAAGGACAAAAAGGTCCCATGTGAACAAAAATATTTGTTAGCATACCTCTTACAGTACTAAGGAATGGGAAACAAAGCAGGAACCTATTGATTTTGGATGGCTAAAACGATATGGCATATGAATGTAATAGAATATTATTGCATCAAAGGAAATATTGCTTATGAAGAATTCTGAGAAACATACAAGACCATAATGAGCTAATGCAGAATCAGATAAGTAGAATGGGGGGGGAATATATGGATGTAATAATAACAATATCATGGAAATAGAAGAAAAAATGTGACAGACCTTTCTGAAATTATAATGATCAAACTTAGCCCCAGACAATAGATGAGAAAAATGCACCTACATCTTTTCTTTGGAGTGGTTGGGGGCTATGGATTGGGTATAGAATTTTGCAAATGGTGTCATGTCAGATGCATTCAATGTTATTAGTTTTGTTCAAATATTTTTTTCTTTTTTAATCTTTGTTACAAGGGAAAGCTCACAGGGGAGAGGGACAGAGGAGTATTTTCAAAGAAGAATAGAATGTAAAAAGAAAAGGCATCAATAAAACTTATTTTAAAAAAACCAAAGTCCCTGATGGAGGCACACACACACACACA